>NC_068975.1:36770250-37106812 GCF_016808095.1 Vigna angularis | reverse complement strand
GGGCACTTGTTTTCTAAGTTTAACCATTTGAATTAACTCGTTGTCAACGGTTAATCACTATAAAAAAAATCAAATTATTGATAAAATTTTATCAAAAAAAATAAATCTTTAGTAAATTTAGTAAATGTTAATTATTTTGTAAAAAATTGTTGATAAATTCGTTGATAATATATATTTTATTTAGTAACACATTTTTTATCAATATAAATTTTAAAATTTATTATAAAATATATTGATAATTTAAAATGTTTATTATTGTGTGATAAGTTTTTTACCTAATAGCTCATACCCAATTTCACATTAAAACAAATATTTTCTTTTTTCATCTCTAAACATAAAATTCTAAAAGTATTTTCATTTTTTCCATGTGCAACCCACTACCACTAGAACTTAGGGCCTCGTAGTTATTCTTCTCGTTGGAAACTGTATATGTTCGCAGACTTTTGGTGTCGATAGACCTTTTTTTCTTATAATAAATTATCTTCGATTTATATATTTGTATTAAATTTAACAACTCTTTATTTATATATATATATATATATATATATATATATATATATTATTTTTTACATATTTTGGTGGAATATTTTTAGTTTTCATTTTTTTTACATTTTATTTTTATATTTTTATTGATTGTTTTCAAAAATTAAAGTTTAAACTAATTAATTGTTTAATATAATGAGAACTATGTGTTCAATATACACATAGAGTCCTTCGTTTATAATAGAAGAAATTTAGACTAAGCTTAAAATATTAATAATAACAAATTAACTAAAGATAAATATAAAATAAAGATAATATATTTAACATTTTCCCGTACATACATATGTACCAAGCTTGTTACTAGTATAATTCATCAAGTCTTAGTGAAAATATATGTTTCTGCACTCGAGGAACACCAAATTGCTAATGATTTGCAAGACAACATAGATGTGAGACTTCCAATACACACATTCACATTGATGTATAGATCTCGAGTGTGAAAATAGAATTAATGGGTGATTTGATAGTAGTTTGACAACGGATGAAACCACATAGATCTCGCTAGAAAAGACTCCAACCTAATTTTGATACCATATTGAATATAATGAAAACTATGTATGAGATTAATCTCCCTTATGTTGAATATAATGAAAACTATGTATGAAAACTTTATAAATGAATTTCTTCATTTATAAAATAAAAAAAATATGGACTAAGCCCAAAATATAAATAATAACAAACTAATTAAAGATAAAAAATAAAAATAAAAAATAAAAATAATATACATTAATGAAAATATAAAAATGAGGATTAAAAATATTAAACCAAAGTTCGTGAAGTGTATATATATATATATATATATATATATATATATATATATATATTCAAATAATAAAATCATAAAAATCACATTTCAAAATTTTTATTTAATTATAAGTTAAAACTACTCACTCGGATAAAAAGAGTGTAAATGAGCATCTTCGACATCCGTACCATGAGAAACCAATCCTATTTGATCAATCACCTATCTATTACCTAAGTTCCATCTCCAGATCATAATGTTCTTACCGTCTGAATGAAGATGAAGAAAAATTATTTACTTTTCCCTTAGTATATGTGTCCATAATTATTGTAAATGTTGTTTGTTATTGACATATTAGTATTTATACCGACGTCAATATTCTAAAAATTTATAAAATCTAGTTTCTTTTATGGATAGGAACATCCTTATACCATCTAGAAAATCCAAAAGATTACCAGTGTAAGACTCATGAAAAATATTTATAATAGTAAATTTTAGCATTTTATTTGTAATAATAATTTTAATGGATAGAAAAATGTAAATTTTGGATATAAAATTTTAGTAATTCTAGAATGAGAGGTTCAAATTTTTGATAACTTATTTAGGATTTTTTTAGAAAATTGAATAGTAAAAAGTGAATAGTTGATAGTAAATAGTAAAAAAAAATAGTAAAAATGAATAGTGCTAAAGTGATAAGTAAGCCACGTTGGTGCAAGGTGGATCAGATAAAATTTGAATTAAAATAATATTTTTGTAATAGTAAATGAATAGTAAAAATAAATAGTAAAAAAATGAATAGTAAAAATGAATAGTAAAATTTTTTGGCTATAAATAGCAAGGGATGGAAGGCTGAAACTTACACCAAAATTATAGAAAAATTTGTGAAAGAAGAGAGTTGGAGAAATTTTTAGTTGCAAAGGGGGAATTCTGGAAGTTTTCAGAGAACTGTTTCAGAGAAGGAAATTAAGTCTGGAATAGAGGTAAGGGGAGTTACATTTTTGTTTGGTATTATTTTGAGTCTTGTATATGTTGCTTTTGGTTGATCTTAAATCTTGAATGTGAAGTATTTTGTTTCTGTATGATTTTTAAATTTTGGATGAGAAATGCTTCTGTGTTTAGATTCAAGTGTGATAGTTTTAAATGTGATGTTGATTATGTTATGCCATATGTATGCTATTAATTGTTTATTTCTGTATTTTTGGATGGATTAGAAGTTGTCTAACCGGCTCTGCCAGATTCAACTTCTTATTTCCCCAAACTTGTTATTATTCTTATTATTTAATTACATTGTATTCCTGGAAGGATGAGAAGTTGTCTAACCGGCTCTGCCAGATTCAACTTCTTATTTCCCAAAACTTGTTATTATTTTTATTATTTAATTACATTGTATTCCTGGAAGGATGAGAAGTTGTCTAACCGGCTCTGCCAGATTCAACTTCTTATTTCCCCAAACTTGTTATTATTCTTATTATTTAATTACATTGTATTCCTGGAAGGATGAGAAGTTGTCTAACCGACTCTGCCAGATTCAACTTCTTGTTCCCCAGAACTTTTATTGTTCTATTTAATTTTTATTGCATCTTCTTGGAAGGATTAGAAGTTGTCTAACCGGCTCTGCCAGATTCAACTTCTTGTTTCCCCAAGAATTTTTATGTATTAAGATTATTTTAATGATTGTCAAATATTTGATTCTTCTACGATGACCATTTATAGTAATATTTTATTATTGTTATTTTATTTGTAATATATTTATCTTGTATGATTTTTGTGATGAATGTATTTTATGATGTTGATTTGAATTTATGCATCTGAACATGATGTGATTATTGTGGGAAGTAGGTGAATGTATGAGGTATGTTGGATTCACTATGATAATATGATGGTATCTGGTTATTCATGTCTTGGGTTAAGTTTCAAAGTAACAGTATGGTTCATGGACGTAATTCCATGATCCTCAAGGAGAGGATACATGGTGGTGTCCTAGTAGTGTTTAGAATGAAAGTAGGAGCTCAGTCTTGGGGGTCATCCTAAAACTCCAATGGTCTTTCTTCTCATGTAAAGAGGATTGAACCATGTGGTGAGGAGTAGTAGGAGGTCCTAGTCTTGGGTGCTTCCAGTATGATCCAAGGTGAGTGATAACGAATTTACCTCGTGAGTGTGGTAGGGTGGGGAGCCCAAGTTTCATAAGCCACCACGAGTGCAAGACCCGCCATAGCTCGACTATCATTCTAGTCCGGACGAGTCGGGGTATAAAGTAACAGGTCTTGTGATGTCAGTTTACCATGTTTGGATGACTTTTGCATGTTGTGTGAGTGGGTGAATTGTGGTTTAATAAGTATGCTCTAATTGTTCTTTTATACGAATTTAAGTATGATAACATGAATTAACTGTGCTATATGTATAACATGCTTTTTATATCTAGCTCACCCTTACATTGTTTGTGTTGTGTGCTGTTTGTGTATGTTTCTTTGGCGATGATCATCCACTTGGATGGGAGCAGATGTTGTCGCGGAGATACCCTTGGAGCAAGAGCTGGAGGTTACTGATGTTGCGGAGTAGTTTTCTTAAGAATTTCCTGATTGAACACTTGTAGTGTTTAATCCTTTCAACTGTTCAAGTTTAAATTTTATGTTTCTTTTATTTCTGGATGACTATAATTTCACATTTAATTACACGTCATACTCCGACTGTTCTCTATATTTAGATGTTAACGTCTTTATTATATAATATTGGTTATTATGTTATTATATAATCGGGATGTTATGTTACAACCAGCTTCTATCACAAATATATTTTTTAAGCATACTTAAACAAATTGATTATATTTTGCCAATAATTTACTTTTTAACCCGTAATCGATTATTAAGAACTGTTAATTACGCTGGTATGTGTCTTTCTTGTGTTTTACTTTCAGAGTAATAAAAAAAAATGCTACTAACAAAGAAATATGAATAACAAATAAAATTTATTTACCTCAAACTAAAAATATAAAAAAAAACACATTTCACTTATTTTTATTTATATTTCAACTAAATCATTTTTTTCTTCTTCTTTTTTTTCATTTTTTTTTCTTTTATGTGTTTTCCCTCTCTCTTTTTCTTTTCCTGCCTAACCTTTGGGAAATCCAAAATTTTCCATTATTGATTAATTAGCTATTTGATACGGCATTGTACCCAAGAGGGAAAACAAGAGGGACTTATGATTCTTCTGCACTCGCTAAACCAGCGTTTAACTATTGCTGTACTTTTTTTTTAATTGACAAGTTGAATGAAATATAGTTGTAGAAGAAAAAACAAACTTACATACGGAAAGTAATATATAAACACAATTTTTTATGAAAAAAATATTTAATCCTAAAATAAAATATAAGAAAAACAAACAAAAAAACATAAGAAATTTATTCGAGTAGGAATGATAAATAAAACTGTTTTTTTGGTATTATCTGAATTCATGTTCTTATTCTTATTTAAAGTTCTCATAATTTATTAACTTATATATATAACATTTATGTGTGTTAAATTATTTTTGAGACACATTTAATTATTTTAACTTATTTTTAATATTTTTATTTCATATTTTTTATCATTTAATACTAATTTGATAATTTTTTATATTTTTTTAAGGGATCGCGATACGTTGACAATGCGAATTTGACAATGTTTTGACAACGTCACGTGTCAGTATTGTATTGGTCCATTTTGAAATTATTTTTTTATAAAAAAAACTGATTTGGAAAAGGGGTCAGGGTTGGACATTTGCTTATTCCGAAACCACCCTCCTTCCTTTCAGCACTCTCTCCTTATTCAGAAACACTCTCTCCTCTCTCCATTTTAGGTTTTCAGTTTTTTCATTTGATATTCTCTCCCTCCATTTGGTGAAGTTGAGCAATCTCTCTAGACGTTGAGGAAGTTCCGTCGTCGGTGGCCTCGAAGTCTCTCTTTCTCTCTCGAATTCGTGATTTCAACGATATACGTTCAGTGATCTCTGTGGTTGGTCTGTTGAAAGTGTCTCGTTCGGTGTCGATTCTGTCAAAGTTCTGAGCTTTTTTTGTGCAATGGGTTCGTCCGCTGACACTGGTTCTTCTAACAAGGTATGAACTTTTCCCTTTCCGTATTCGTATTTTGGGGTTGGGTTTTTGCTTTTGGCCTTTGTTGGATATTTTGCTGGTTTTTGCTTTTGGGTTGTGACTTTTGTTGGTTATTTGTACTAACAAATATTAATTTTTTTTTGTAGTTGTTTGTTCGTCATTATTGAAAAAAAAGTGTATTGCTACTTTGAATGGAATTTTGAGTGAGGAGCACAAGTCCATTATTTCGAAGACGCAATTTGGATGTTTTTAGAAAAATCCCCTTTTGTACCGAAAGTTGAAGAGTGCTACCCAGACATGGCTTAAGCACTCTCCAAGGGTCCTTACGAGTGTGTTTTCAATGTTGTGTGGATTGATTATTGTCGCAACCGGAATCGCGACGGGACGACGATCCAATAAAAAGAATAAGAATAAATATTTTGAAAAGAGATTTTGGAGTCGCCACCATAGTTTATTCTGGAAAACTACGGAAAAACCATAAAATGATAAGGCATGGTCAAATTGAACCAGATTCTTGGTTCGGGAGTCGGTTACGTGTAGGGAAGGTATTAGCACCCTACAACGCCTGCCCTAAGGCAATACCTTTAACTAAATGCGCGAATGTAGATGTGGTTTTTCAAAGTGTTTAACATTCCCTTAAAATAAAACTCTAAAGAAACAAACAATATTTTTTATCTTTTTTGGGCCCGACAAGGATTGACCTTGCTCCTACGTATTCTCATTCAGAATGAGAAATCAGGGTTCCGTAGTTCATTTGAAAACTGTTTGAGAATTTGTTTGAAAAATTGTTTGAAAACTTGTTATGGATAATTTGGATTTTTGGGAGAGTGAGCCTGACAAGGACTAGCCTTGCTCCTACGTATCTTCACTTTTGGTGGAGAATCAAGGATCACGTAGTTCTGGCAAGGCGATATTGATTGTTATTTGAAAATGTTGATGTTTTTGGTTTTTGAGGATTTTTATATTTTTTTGGTATTTTAATGTAATATTTATATTTTTTGCGTAATGAGTACTAGGCTGATGCGTACGATCGCACGAGCACCCACACGGCTTTTTCCTTTATTGTTTTGCGTAATGAGTACTAGGCTGATGCGTACGATCGCACGAGCACTCACACGGCTTTTTTCTCTTATTGCTTTGCGTAATGAGTACTAGGCTGATGCGTACGATCGCACGAGCACTCACACGGCTTTTTATTTATTTTATATTTGGGCAATAAGTACTAGGCTGATGCGTACGATCGCACGAGTACTCATACCGATTTATTACATTAAATGTTTTTTAAGTTTTATATATATTTTTTATTATTTACAATTTTTATGATTTTTGAAATTTTTATGTAAAACAAAAATAAGTTTAACAAATATAAACAAAACAAAAGGGGCGGATACTGTATAAGGGATACATTCAAAATAAAAAAACAAAGCATAAAAAAAAAGAAAGTAAACAAACCGAACATGAATAGGGGTGCAAGGATGGAAATTAATTCCAACAGTAAACTGGGCCATGGCCCAGACGGACAGGGGGGTGAACGGGTGAAATATGGGGTGTGCAGGTGAATAAGGATGATGGTGTTGGCCGCGAGACCGGCTGACTGAAGATTCGGATGGTAAGCATAGATGGCAGAGTGGTAACCGCTGGGAATATGGCGGCGATAGCCGACGCCAGTGGATGCTTTGGGGTTGAGAGTGTGGCAGGGAGAAGACGACGACGGCTGGGAGGTCGGAGTTTCACGACGGTGCAGAGTGGGTGGCGGAAATTCGAAAAAGAAACGGTGAGTTGGGTGATGTCCATGGTGGCTTGTGAGTGGCGGTTGAAAAATGATGGCAGTGAGGTTGAAGATGGAAATAAGGTTGTGTTGTTAGTGAGAGGTGACGGTGAAGATGATGATATTGGCTAGGAGGAAAGATGGTGATAAGGAGTTTCACGGATGGTATGGGATTGGTTGCGAGTTTTGGTGCTTAAGGAAGCATGAGAGTGTTCGGTGGTGGAGGAGATGGGTGGCTCGCGAAGGTGTTGGGAGGTAGATGATGACCAGTGAAAATGGGGAGAAGAATAGAGGTCCTCGGCAACCAAAACGGCTGAGGATGATGCAATGAAGATGGAGAAGAGCTTGGGATGATGACCGTTACATTGGTTGTGGAGGTGCTGTTGCGGCAGGTCACAGTGACGAAAGTAGTTTCGATGGTGGCCTACAGTGACTGCCACTGTAGTGTTGGGTTAGATGGGAATATGATGAAGATGGGGGTGCGATTTGAGAGGAAGAGAAGTTTAGCTGGGAGTAGTGAAGCAAGGTGATAGTGCGGCTGTGACTCAAAGATGGATTCCTGGTGGTGGTCAGAGGTGGTGATTGAAGGATTGCCGGATGTATCAGGTTTCCCGGTTGGTGTATGGTGGGAGGTAACGGTAATGAACCAGTGGTCTCAGTGATAATGGCGTAAGGTGGCTGGGTGATTTGGTTTGTGTTAAGGGTTGCCGGATGCATGAGTATGGATATGGTTGATTGATAGAAAGATGAAACCATGAATTGGTGGATTATGCATGAATCTTCGAAATTCAGATTGAATAATGGGCATGGGAAAGATAATATGAACTCAGTGCAACATTATAATTCACAATCAACATACGAGATAATCTTTGACGTGCAGTCCCATATCATAGCTAAATAGTTTTACGTACCTCAGAGATGCATTTCAACAATGAATACAATTCGCAATTTAAACACACACCTCTTGAAGCTTCCTTTAATTTCTTCCGCTTTCCGTGGCCTTCTTCAAGTGTTGTGCTCTTTCCTGTAGCTTCCTCTTTGCTCTCTCTGTAATCTTCCTTTCTTCTTTCTCTCCGCTTGCAGCTTCTTCGCAGTACCCACAGTTATTCGTTTCGGATCTCTCCTTTCCACTTCGGTTCCTTCCTCTTTCTATGGCATTCCCCTTCCCATAGCCTCTCTAGCGGTTTCCTCTCTCTGGTGAATGAAGACGTGGAAGGGTGATAGCCGTGAGTGTGGATATGGCTATGGTGACTGGTGCATACGGATGAAGGTGATGACTGGGTGAGAATAGTTACTGGAAATGAGGATGAAAATGGAGGGCTGGTTGTGGGTGTTGGTGATTGGAAATGGATGAAGATTAAGATGCTGCCATGAAATGGTATAAGGATGAAGAAAGATGGTCGTGAGGGGTATTGGAAATGAAGGTGATGAGGTTGGCTATGGGTGTTGGATCTGATGGATGAAGATGATGATGCTGGAGGTTGAGTTTGGTTTGGTGAGGATGATCGGCGTAGTGAGTAATGGTCGCATAGTTACGAGGCGTTTGAGGGTGGCTGTGACAATGGGTGAATATGGATGGAGATGATAATGTATAAGGGTTAATTATAGGTCCAGTGGTGGAACAATGTTGGAGATGAAAGTGATGGCCGAAGGGTAGGGATGAATATGGTGGGCTGGTGGTGAGTGTTGGTGATAATAAAAAAAATAAAGAGGAGGAAATGGTGAGTTTGTGTGGCGGTGGATGAGGCTGTGATGGAGACTACTGCATGCAGAGTTTTAACGTGGTGGTGCGTGATAGAAGCTTCACGGTGGCTTGCGGTGGTGAGGTGAAGGCCATGGTGTTCAGTAATGTGGTCAATGCCTCTGCATGATGGTTGCAGGCAATGGAGTTTTTAGGTTGATGGCCATGGGAGTTGAAGGTGAGTGGGAGACAAAGGTGAGTGATGATGAGAAGTGGAGATAGTGGAGTTGGATACGGTGGGGACTCGTGGTGGTGATGGTGGTGTAGTTATGAGGTGTTTTAGGGTGGCTGTGACAGTGGCTGTTCGAGATGGATATGCAGGGGTGGTGATGATCTGGGCTGTATGCGAATGATGATCCTCCCCGGGTCAGTGGAGTCTGGGTTCTTGAAAAATGAAGATCCGGTCCAGGCAGTTTCCCCAGGTCCCTGAAGATTATTCCAGAGGGGTCCAGAGTGTGGGCTGTATCTAAGGTATGGGTGTTCAAGATGGATATGCCGAGGTGACCTTCTGGAGATTTCTCTTTTTTTTCGAATAAGGTAACCATTCTGAAGGTAAGTGGAAGCCCCAGGTGTTGCATGCGTTTCAGATGGCAGACGGAATCAGCAGAGGTTCCATGTGGGCGCACGTGGAAGACAAGTGGAAGTGTTAGCCAGGAATATTCTCTGCTTCTTTTTAATTTCCAGAGACCCATACTGTAAGTGATTTTTCAGAGTGGCCGCATGACCATGTGCTTCCAATCATTGCTCTGCCGTGCTGGTGTGCTTCTCCCAGCCATGATGAAACGCTGGTCATCATTTTGCATGTGAAGGCCGTGATATTTTCTTTTCCTCTTGGTGATTGCTGGATGAAGATAGAGCTGCTGGACGTTGCAGGCTTTACAGATGCCATCTGGAATCTGTACAGAGATGCCAGATTGAAGTTCGTGGGAGACCAACTCAGATGGCCTTCAGCAGATTGATTCTCCTCTTTTTAAATTCCAAAAACCCATACTGTAAGTGGTGTCTCCTACTTGCCGCGTGTTTACTTCACCATGTACCTCCAAGAATTTCTCTGCCGTCTGGGTGTTGAGTGGAAGCCAGGGTGCTGAAGGTAAGTGGGAGCAAGATGAATGGGAGGCAGACTCAGGTGCCAGCAAAATGATTCTCTGGTTTCCCCTTTTTTTAATTTAAAACGCTGCCAGAAACCCCCTACCGTGAGTGGCTCCTCAGACGGTTAAAGGCGAACAGTGGCAGCTGGAGGTGAGAATCCTTGGTGGAAAACTCAGACCAAATTTAAAATGCAGCCACCAACCTTTTGGACGTTCGGTCAAATACGGGAGTGCCACCAAAACGAACGAACGTTAACGAAAACGAACGAACGCCCATACCGAACGTTCAAGGTAAAACAAACGAAACGAAACCGAACGCATACAGTAGAAGAGAACGAACGTTCACAAGGTCAACCACAGAAAAATCGAACGTTCACTAATCAGGCCGAAGGATTGAAGACGATCGTCCAGAGGAAACGAAATGACGAACGGTTGAACAGTGAAAAGGACGAACGTCCCAATAGGCAAGGACGAGCGGTTTGAAACTGAGGACGAACGTCCTAAATTAACACATGGTCGAACGGCCGAATAGTGAAAGAATCGAACGTCAATGATAATGGACGAACGTTCAATGGAGGATGAACGTCCTCTAGGACCGAGTGGCTGAACGGTCGACTAGTGAACATCTGGCCGAACGGTTTCATACATTGGATGGAAACGAACGCGAAATGTGAAAGACGGACGAACGCTTTCAGAAACAGTGAAGAAGGACGTACGCTCACTATTCGGACGAACGTCCACTGTTTGGACGAACGCGAGATCATTCTTCTTTTTTTTTTTATATTTTATTTTTACTTTTTTTTTATTTTATTTTATTTATTATACATTTTTTTTAAAATTTTTCCTTTTATGAGGAGAATACAAAAAACAAAAATATTTAGTCAATCCGGACGAAATTGAGTGTTGACAGCTGCCCCTCTTTACTTAGATTTTACTAGATGATATGATAAACAACGTTTTCATATTATCATAGTAAAAGATAAGTAAAGATAGAAATACTAATTTCGTCTGGATTTCAAAATACACAAGAAACAAACAGAGAATAAAACAAACAAACAAAACTGAGAATTGAAGTGACAACCTTGTGGAGGGTCCACCAATGCTGCAGATGCAGTGAGCGAGGAAATAATCTTTTTTTTTTTTTTTTATGAAAGCAAATTTATTAATCAATCCGGACGAAATTGAGTGTTGACAGCTGCCCCTCTTTACTTAGATTTTACTAGATTATATGACAAACAAAGTTTCCATATTATCAAAGTAAAAGATAAGTAAAGATAGAAATACTAATTTCGTCTGGATTTCAAGATAAACAAGAAACAAATATAGAACAAAACAAAACAAACAAAACTGAGAAAAATGAAATGTGACAACCTCGTGGAAGGTCCACCAATGCTACAGATGCAGTGAACGAGGAAACATATATTTTTTTTATTTTTTGATGAAAGTAAAATTTATTAATCAATCCGGACGAAATTGAGTGATCTGTCGCAACCGGAATCGCGACGGGACGACGATCCAATAAAAAGAATAAGAATAAATATTTTGAAAAGAGATTTTGGAGTCGCCACCATAGTTTATTCTGGAAAACTACGGAAAAACCATAAAATGATAAGGCATGGTCAAATTGAACCAGATTCTTGGTTCGGGAGTCGGTTACGTGTAGGGAAGGTATTAGCACCCTACAACGCCTGCCCTAAGGCAGTACCTTTAACTAAATGCGCGAATGTAGATGTGGTTTTTCAAAGTGTTTAACATTCCCTTAAAATAAAACTCTAAAGAAACAAACAATATTTTTTAGCTTTTTTGGGCCCGACAAGGATTGACCTTGCTCCTACGTATTCTCATTCAGAATGAGAAATCAGGGTTCCGTAGTTCATTTGAAAACTGTTTGAGAATTTGTTTGAAAAATTGTTTGAAAACTTGTTATGGATAATTTGGATTTTTGGGAGAGTGAGCCTGACAAGGACTAGCCTTGCTCCTACGTATCTTCACTTTTGGTGGAGAATCAAGGATCACGTAGTTCTGGCAAGGCGATATTGATTGTTATTTGAAAATGTTGATGTTTTTGGTTTTTGAGGATTTTTATATTTTTTTGGTATTTTAATGTAATATTTATATTTTTTGCGTAATGAGTACTAGGCTGATGCGTACGATCGCACGAGCACCCACACGGCTTTTTCCTTTATTGTTTTGCGTAATGAGTACTAGGCTGATGCGTACGATCGCACGAGCACTCACACGGCTTTTTTCTCTTATTGCTTTGCGTAATGAGTACTAGGCTGATGCGTACGATCGCACGAGCACTCACACGGCTTTTTATTTATTTTATATTTGGGCAATAAGTACTAGGCTGATGCGTACGATCGCACGAGTACTCATACCGATTTATTACATTAAATGTTTTTTAAGTTTTATATATATTTTTTATTATTTACAATTTTTATGATTTTTGAAATTTTTATGTAAAACAAAAATAAGTTTAACAAATATAAACAAAACAAAAGGGGCGGATACTGTATAAGGGATACATTCAAAATAAAAAAACAAAGCATAAAAAAAAAGAAAGTAAACAAACCGAACATGAATAGGGGTGCAAGGATGGAAATTAATTCCAACAGTAAACTGGGCCATGGCCCAGACGGACAGGGGGGTGAACGGGTGAAATATGGGGTGTGCAGGTGAATAAGGATGATGGTGTTGGCCGCGAGACCGGCTGACTGAAGATTCGGATGGTAAGCATAGATGGCAGAGTGGTAACCGCTGGGAATATGGCGGCGATAGCCGACGCCAGTGGATGCTTTGGGGTTGAGAGTGTGGCAGGGAGAAGACGACGACGGCTGGGAGGTCGGAGTTTCACGACGGTGCAGAGTGGGTGGCGGAAATTCGAAAAAGAAACGGTGAGTTGGGTGATGTCCATGGTGGCTTGTGAGTGGCGGTTGAAAAATGATGGCAGTGAGGTTGAAGATGGAAATAAGGTTGTGTTGTTAGTGAGAGGTGACGGTGAAGATGATGATATTGGCTAGGAGGAAAGATGGTGATAAGGAGTTTCACGGATGGTATGGGATTGGTTGCGAGTTTTGGTGCTTAAGGAAGCATGAGAGTGTTCGGTGGTGGAGGAGATGGGTGGCTCGCGAAGGTGTTGGGAGGTAGATGATGACCAGTGAAAATGGGGAGAAGAATAGAGGTCCTCGGCAACCAAAACGGCTGAGGATGATGCAATGAAGATGGAGAAGAGCTTGGGATGATGACCGTTACATTGGTTGTGGAGGTGCTGTTGCGGCAGGTCACAGTGACGAAAGTAGTTTCGATGGTGGCCTACAGTGACTGCCACTGTAGTGTTGGGTTAGATGGGAATATGATGAAGATGGGGGTGCGATTTGAGAGGAAGAGAAGTTTAGCTGGGAGTAGTGAAGCAAGGTGATAGTGCGGCTGTGACTCAAAGATGGATTCCTGGTGGTGGTCAGAGGTGGTGATTGAAGGATTGCCGGATGTATCAGGTTTCCCGGTTGGTGTATGGTGGGAGGTAACGGTAATGAACCAGTGGTCTCAGTGATAATGGCGTAAGGTGGCTGGGTGATTTGGTTTGTGTTAAGGGTTGCCGGATGCATGAGTATGGATATGGTTGATTGATAGAAAGATGAAACCATGAATTGGTGGATTATGCATGAATCTTCGAAATTCAGATTGAATAATGGGCATGGGAAAGATAATATGAACTCAGTGCAACATTATAATTCACAATCAACATACGAGATAATCTTTGACGTGCAGTCCCATATCATAGCTAAATAGTTTTACGTACCTCAGAGATGCATTTCAACAATGAATACAATTCGCAATTTAAACACACACCTCTTGAAGCTTCCTTTAATTTCTTCCGCTTTCCGTGGCCTTCTTCAAGTGTTGTGCTCTTTCCTGTAGCTTCCTCTTTGCTCTCTCTGTAATCTTCCTTTCTTCTTTCTCTCCGCTTGCAGCTTCTTCGCAGTACCCACAGTTATTCGTTTCGGATCTCTCCTTTCCACTTCGGTTCCTTCCTCTTTCTATGGCATTCCCCTTCCCATAGCCTCTCTAGCGGTTTCCTCTCTCTGGTGAATGAAGACGTGGAAGGGTGATAGCCGTGAGTGTGGATATGGCTATGGTGACTGGTGCATACGGATGAAGGTGATGACTGGGTGAGAATAGTTACTGGAAATGAGGATGAAAATGGAGGGCTGGTTGTGGGTGTTGGTGATTGGAAATGGATGAAGATTAAGATGCTGCCATGAAATGGTATAAGGATGAAGAAAGATGGTCGTGAGGGGTATTGGAAATGAAGGTGATGAGGTTGGCTATGGGTGTTGGATCTGATGGATGAAGATGATGATGCTGGAGGTTGAGTTTGGTTTGGTGAGGATGATCGGCGTAGTGAGTAATGGTCGCATAGTTACGAGGCGTTTGAGGGTGGCTGTGACAATGGGTGAATATGGATGGAGATGATAATGTATAAGGGTTAATTATAGGTCCAGTGGTGGAACAATGTTGGAGATGAAAGTGATGGCCGAAGGGTAGGGATGAATATGGTGGGCTGGTGGTGAGTGTTGGTGATAATAAAAAAAATAAAGAGGAGGAAATGGTGAGTTTGTGTGGCGGTGGATGAGGCTGTGATGGAGACTACTGCATGCAGAGTTTTAACGTGGTGGTGCGTGATAGAAGCTTCACGGTGGCTTGCGGTGGTGAGGTGAAGGCCATGGTGTTCAGTAATGTGGTCAATGCCTCTGCATGATGGTTGCAGGCAATGGAGTTTTTAGGTTGATGGCCATGGGAGTTGAAGGTGAGTGGGAGACAAAGGTGAGTGATGATGAGAAGTGGAGATAGTGGAGTTGGATACGGTGGGGACTCGTGGTGGTGATGGTGGTGTAGTTATGAGGTGTTTTAGGGTGGCTGTGACAGTGGCTGTTCGAGATGGATATGCAGGGGTGGTGATGATCTGGGCTGTATGCGAATGATGATCCTCCCCGGGTCAGTGGAGTCTGGGTTCTTGAAAAATGAAGATCCGGTCCAGGCAGTTTCCCCAGGTCCCTGAAGATTATTCCAGAGGGGTCCAGAGTGTGGGCTGTATCTAAGGTATGGGTGTTCAAGATGGATATGCCGAGGTGACCTTCTGGAGATTTCTCTTTTTTTTCGAATAAGGTAACCATTCTGAAGGTAAGTGGAAGCCCCAGGTGTTGCATGCGTTTCAGATGGCAGACGGAATCAGCAGAGGTTCCATGTGGGCGCACGTGGAAGACAAGTGGAAGTGTTAGCCAGGAATATTCTCTGCTTCTTTTTAATTTCCAGAGACCCATACTGTAAGTGATTTTTCAGAGTGGCCGCATGACCATGTGCTTCCAATCATTGCTCTGCCGTGCTGGTGTGCTTCTCCCAGCCATGATGAAACGCTGGTCATCATTTTGCATGTGAAGGCCGTGATATTTTCTTTTCCTCTTGGTGATTGCTGGATGAAGATAGAGCTGCTGGACGTTGCAGGCTTTACAGATGCCATCTGGAATCTGTACAGAGATGCCAGATTGAAGTTCGTGGGAGACCAACTCAGATGGCCTTCAGCAGATTGATTCTCCTCTTTTTAAATTCCAAAAACCCATACTGTAAGTGGTGTCTCCTACTTGCCGCGTGTTTACTTCACCATGTACCTCCAAGAATTTCTCTGCCGTCTGGGTGTTGAGTGGAAGCCAGGGTGCTGAAGGTAAGTGGGAGCAAGATGAATGGGAGGCAGACTCAGGTGCCAGCAAAATGATTCTCTGGTTTCCCCTTTTTTTAATTTAAAACGCTGCCAGAAACCCCCTACCGTGAGTGGCTCCTCAGACGGTTAAAGGCGAACAGTGGCAGCTGGAGGTGAGAATCCTTGGTGGAAAACTCAGACCAAATTTAAAATGCAGCCACCAACCTTTTGGACGTTCGGTCAAATACGGGAGTGCCACCAAAACGAACGAACGTTAACGAAAACGAACGAACGCCCATACCGAACGTTCAAGGTAAAACAAACGAAACGAAACCGAACGCATACAGTAGAAGAGAACGAACGTTCACAAGGTCAACCACAGAAAAATCGAACGTTCACTAATCAGGCCGAAGGATTGAAGACGATCGTCCAGAGGAAACGAAATGACGAACGGTTGAACAGTGAAAAGGACGAACGTCCCAATAGGCAAGGACGAGCGGTTTGAAACTGAGGACGAACGTCCTAAATTAACACATGGTCGAACGGCCGAATAGTGAAAGAATCGAACGTCAATGATAATGGACGAACGTTCAATGGAGGATGAACGTCCTCTAGGACCGAGTGGCTGAACGGTCGACTAGTGAACATCTGGCCGAACGGTTTCATACATTGGATGGAAACGAACGCGAAATGTGAAAGACGGACGAACGCTTTCAGAAACAGTGAAGAAGGACGTACGCTCACTATTCGGACGAACGTCCACTGTTTGGACGAACGCGAGATCATTCTTCTTTTTTTTTTTATATTTTATTTTTACTTTTTTTTTATTTTATTTTATTTATTATACATTTTTTTTAAAATTTTTCCTTTTATGAGGAGAATACAAAAAACAAAAATATTTAGTCAATCCGGACGAAATTGAGTGTTGACAGCTGCCCCTCTTTACTTAGATTTTACTAGATGATATGATAAACAACGTTTTCATATTATCATAGTAAAAGATAAGTAAAGATAGAAATACTAATTTCGTCTGGATTTCAAAATACACAAGAAACAAACAGAGAATAAAACAAACAAACAAAACTGAGAATTGAAGTGACAACCTTGTGGAGGGTCCACCAATGCTGCAGATGCAGTGAGCGAGGAAATAATCTTTTTTTTTTTTTTTTATGAAAGCAAATTTATTAATCAATCCGGACGAAATTGAGTGTTGACAGCTGCCCCTCTTTACTTAGATTTTACTAGATTATATGACAAACAAAGTTTCCATATTATCAAAGTAAAAGATAAGTAAAGATAGAAATACTAATTTCGTCTGGATTTCAAGATAAACAAGAAACAAATATAGAACAAAACAAAACAAACAAAACTGAGAAAAATGAAATGTGACAACCTCGTGGAAGGTCCACCAATGCTACAGATGCAGTGAACGAGGAAACATATATTTTTTTTATTTTTTGATGAAAGTAAAATTTATTAATCAATCCGGACGAAATTGAGTGATCTGTCGCAACCGGAATCGCGACGGGACGACGATCCAATAAAAAGAATAAGAATAAATATTTTGAAAAGAGATTTTGGAGTCGCCACCATAGTTTATTCTGGAAAACTACGGAAAAACCATAAAATGATAAGGCATGGTCAAATTGAACCAGATTCTTGGTTCGGGAGTCGGTTACGTGTAGGGAAGGTATTAGCACCCTACAACGCCTGCCCTAAGGCAGTACCTTTAACTAAATGCGCGAATGTAGATGTGGTTTTTCAAAGTGTTTAACATTCCCTTAAAATAAAACTCTAAAGAAACAAACAATATTTTTTAGCTTTTTTGGGCCCGACAAGGATTGACCTTGCTCCTACGTATTCTCATTCAGAATGAGAAATCAGGGTTCCGTAGTTCATTTGAAAACTGTTTGAGAATTTGTTTGAAAAATTGTTTGAAAACTTGTTATGGATAATTTGGATTTTTGGGAGAGTGAGCCTGACAAGGACTAGCCTTGCTCCTACGTATCTTCACTTTTGGTGGAGAATCAAGGATCACGTAGTTCTGGCAAGGCGATATTGATTGTTATTTGAAAATGTTGATGTTTTTGGTTTTTGAGGATTTTTATATTTTTTTGGTATTTTAATGTAATATTTATATTTTTTGCGTAATGAGTACTAGGCTGATGCGTACGATCGCACGAGCACCCACACGGCTTTTTCCTTTATTGTTTTGCGTAATGAGTACTAGGCTGATGCGTACGATCGCACGAGCACTCACACGGCTTTTTTCTCTTATTGCTTTGCGTAATGAGTACTAGGCTGATGCGTACGATCGCACGAGCACTCACACGGCTTTTTATTTATTTTATATTTGGGCAATAAGTACTAGGCTGATGCGTACGATCGCACGAGTACTCATACCGATTTATTACATTAAATGTTTTTTAAGTTTTATATATATTTTTTATTATTTACAATTTTTATGATTTTTGAAATTTTTATGTAAAACAAAAATAAGTTTAACAAATATAAACAAAACAAAAGGGGCGGATACTGTATAAGGGATACATTCAAAATAAAAAAACAAAGCATAAAAAAAAAGAAAGTAAACAAACCGAACATGAATAGGGGTGCAAGGATGGAAATTAATTCCAACAGTAAACTGGGCCATGGCCCAGACGGACAGGGGGGTGAACGGGTGAAATATGGGGTGTGCAGGTGAATAAGGATGATGGTGTTGGCCGCGAGACCGGCTGACTGAAGATTCGGATGGTAAGCATAGATGGCAGAGTGGTAACCGCTGGGAATATGGCGGCGATAGCCGACGCCAGTGGATGCTTTGGGGTTGAGAGTGTGGCAGGGAGAAGACGACGACGGCTGGGAGGTCGGAGTTTCACGACGGTGCAGAGTGGGTGGCGGAAATTCGAAAAAGAAACGGTGAGTTGGGTGATGTCCATGGTGGCTTGTGAGTGGCGGTTGAAAAATGATGGCAGTGAGGTTGAAGATGGAAATAAGGTTGTGTTGTTAGTGAGAGGTGACGGTGAAGATGATGATATTGGCTAGGAGGAAAGATGGTGATAAGGAGTTTCACGGATGGTATGGGATTGGTTGCGAGTTTTGGTGCTTAAGGAAGCATGAGAGTGTTCGGTGGTGGAGGAGATGGGTGGCTCGCGAAGGTGTTGGGAGGTAGATGATGACCAGTGAAAATGGGGAGAAGAATAGAGGTCCTCGGCAACCAAAACGGCTGAGGATGATGCAATGAAGATGGAGAAGAGCTTGGGATGATGACCGTTACATTGGTTGTGGAGGTGCTGTTGCGGCAGGTCATAGTGACGAAAGTAGTTTCGATGGTGGCCTACAGTGACTGCCACTGTAGTGTTGGGTTAGATGGGAATATGATGAAGATGGGGGTGCGATTTGAGAGGAAGAGAAGTTTAGCTGGGAGTAGTGAAGCAAGGTGATAGTGCGGCTGTGACTCAAAGATGGATTCCTGGTGGTGGTCAGAGGTGGTGATTGAAGGATTGCCGGATGTATCAGGTTTCCCGGTTGGTGTATGGTGGGAGGTAACGGTAATGAACCAGTGGTCTCAGTGATAATGGCGTAAGGTGGCTGGGTGATTTGGTTTGTGTTAAGGGTTGCCGGATGCATGAGTATGGATATGGTTGATTGATAGAAAGATGAAACCATGAATTGGTGGATTATGCATGAATCTTCGAAATTCAGATTGAATAATGGGCATGGGAAAGATAATATGAACTCAGTGCAACATTATAATTCACAATCAACATACGAGATAATCTTTGACGTGCAGTCCCATATCATAGCTAAATAGTTTTACGTACCTCAGAGATGCATTTCAACAATGAATACAATTCGCAATTTAAACACACACCTCTTGAAGCTTCCTTTAATTTCTTCCGCTTTCCGTGGCCTTCTTCAAGTGTTGTGCTCTTTCCTGTAGCTTCCTCTTTGCTCTCTCTGTAATCTTCCTTTCTTCTTTCTCTCCGCTTGCAGCTTCTTCGCAGTACCCACAGTTATTCGTTTCGGATCTCTCCTTTCCACTTCGGTTCCTTCCTCTTTCTATGGCATTCCCCTTCCCATAGCCTCTCTAGCGGTTTCCTCTCTCTGGTGAATGAAGACGTGGAAGGGTGATAGCCGTGAGTGTGGATATGGCTATGGTGACTGGTGCATACGGATGAAGGTGATGACTGGGTGAGAATAGTTATTGGAAATGAGGATGAAAATGGAGGGCTGGTTGTGGGTGTTGGTGATTGGAAATGGATGAAGATTAAGATGCTGCCATGAAATGGTATAAGGATGAAGAAAGATGGTCGTGAGGGGTATTGGAAATGAAGGTGATGAGGTTGGCTATGGGTGTTGGATCTGATGGATGAAGATGATGATGCTGGAGGTTGAGTTTGGTTTGGTGAGGATGATCGGCGTAGTGAGTAATGGTCGCATAGTTACGAGGCGTTTGAGGGTGGCTGTGACAATGGGTGAATATGGATGGAGATGATAATGTATAAGGGTTAATTATAGGTCCAGTGGTGGAACAATGTTGGAGATGAAAGTGATGGCCGAAGGGTAGGGATGAATATGGTGGGCTGGTGGTGAGTGTTGGTGATAATAAAAAAAATAAAGAGGAGGAAATGGTGAGTTTGTGTGGCGGTGGATGAGGCTGTGATGGAGACTACTGCATGCAGAGTTTTAACGTGGTGGTGCGTGATAGAAGCTTCACGGTGGCTTGCGGTGGTGAGGTGAAGGCCATGGTGTTCAGTAATGTGGTCAATGCCTCTGCATGATGGTTGCAGGCAATGGAGTTTTTAGGTTGATGGCCATGGGAGTTGAAGGTGAGTGGGAGACAAAGGTGAGTGATGATGAGAAGTGGAGATAGTGGAGTTGGATACGGTGGGGACTCGTGGTGGTGATGGTGGTGTAGTTATGAGGTGTTTTAGGGTGGCTGTGACAGTGGCTGTTCGAGATGGATATGCAGGGGTGGTGATGATCTGGGCTGTATGCGAATGATGATCCTCCCCGGGTCAGTGGAGTCTGGGTTCTTGAAAAATGAAGATCCGGTCCAGGCAGTTTCCCCAGGTCCCTGAAGATTATTCCAGAGGGGTCCAGAGTGTGGGCTGTATCTAAGGTATGGGTGTTCAAGATGGATATGCCGAGGTGACCTTCTGGAGATTTCTCTTTTTTTTCGAATAAGGTAACCATTCTGAAGGTAAGTGGAAGCCCCAGGTGTTGCATGCGTTTCAGATGGCAGACGGAATCAGCAGAGGTTCCATGTGGGCGCACGTGGAAGACAAGTGGAAGTGTTAGCCAGGAATATTCTCTGCTTCTTTTTAATTTCCAGAGACCCATACTGTAAGTGATTTTTCAGAGTGGCCGCATGACCATGTGCTTCCAATCATTGCTCTGCCGTGCTGGTGTGCTTCTCCCAGCCATGATGAAACGCTGGTCATCATTTTGCATGTGAAGGCCGTGATATTTTCTTTTCCTCTTGGTGATTGCTGGATGAAGATAGAGCTGCTGGACGTTGCAGGCTTTACAGATGCCATCTGGAATCTGTACAGAGATGCCAGATTGAAGTTCGTGGGAGACCAACTCAGATGGCCTTCAGCAGATTGATTCTCCTCTTTTTAAATTCCAAAAACCCATACTGTAAGTGGTGTCTCCTACTTGTCGCGTGTTTACTTCACCATGTACCTCCAAGAATTTCTCTGCCGTCTGGGTGTTGAGTGGAAGCCAGGGTGCTGAAGGTAAGTGGGAGCAAGATGAATGGGAGGCAGACTCAGGTGCCAGCAAAATGATTCTCTGGTTTCTCCTTTTTTTAATTTAAAACGCTGCCAGAAACCCCCTACCGTGAGTGGCTCCTCAGACGGTTAAAGGCGAACAGTGGCAGCTGGAGGTGAGAATCCTTGGTGGAAAACTCAGACCAAATTTAAAATGCAGCCACCAACCTTTTGGACGTTCGGTCAAATACGGGAGTGCCACCAAAACGAACGAACGTTAACGAAAACGAACGAACGCCCATACCGAACGTTCAAGGTAAAACAAACGAAACGAAACCGAACGCATACAGTAGAAGAGAACGAACGTTCACAAGGTCAACCACAGAAAAATCGAACGTTCACTAATCAGGCCGAAGGATTGAAGACGATCGTCCAGAGGAAACGAAATGACGAACGGTTGAACAGTGAAAAGGACGAACGTCCCAATAGGCAAGGACGAGCGGTTTGAAACTGAGGACGAACGTCCTAAATTAACACATGGTCGAACGGCCGAATAGTGAAAGAATCGAACGTCAATGATAATGGACGAACGTTCAATGGAGGATGAACGTCCTCTAGGACCGAGTGGCTGAACGGTCGACTAGTGAACATCTGGCCGAACGGTTTCATACATTGGATGGAAACGAACGCGAAATGTGAAAGACGGACGAACGCTTTCAGAAACAGTGAAGAAGGACGTACGCTCACTATTCGGACGAACGTCCACTGTTTGGACGAACGCGAGATCATTCTTCTTTTTTTTTTTTTATATTTTATTTTTACTTTTTTTTTATTTTATTTTATTTATTATACATTTTTTTTAAAATTTTTCCTTTTATGAGGAGAATACAAAAAACAAAAATATTTAGTCAATCCGGACGAAATTGAGTGTTGACAGCTGCCCCTCTTTACTTAGATTTTACTAGATGATATGATAAACAACGTTTTCATATTATCATAGTAAAAGATAAGTAAAGATAGAAATACTAATTTCGTCTGGATTTCAAAATACACAAGAAACAAACAGAGAATAAAACAAACAAACAAAACTGAGAATTGAAGTGACAACCTTGTGGAGGGTCCACCAATGCTGCAGATGCAGTGAGCGAGGAAATAATCTTTTTTTTTTTTTTTATGAAAGCAAATTTATTAATCAATCCGGACGAAATTGAGTGTTGACAGCTGCCCCTCTTTACTTAGATTTTACTAGATTATATGACAAACAAAGTTTCCATATTATCAAAGTAAAAGATAAGTAAAGATAGAAATACTAATTTCGTCTGGATTTCAAGATAAACAAGAAACAAATATAGAACAAAACAAAACAAACAAAACTGAGAAAAATGAAATGTGACAACCTCGTGGAAGGTCCACCAATGCTACAGATGCAGTGAACGAGGAAACATATATTTTTTTTATTTTTTGATGAAAGTAAAATTTATTAATCAATCCGGACGAAATTGAGTGATCTGTCGCAACCGGAATCGCGACGGGACGACGATCCAATAAAAAGAATAAGAATAAATATTTTGAAAAGAGATTTTGGAGTCGCCACCATAGTTTATTCTGGAAAACTACGGAAAAACCATAAAATGATAAGGCATGGTCAAATTGAACCAGATTCTTGGTTCGGGAGTCGGTTACGTGTAGGGAAGGTATTAGCACCCTACAACGCCTGCCCTAAGGCAGTACCTTTAACTAAATGCGCGAATGTAGATGTGGTTTTTCAAAGTGTTTAACATTCCCTTAAAATAAAACTCTAAAGAAACAAACAATATTTTTTAGCTTTTTTGGGCCCGACAAGGATTGACCTTGCTCCTACGTATTCTCATTCAGAATGAGAAATCAGGGTTCCGTAGTTCATTTGAAAACTGTTTGAGAATTTGTTTGAAAAATTGTTTGAAAACTTGTTATGGATAATTTGGATTTTTGGGAGAGTGAGCCTGACAAGGACTAGCCTTGCTCCTACGTATCTTCACTTTTGGTGGAGAATCAAGGATCACGTAGTTCTGGCAAGGCGATATTGATTGTTATTTGAAAATGTTGATGTTTTTGGTTTTTGAGGATTTTTATATTTTTTTGGTATTTTAATGTAATATTTATATTTTTTGCGTAATGAGTACTAGGCTGATGCGTACGATCGCACGAGCACCCACACGGCTTTTTCCTTTATTGTTTTGCGTAATGAGTACTAGGCTGATGCGTACGATCGCACGAGCACTCACACGGCTTTTTTCTCTTATTGCTTTGCGTAATGAGTACTAGGCTGATGCGTACGATCGCACGAGCACTCACACGGCTTTTTATTTATTTTATATTTGGGCAATAAGTACTAGGCTGATGCGTACGATCGCACGAGTACTCATACCGATTTATTACATTAAATGTTTTTTAAGTTTTATATATATTTTTTATTATTTACAATTTTTATGATTTTTGAAATTTTTATGTAAAACAAAAATAAGTTTAACAAATATAAACAAAACAAAAGGGGCGGATACTGTATAAGGGATACATTCAAAATAAAAAAACAAAGCATAAAAAAAAAGAAAGTAAACAAACCGAACATGAATAGGGGTGCAAGGATGGAAATTAATTCCAACAGTAAACTGGGCCATGGCCCAGACGGACAGGGGGGTGAACGGGTGAAATATGGGGTGTGCAGGTGAATAAGGATGATGGTGTTGGCCGCGAGACCGGCTGACTGAAGATTCGGATGGTAAGCATAGATGGCAGAGTGGTAACCGCTGGGAATATGGCGGCGATAGCCGACGCCAGTGGATGCTTTGGGGTTGAGAGTGTGGCAGGGAGAAGACGACGACGGCTGGGAGGTCGGAGTTTCACGACGGTGCAGAGTGGGTGGCGGAAATTCGAAAAAGAAACGGTGAGTTGGGTGATGTCCATGGTGGCTTGTGAGTGGCGGTTGAAAAATGATGGCAGTGAGGTTGAAGATGGAAATAAGGTTGTGTTGTTAGTGAGAGGTGACGGTGAAGATGATGATATTGGCTAGGAGGAAAGATGGTGATAAGGAGTTTCACGGATGGTATGGGATTGGTTGCGAGTTTTGGTGCTTAAGGAAGCATGAGAGTGTTCGGTGGTGGAGGAGATGGGTGGCTCGCGAAGGTGTTGGGAGGTAGATGATGACCAGTGAAAATGGGGAGAAGAATAGAGGTCCTCGGCAACCAAAACGGCTGAGGATGATGCAATGAAGATGGAGAAGAGCTTGGGATGATGACCGTTACATTGGTTGTGGAGGTGCTGTTGCGGCAGGTCACAGTGACGAAAGTAGTTTCGATGGTGGCCTACAGTGACTGCCACTGTAGTGTTGGGTTAGATGGGAATATGATGAAGATGGGGGTGCGATTTGAGAGGAAGAGAAGTTTAGCTGGGAGTAGTGAAGCAAGGTGATAGTGCGGCTGTGACTCAAAGATGGATTCCTGGTGGTGGTCAGAGGTGGTGATTGAAGGATTGCCGGATGTATCAGGTTTCCCGGTTGGTGTATGGTGGGAGGTAACGGTAATGAACCAGTGGTCTCAGTGATAATGGCGTAAGGTGGCTGGGTGATTTGGTTTGTGTTAAGGGTTGCCGGATGCATGAGTATGGATATGGTTGATTGATAGAAAGATGAAACCATGAATTGGTGGATTATGCATGAATCTTCGAAATTCAGATTGAATAATGGGCATGGGAAAGATAATATGAACTCAGTGCAACATTATAATTCACAATCAACATACGAGATAATCTTTGACGTGCAGTCCCATATCATAGCTAAATAGTTTTACGTACCTCAGAGATGCATTTCAACAATGAATACAATTCGCAATTTAAACACACACCTCTTGAAGCTTCCTTTAATTTCTTCCGCTTTCCGTGGCCTTCTTCAAGTGTTGTGCTCTTTCCTGTAGCTTCCTCTTTGCTCTCTCTGTAATCTTCCTTTCTTCTTTCTCTCCGCTTGCAGCTTCTTCGCAGTACCCACAGTTATTCGTTTCGGATCTCTCCTTTCCACTTCGGTTCCTTCCTCTTTCTATGGCATTCCCCTTCCCATAGCCTCTCTAGCGGTTTCCTCTCTCTGGTGAATGAAGACGTGGAAGGGTGATAGCCGTGAGTGTGGATATGGCTATGGTGACTGGTGCATACGGATGAAGGTGATGACTGGGTGAGAATAGTTACTGGAAATGAGGATGAAAATGGAGGGCTGGTTGTGGGTGTTGGTGATTGGAAATGGATGAAGATTAAGATGCTGCCATGAAATGGTATAAGGATGAAGAAAGATGGTCGTGAGGGGTATTGGAAATGAAGGTGATGAGGTTGGCTATGGGTGTTGGATCTGATGGATGAAGATGATGATGCTGGAGGTTGAGTTTGGTTTGGTGAGGATGATCGGCGTAGTGAGTAATGGTCGCATAGTTACGAGGCGTTTGAGGGTGGCTGTGACAATGGGTGAATATGGATGGAGATGATAATGTATAAGGGTTAATTATAGGTCCAGTGGTGGAACAATGTTGGAGATGAAAGTGATGGCCGAAGGGTAGGGATGAATATGGTGGGCTGGTGGTGAGTGTTGGTGATAATAAAAAAAATAAAGAGGAGGAAATGGTGAGTTTGTGTGGCGGTGGATGAGGCTGTGATGGAGACTACTGCATGCAGAGTTTTAACGTGGTGGTGCGTGATAGAAGCTTCACGGTGGCTTGCGGTGGTGAGGTGAAGGCCATGGTGTTCAGTAATGTGGTCAATGCCTCTGCATGATGGTTGCAGGCAATGGAGTTTTTAGGTTGATGGCCATGGGAGTTGAAGGTGAGTGGGAGACAAAGGTGAGTGATGATGAGAAGTGGAGATAGTGGAGTTGGATACGGTGGGGACTCGTGGTGGTGATGGTGGTGTAGTTATGAGGTGTTTTAGGGTGGCTGTGACAGTGGCTGTTCGAGATGGATATGCAGGGGTGGTGATGATCTGGGCTGTATGCGAATGATGATCCTCCCCGGGTCAGTGGAGTCTGGGTTCTTGAAAAATGAAGATCCGGTCCAGGCAGTTTCCCCAGGTCCCTGAAGATTATTCCAGAGGGGTCCAGAGTGTGGGTTGTATCTAAGGTATGGGTGTTCAAGATGGATATGCCGAGGTGACCTTCTGGAGATTTCTCTTTTTTTTCGAATAAGGTAACCATTCTGAAGGTAAGTGGAAGCCCCAGGTGTTGCATGCGTTTCAGATGGCAGACGGAATCAGCAGAGGTTCCATGTGGGCGCACGTGGAAGACAAGTGGAAGTGTTAGCCAGGAATATTCTCTGCTTCTTTTTAATTTCCAGAGACCCATACTGTAAGTGATTTTTCAGAGTGGCCGCATGACCATGTGCTTCCAATCATTGCTCTGCCGTGCTGGTGTGCTTCTCCCAGCCATGATGAAACGCTGGTCATCATTTTGCATGTGAAGGCCGTGATATTTTCTTTTCCTCTTGGTGATTGCTGGATGAAGATAGAGCTGCTGGACGTTGCAGGCTTTACAGATGCCATCTGGAATCTGTACAGAGATGCCAGATTGAAGTTCGTGGGAGACCAACTCAGATGGCCTTCAGCAGATTGATTCTCCTCTTTTTAAATTCCAAAAACCCATACTGTAAGTGGTGTCTCCTACTTGCCGCGTGTTTACTTCACCATGTACCTCCAAGAATTTCTCTGCCGTCTGGGTGTTGAGTGGAAGCCAGGGTGCTGAAGGTAAGTGGGAGCAAGATGAATGGGAGGCAGACTCAGGTGCCAGCAAAATGATTCTCTGGTTTCCCCTTTTTTTAATTTAAAACGCTGCCAGAAACCCCCTACCGTGAGTGGCTCCTCAGACGGTTAAAGGCGAACAGTGGCAGCTGGAGGTGAGAATCCTTGGTGGAAAACTCAGACCAAATTTAAAATGCAGCCACCAACCTTTTGGACGTTCGGTCAAATACGGGAGTGCCACCAAAACGAACGAACGTTAACGAAAACGAACGAACGCCCATACCGAACGTTCAAGGTAAAACAAACGAAACGAAACCGAACGCATACAGTAGAAGAGAACGAACGTTCACAAGGTCAACCACAGAAAAATCGAACGTTCACTAATCAGGCCGAAGGATTGAAGACGATCGTCCAGAGGAAACGAAATGACGAACGGTTGAACAGTGAAAAGGACGAACGTCCCAATAGGCAAGGACGAGCGGTTTGAAACTGAGGACGAACGTCCTAAATTAACACATGGTCGAACGGCCGAATAGTGAAAGAATCGAACGTCAATGATAATGGACGAACGTTCAATGGAGGATGAACGTCCTCTAGGACCGAGTGGCTGAACGGTCGACTAGTGAACATCTGGCCGAACGGTTTCATACATTGGATGGAAACGAACGCGAAATGTGAAAGACGGACGAACGCTTTCAGAAACAGTGAAGAAGGACGTACGCTCACTATTCGGACGAACGTCCACTGTATGGACGAACGCGAGATCATTCTTCTTTTTTTTTTTATATTTTATTTTTACTTTTTTTTTATTTTATTTTATTTATTATACATTTTTTTTTAAATTTTTCCTTTTATGAGGAGAATACAAAAAACAAAAATATTTAGTCAATCCGGACGAAATTGAGTGTTGACAGCTGCCCCTCTTTACTTAGATTTTACTAGATGATATGATAAACAACGTTTTCATATTATCATAGTAAAAGATAAGTAAAGATAGAAATACTAATTTCGTCTGGATTTCAAAATACACAAGAAACAAACAGAGAATAAAACAAACAAACAAAACTGAGAATTGAAGTGACAACCTTGTGGAGGGTCCACCAATGCTGCAGATGCAGTGAGCGAGGAAATAATCTTTTTTTTTTTTTTTTATGAAAGCAAATTTATTAATCAATCCGGACGAAATTGAGTGTTGACAGCTGCCCCTCTTTACTTAGATTTTACTAGATTATATGACAAACAAAGTTTCCATATTATCAAAGTAAAAGATAAGTAAAGATAGAAATACTAATTTCGTCTGGATTTCAAGATAAACAAGAAACAAATATAGAACAAAACAAAACAAACAAAACTGAGAAAAATGAAATGTGACAACCTCGTGGAAGGTCCACCAATGCTACAGATGCAGTGAACGAGGAAACATATATTTTTTTTATTTTTTGATGAAAGTAAAATTTATTAATCAATCCGGACGAAATTGAGTGATCTGTCGCAACCGGAATCGCGACGGGACGACGATCCAATAAAAAGAATAAGAATAAATATTTTGAAAAGAGATTTTGGAGTCGCCACCATAGTTTATTCTGGAAAACTACGAAAAAACCATAAAATGATAAGGCATGGTCAAATTGAACCAGATTCTTGGTTCGGGAGTCGGTTACGTGTAGGGAAGGTATTAGCACCCTACAACGCCTGCCCTAAGGCAGTACCTTTAACTAAATGCGCGAATGTAGATGTGGTTTTTCAAAGTGTTTAACATTCCCTTAAAATAAAACTCTAAAGAAACAAACAATATTTTTTAGCTTTTTTGGGCCCGACAAGGATTGACCTTGCTCCTACGTATTCTCATTCAGAATGAGAAATCAGGGTTCCGTAGTTCATTTGAAAACTGTTTGAGAATTTGTTTGAAAAATTGTTTGAAAACTTGTTATGGATAATTTGGATTTTTGGGAGAGTGAGCCTGACAAGGACTAGCCTTGCTCCTACGTATCTTCACTTTTGGTGGAGAATCAAGGATCACGTAGTTCTGGCAAGGCGATATTGATTGTTATTTGAAAATGTTGATGTTTTTGGTTTTTGAGGATTTTTATATTTTTTTGGTATTTTAATGTAATATTTATATTTTTTGCGTAATGAGTACTAGGCTGATGCGTACGATCGCACGAGCACCCACACGGCTTTTTCCTTTATTGTTTTGCGTAATGAGTACTAGGCTGATGCGTACGATCGCACGAGCACTCACACGGCTTTTTTCTCTTATTGCTTTGCGTAATGAGTACTAGGCTGATGCGTACGATCGCACGAGCACTCACACGGCTTTTTATTTATTTTATATTTGGGCAATAAGTACTAGGCTGATGCGTACGATCGCACGAGTACTCATACCGATTTATTACATTAAATGTTTTTTAAGTTTTATATATATTTTTTATTATTTACAATTTTTATGATTTTTGAAATTTTTATGTAAAACAAAAATAAGTTTAACAAATATAAACAAAACAAAAGGGGCGGATACTGTATAAGGGATACATTCAAAATAAAAAAACAAAGCATAAAAAAAAAGAAAGTAAACAAACCGAACATGAATAGGGGTGCAAGGATGGAAATTAATTCCAACAGTAAACTGGGCCATGGCCCAGACGGACAGGGGGGTGAACGGGTGAAATATGGGGTGTGCAGGTGAATAAGGATGATGGTGTTGGCCGCGAGACCGGCTGACTGAAGATTCGGATGGTAAGCATAGATGGCAGAGTGGTAACCGCTGGGAATATGGCGGCGATAGCCGACGCCAGTGGATGCTTTGGGGTTGAGAGTGTGGCAGGGAGAAGACGACGACGGCTGGGAGGTCGGAGTTTCACGACGGTGCAGAGTGGGTGGCGGAAATTCGAAAAAGAAACGGTGAGTTGGGTGATGTCCATGGTGGCTTGTGAGTGGCGGTTGAAAAATGATGGCAGTGAGGTTGAAGATGGAAATAAGGTTGTGTTGTTAGTGAGAGGTGACGGTGAAGATGATGATATTGGCTAGGAGGAAAGATGGTGATAAGGAGTTTCACGGATGGTATGGGATTGGTTGCGAGTTTTGGTGCTTAAGGAAGCATGAGAGTGTTCGGTGGTGGAGGAGATGGGTGGCTCGCGAAGGTGTTGGGAGGTAGATGATGACCAGTGAAAATGGGGAGAAGAATAGAGGTCCTCGGCAACCAAAACGGCTGAGGATGATGCAATGAAGATGGAGAAGAGCTTGGGATGATGACCGTTACATTGGTTGTGGAGGTGCTGTTGCGGCAGGTCACAGTGACGAAAGTAGTTTCGATGGTGGCCTACAGTGACTGCCACTGTAGTGTTGGGTTAGATGGGAATATGATGAAGATGGGGGTGCGATTTGAGAGGAAGAGAAGTTTAGCTGGGAGTAGTGAAGCAAGGTGATAGTGCGGCTGTGACTCAAAGATGGATTCCTGGTGGTGGTCAGAGGTGGTGATTGAAGGATTGCCGGATGTATCAGGTTTCCCGGTTGGTGTATGGTGGGAGGTAACGGTAATGAACCAGTGGTCTCAGTGATAATGGCGTAAGGTGGCTGGGTGATTTGGTTTGTGTTAAGGGTTGCCGGATGCATGAGTATGGATATGGTTGATTGATAGAAAGATGAAACCATGAATTGGTGGATTATGCATGAATCTTCGAAATTCAGATTGAATAATGGGCATGGGAAAGATAATATGAACTCAGTGCAACATTATAATTCACAATCAACATACGAGATAATCTTTGACGTGCAGTCCCATATCATAGCTAAATAGTTTTACGTACCTCAGAGATGCATTTCAACAATGAATACAATTCGCAATTTAAACACACACCTCTTGAAGCTTCCTTTAATTTCTTCCGCTTTCCGTGGCCTTCTTCAAGTGTTGTGCTCTTTCCTGTAGCTTCCTCTTTGCTCTCTCTGTAATCTTCCTTTCTTCTTTCTCTCCGCTTGCAGCTTCTTCGCAGTACCCACAGTTATTCGTTTCGGATCTCTCCTTTCCACTTCGGTTCCTTCCTCTTTCTATGGCATTCCCCTTCCCATAGCCTCTCTAGCGGTTTCCTCTCTCTGGTGAATGAAGACGTGGAAGGGTGATAGCCGTGAGTGTGGATATGGCTATGGTGACTGGTGCATACGGATGAAGGTGATGACTGGGTGAGAATAGTTACTGGAAATGAGGATGAAAATGGAGGGCTGGTTGTGGGTGTTGGTGATTGGAAATGGATGAAGATTAAGATGCTGCCATGAAATGGTATAAGGATGAAGAAAGATGGTCGTGAGGGGTATTGGAAATGAAGGTGATGAGGTTGGCTATGGGTGTTGGATCTGATGGATGAAGATGATGATGCTGGAGGTTGAGTTTGGTTTGGTGAGGATGATCGGCGTAGTGAGTAATGGTCGCATAGTTACGAGGCGTTTGAGGGTGGCTGTGACAATGGGTGAATATGGATGGAGATGATAATGTATAAGGGTTAATTATAGGTCCAGTGGTGGAACAATGTTGGAGATGAAAGTGATGGCCGAAGGGTAGGGATGAATATGGTGGGCTGGTGGTGAGTGTTGGTGATAATAAAAAAAATAAAGAGGAGGAAATGGTGAGTTTGTGTGGCGGTGGATGAGGCTGTGATGGAGACTACTGCATGCAGAGTTTTAACGTGGTGGTGCGTGATAGAAGCTTCACGGTGGCTTGCGGTGGTGAGGTGAAGGCCATGGTGTTCAGTAATGTGGTCAATGCCTCTGCATGATGGTTGCAGGCAATGGAGTTTTTAGGTTGATGGCCATGGGAGTTGAAGGTGAGTGGGAGACAAAGGTGAGTGATGATGAGAAGTGGAGATAGTGGAGTTGGATACGGTGGGGACTCGTGGTGGTGATGGTGGTGTAGTTATGAGGTGTTTTAGGGTGGCTGTGACAGTGGCTGTTCGAGATGGATATGCAGGGGTGGTGATGATCTGGGCTGTATGCGAATGATGATCCTCCCCGGGTCAGTGGAGTCTGGGTTCTTGAAAAATGAAGATCCGGTCCAGGCAGTTTCCCCAGGTCCCTGAAGATTATTCCAGAGGGGTCCAGAGTGTGGGCTGTATCTAAGGTATGGGTGTTCAAGATGGATATGCCGAGGTGACCTTCTGGAGATTTCTCTTTTTTTTCGAATAAGGTAACCATTCTGAAGGTAAGTGGAAGCCCCAGGTGTTGCATGCGTTTCAGATGGCAGACGGAATCAGCAGAGGTTCCATGTGGGCGCACGTGGAAGACAAGTGGAAGTGTTAGCCAGGAATATTCTCTGCTTCTTTTTAATTTCCAGAGACCCATACTGTAAGTGATTTTTCAGAGTGGCCGCATGACCATGTGCTTCCAATCATTGCTCTGCCGTGCTGGTGTGCTTCTCCCAGCCATGATGAAACGCTGGTCATCATTTTGCATGTGAAGGCCGTGATATTTTCTTTTCCTCTTGGTGATTGCTGGATGAAGATAGAGCTGCTGGACGTTGCAGGCTTTACAGATGCCATCTGGAATCTGTACAGAGATGCCAGATTGAAGTTCGTGGGAGACCAACTCAGATGGCCTTCAGCAGATTGATTCTCCTCTTTTTAAATTCCAAAAACCCATACTGTAAGTGGTGTCTCCTACTTGCCGCGTGTTTACTTCACCATGTACCTCCAAGAATTTCTCTGCCGTCTGGGTGTTGAGTGGAAGCCAGGGTGCTGAAGGTAAGTGGGAGCAAGATGAATGGGAGGCAGACTCAGGTGCCAGCAAAATGATTCTCTGGTTTCCCCTTTTTTTAATTTAAAACGCTGCCAGAAACCCCCTACCGTGAGTGGCTCCTCAGACGGTTAAAGGCGAACAGTGGCAGCTGGAGGTGAGAATCCTTGGTGGAAAACTCAGACCAAATTTAAAATGCAGCCACCAACCTTTTGGACGTTCGGTCAAATACGGGAGTGCCACCAAAACGAACGAACGTTAACGAAAACGAACGAACGCCCATACCGAACGTTCAAGGTAAAACAAACGAAACGAAACCGAACGCATACAGTAGAAGAGAACGAACGTTCACAAGGTCAACCACAGAAAAATCGAACGTTCACTAATCAGGCCGAAGGATTGAAGACGATCGTCCAGAGGAAACGAAATGACGAACGGTTGAACAGTGAAAAGGACGAACGTCCCAATAGGCAAGGACGAGCGGTTTGAAACTGAGGACGAACGTCCTAAATTAACACATGGTCGAACGGCCGAATAGTGAAAGAATCGAACGTCAATGATAATGGACGAACGTTCAATGGAGGATGAACGTCCTCTAGGACCGAGTGGCTGAACGGTCGACTAGTGAACATCTGGCCGAACGGTTTCATACATTGGATGGAAACGAACGCGAAATGTGAAAGACGGACGAACGCTTTCAGAAACAGTGAAGAAGGACGTACGCTCACTATTCGGACGAACGTCCACTGTATGGACGAACGCGAGATCATTCTTCTTTTTTTTTTATATTTTATTTTTACTTTTTTTTTTATTTTATTTTATTTATTATACATTTTTTTTTTAAATTTTTCCTTTTATGAGGAGAATACAAAAAACAAAAATATTTAGTCAATCCGGACGAAATTGAGTGTTGACAGCTGCCCCTCTTTACTTAGATTTTACTAGATGATATGATAAACAACGTTTTCATATTATCATAGTAAAAGATAAGTAAAGATAGAAATACTAATTTCGTCTGGATTTCAAAATACACAAGAAACAAACAGAGAATAAAACAAACAAACAAAACTGAGAATTGAAGTGACAACCTTGTGGAGGGTCCACCAATGCTGCAGATGCAGTGAGCGAGGAAATAATCTTTTTTTTTTTTTTTTTTATGAAAGCAAATTTATTAATCAATCCGGACGAAATTGAGTGTTGACAATTATCCCTATTGGCCATGGTTGAAGGTGTTCACAACAAGAAATTTCAAGTTAGGTCAGTCCTATGTGGATGGAAGACCAAGTTAAGGTGTTTCTAGGTTGAGAGGTGAGTTCTTGCACCATTAACACATGACTAATGTTGTTGTAATCGATTATAGGGAGCTGGTAATCGCTTACCAGTAGAAAAATCCCTTTTGTACTGAAAGTTGAAGAGTACTACCCAGACGTGGCTTAAGCATTCCCCATGAATATTTTGGATTCGTTATGACTGTCGTTTGAAAGTTTTGTGGATGAATCATTAATGGAACACTTCAAGTTGGAATACTTCAATATTAAACAAATATAAAAGAAATATGAAGGGTATTGAGTAATGAAAAATTATAACAATATTAAAAAGCACATACATTAATAAAAAAACGTAATGACATTTCACGAAACAACAAGTTTTGAAATGAAAAGGTACATAATAGTATACAATGTAATGTAATCTAAGAAGGTGGTTGTCGATCAAATTGATTGTGGAAGTTAATAAGTTCTTGCTCTACGAGTTGTGCAAAAATCGTCATGAACTTGAACTACCTTGGTTCAAACACCTATAAGAGTTTTTACCTCCACAATTGAGTGGGGGGAAACTATGTTTTGATACACTTGACACCATCAATGATGACCAACATGTGTTTCATCCACAATTAAGTGGGCCAAACTGTGTTTTGATGCACTTGATACCAACAATGATGAGCAACGTGAGTCATCCATGCAAAAACATAAAAAAAATCACTTATAGGGACACAAAAATGACTTTGGGGAGTAATGTTCATGTAGCTGGGGAGTACAGTTGAAGTTTCTGTACAAATTACCCTTTTTCCTCTGGTAATCGATTACAGGGGCTTGTAATCGATTACCAGAGGAAAAAGGGTAATTTGTACAGAAACTTCAATTGTACTCCCCAGCTAGATGAACACTACTCCCCATGCTTTATTTTTGTTGATTTTTTCATTTTTTGAGATGGGTGAGTGAGTTCAATGTTATTGGGTGTGCTCCCTGCACCAATAATGAGGTGCGGTCATTGACCATTGCTGACTATTTTAATCATAACTTTTTCCACAGACCTCCAAATGATGTGATTCTTTTTTTATTAGAAAGTAGACACAAAGATCTTTCCAATGACTACTAATTTATAATTTTTGGACATCTGAGTAGGTACAGTTAATTCCTTGAAGTTAACGTTTGATATATTTCTACCACCTCTGATCTTTTCTGGTTGTTTTGCTCATAACTTTCTCCATCGAACTCCAAATGAGTTGATTCTTGTTTTGTTGGAAATCTCTTTGAGTCTAGATTCCAACAAAACAAGAATCAATTCATTTGGAGTTCAGTGGAGAAAGTTAAGAACAAAACAAGTAGCAAAGGTCAGAAAAACAGTGTTGGGGAGCAGTGTTCATCTACCTGGGGAGTACAGTTGAAGTTTGTGTACAAATTACCCTTTTTCCTCTTGTAATCGATTATAAGACCCCTGTAATCGAATACCAGAGGAAAAAGGGTAATTTGTACAGAAACTTCAACTGTACTCCCCAGCTAGATGAACACTGCTCCTCATTCTCTATTTTTGTTGAATTTTTCCTTTTTTGAGATGGGTGAGTGAGTTCAATGTTATTCGGTGAGCTCCCTGCATCAATAATGAGGTTAGTTCATTGATTTCTTCAAAATAAAAATGTCCATTTAGGTGGTTTTCTCCAATTGAGGTGAGGTGCATAACCCATACTGTCAACTTTGACCTTTGCTGACTATTTTAATCATAACTTTTATCACAGACCTCCAAATGATGTGATTCTTTTTTTATTAGAAAGTAGACTCAAACATCTTTCCAATGACTACTAATTTATAATTTTTGGACACCTGAGTAGGTGCAGTTAATTCCTTAAAGTTAACGTTTTATATATTTCTACCACCTTTGACCTTTGCTGGTTGTTTTGCTCATAACTTTCTCCACCGAACTCCAAATGAGTTTATTCTTGTTTTGTTGGAATGTAGACTCAAAGATCTTTCAAATGATTACCAACTCATAATTTTTAGACCACTTTAGTAGATGCAGTTAATTTCCCAAAAACAACGTTTTTCTAAGCTTCCCATCAAGGATTAGCAACATGAGACATCCATGCAAAAACTGGAAGAAATCACCCATAAGGACATAAAAATAACCTGGGGAGTAGTGTTCATCTAGTTGGGGAGTACAATTGAAGTGTTTGTACAAATGACCATTTTTCCTCTGGTAATCGATTACAGGGGTCTTGTAATCGATTACCAGAGGAAAAAGGTTCATTTGTACAGAAACTTCAACTGTACTCCCCAGTTAGATAAACACTACTTCCCATAGTGGTTATTGCTCTTGTTTGTGACTTTTTGCTTTCTTGTGAATGGGTGATTGAGTTCCATGTGAATGGATGTGTTCCCTACACCAATGAATACATTAGGTCATTGAATATATGGCAAAAATGTGATGGATCTCATCTAGCTTATATGAAAGTGTGCGAATACAAAGTGTGCGAATACAAAATACCTTTGTATTAAAAAAGAAAAACACGCTGCAGAGAAAGTCACCAGCACACCCAACACCCAAAAGCACAACGGCGACAGCGAAAAAACCTCTCCTTTCGATAAAAGATGCCAACGGTGGCCCCAAGCGAGACTTCCTCCCACGACTTCAATGACGCACAGAGACAAAGGACTTCCTGCAGAGAATAGGTGGACCCAAGCACCAACGAACAACAGTGAACAAAGATGACTTCGGTGGCGGAGCGAGAGTTTCGAATGGTGGACTGAGACTTTCGAATGGAGAATCCAAGCACCAACGAACAACGACGAAGAAAGGAGACTTCGGTGGTGCCAGAGTTTCGAATGGATATCCTTGAGAGAGAGAGAGAGAGACAGAGTTTCGTAAGAGATTGAGAGAGAGAATGATAGAGATGAAGGCCACAGTTTCGTAAGACATTGAGAGAGAGAGACTGTCGTAACAGATGAAGGCACAAACAAGTTTCAGCAATCTTCTTCTTCCAAAAGTGCCCTCGAAAATAAATATCAACTTTTTTAAAAATTCATTTAAAACAACAAATGACAGAACGACATGTGTCGTTGTCAAATTATTGTCAAAATGGCGTTGTTGAAGAAACGTTTATGTGTGTTAACTTATTTTTGAGACACATTTAATTATTTTAACTTATTTTTAATATTTTTATTTCATATTTTTTATCATTTAATACTAATTTGATAATTTTTTATATTTTTTTAAGTCATATGTAATTAATCTTATCACTACAATTATACAAAACCAATTCATTTATATTGTGATATAATAATTTGAATGTTATTGTCATCAATCTTATTTATCACTAAAAGTTAAAAAATAAAAAAATTATGTTAAATTTTAATTATTATTAATTGTTGTTTGAGTTGGTCTATTATGATTTTTATCATAATATAAATAAAAAGAGATTTAATTAGAATTTAGTAAAAAGAAGAAAAACAAATTAAATATTTTTGAAATTAAATAGAGATTTAATTAGAATTTAGAAAAAAACAAGAATTTTTTTTTACATTTTTGAAATTAAATATGTTTATTTTTTAAAAACTTTAAAAGTATTTTTTAATTTTATCATGTTTCATTAACATTATAAATTTAATAAATTTGTTATTATCAAATGTTATTTCGTATTTTAATTTGAAATATATATTATTATAATTTATTTTTAAATATTTGATATTGGAAACAAAATAAAAATATTTTTTTACATTGAATATTTGATAATATTATATTTCTTGATTTTTTATTAAAATTAATTAATTGATATTAAGAATATAGAGATAAAGATACAAGTATATTCACTGTCTAGTGAGTATGACAATAAAATTGTTGAATACAGTAAAAAGTTATATATGAGATTAATCTCTTTTGTGTTGAATATACACATAGAGTCTTCTACTTACAATAAAAGAAATATGAGTGAAACCAAAAATACAAATAAAAAATAATAACAAACAAATTAAAGATAAAAGATAAATTTAAAATAAAGATAATATATTTAATAATTATAACTTTTTTATATAATTAATATAAATATTAGATAATGAAATTTGTTGGTTATCATGTGTTTATTATTTTTAATTTTATAAATCATATTACTTTTGGTAAAAAAAGAAAAATAATTACCGTGGTTATTTTTTTAATAAGAAATTCTATATATATATATATATAGAAACTTTAACATACATTTATTTTCGTAATTTATGATTCCATGTCTGCACAAAAATATCTTGTTATTGACTTTTTTTTTTCTGGATGAAATTAAAATTAATAACCTTTACTTCAAAGTTATTCATAGTCAGATTTTTGGTTCCTGGATAACTTCTTATTGTCAATGCTAGCTCGTACTTAATTTTCCATGTGTATGTTATGATTTTTGTTTGTACCTTTTATTTATTGTTTAATATTCTAATTAGGTTTATTCTCAATCGATCATTTAAGGGATAAATTGTATTATTTATTTTAAAACTGAAATTTTATTACAGTTTTATTTTTGAAAATGTCATACAAAGTCTTCACTCTTGAGAAATATAGACTATTAAATTTATAGTCAAGCAAGATAAATAGATCTTTCAAAAAACATCTAAATGAAAAATATCAACAGGAATATTATCACTCACGTCTCAATACAAAATAAAAAATTGTTTTTATTCTATATACATATATAATTAATGGGTTAAGGATATTTTATTAATTTTCATTTTCAAAACTAAAAAAAGAAACCAAACCCTTATTCACCTCTCTCATTTCTCTCAACCTTTTCTCTTTCATCTCTCTCACTCCAACATTTTCTCTATCATTCCTATAGCCCCAATTGAAAAAATCGTAAACAATTGTGGTTAAACAGTTTGGCTTTGTAAAGGGTTGAGTCATTGACATATTCACCTTCAGACAAATGTTCATTCAAGATCTCTTCAATCTCACCGTTTTCACTAACTTCTCTAATTTCATCATATGTGAAAATTAGATAAAATTATATACGACAAAAATTATAAAATGAAAACGCATTAAAAAATCATTTTTTGTAAGAAATTGTTTAACAATGAGTGTTTCTGATTTTTTCCAAACCAATTACCAATTCCTTTAATGTCATTATGCTTGTGAAAATTAGATAAAATTAGATAAGACAAAAATTATAAAATGAAAACTCATTATAAAATATTTTTTATAAGAAATTGATTAACAACTGAGTACTTTTTATTTTTTCCAGGTCAATTACCAAGCTTGTAAAAATTGGATAAAATTAGATAAGACAAAAGTTATAAAATGAAAACTCATTATAAAATCATTTTTGTAAAATTGTTTAACAGCCAATGTTTCTCATTTATTTCAGTTGGGCTATCATAGGATAGGATGATAGAGAAAATGTCGGTAAAATACCCTTAACCTTACAAGTTAGAATCTATGATATATAAAAAGGTATTTTTGTCTACTGAAACCCGATACACATTGCTAAAATGTACCAACTGAAAAACAGACATATGCACGTTAGCAAACCCATATATATATATATATATATATATATATATATATATATATATATATATATATATATATATATATATATATATATATATATATATATATATATATATATATATATATATATATATATATATATATATATATATATATATATATATATATATATATATATATATATATATATATATATATATATATATATATATATATATATATATATATATATATATATATATATATATATATATATATATATATATATATATATATATATATATATATATATATATATATATATATATATATACATACATGTATGTATATACATACATGTATGTATATACATACATGTATGTATGTATGTATATACATACATGTATGTATATACATGTATATACATATATATATATATGTATATATATATATATATATATATATATATATATATATGTATATATATATATAAATATATAAATGAAACTTGCCAATTTTTTCATACAAGGCTGCATAAGCCTATCAAGCCATTGAATAGTGTAAAGACTCTTATTTTCATGTCGGCTTGTACTTTCTGCACGCCTACAATTTCTACGCGCACCTCCAAATTTTCAAAACGATATTATACTTCATGTAAAAGTAACTTTTTAAATTATATATTTTGAAAATTTTTCAAAACTTTTGGAGTAAAATTTTCAAAACTAAATTTTTTCGATAAAATTTTCATAGCGTATAAAATAATGTCTGGAAAAATAAAAAAACATCAATAAATTATCACCCACACTGAAAAGGAAAAATATGTTTAAGTCTCACGTGGTTATAAAATTAAACACTGCATAAAAAAAATCTTATAAACCTCATATTTCAAGTTTTTGAACTAATCTGAACTATTCCCATTTATGGAAGGAGCAACTGGCAGCTTTTTGATAGAGAAGCTACTAGAGCAGTGGTATGGTACAATAGAACAGCATAATTAAGATTCTTCAATTATTTTAAAGGTTAAACTTTTGATGTTTTCTTTGCAAAGTCTTATTTAAAGACAAAAGTGTGCTTCTTTTCATGTTTCTATACATAGTAACTTAAACACGTGGTTTTAATAAAAAAATATATTATCTGAGACAGCTAACTTTCCTATCTTCTATTTTTTATTTTTGAAAAAATATAAAACTTTATCATCATTTTATTTTTATATTAAGTGTCAAACAAATATAAATAAATATAAAAATTATCATGATACTATTATTTTAATAAAAAATATTATTAAATATACTTAAATTTTTTATATTTATTTAGTAATATTATTATCTTTTAAAATAAAAAATCTATATTTTATAACCATTTTATTTTTATATTTTATATCAAATAAAAATAAAAGAGTGTTATGATATTTATTTCACATATTACATCAACTATCAATTGAATAAATATCGTTACTTTTTAATGCATAATAAATCAAATTCATTTAGGATAATGATACTTTGACAACATTTTAACATCATTTACGTGTCATTCTATAATTGGTTTAAAATTATTTCACAGTTAATAATAATAATCATAAACACCAATATGAACCAATTACAGAATGATACGTAGATAGTGTTAAAATATTGTCAAAAAGTTATTGTTAAAGTATCATTATCAACATTTTTTATCGTTTTAATTGAATTGACATTTATTTTACAAGTAAAGATAAAATAGTTTTAAAAAAAAAAATTTTATAGTTTTTTAAAAAAAGAAAAAAAGAAAAAATAAGAAAAAATAATATTAAATAAATATAAAAAAATTTGCAGGTAAAAGTATATTTTTCAATTGAATTAACCCTTTTATTATATTTTCTTCTACTATAAGGTTATTCGTCTTGGGATATGTACTCTTATCAACTTTGGTGTGTTGTGACTCCTCTGGTTACAATTTCAGTAATTTTGCGACATCCAAAATTGAAGGAAGAATATAATAAAACAACAATGAAATATGCTAACAATTATTTTTAATAATAAAATGTGTATGGTATGTATATGTGAAAGGAAAAGGTTTTTTTAATAACTTTTTTGACCACTTTTTAACGTGTATGTAATAATTTGTGATTATACATACCAAAATAATGACACTGTTACACATATTCTGTTGTAAATGATTATTGTTAAAGAAAATTGTTATCCTATTTGAAACAATTATCACAAATGCGGTTAGTTGTTAAAAATTTCCATAATAAAATCCGACCATATCCAAAGAACACAGACAGACTCAGTCGTTATTCATTTGATGTTTCATTGTCATCTACAATTACCCTCTCAAAAAAACTGAATAATCTCAAAGATGGATTCAGAAGGAGGAAGCAAGAAGCCACACGCTCTTCTGATCCCATTTCCATCACAAGGTCACATAAATCCATTTCTGAAACTAGCAAAGCTCCTCCACAGCAGAGGCTTCTACATAACCTTTGTGAACTCTGAATTCAATCACCGACGCCTCCTAAAATCTAGAGGCCCTGATGCCCTCAATGGCCTCTCAGATTTCCACTTCGAGGCCATTCCAGACGGTCTCCCTCCCACCGACATGGATGCAACTCAAAGCATTCCAGCTTTGTGTGACTCCACCAGAAAGAATTCTTTGCTGCCCTTATGCAACCTTATCTCAAAACTTAATCACTCTCATCATACTCCTCCAGTAACTTTCATTTTATCAGATGGTATCATGTCCTTCACACTCAAAGCTTCTCAGCAATTTGGGTTACCCAACATATTCTTTTGGACTCACAGTGCTTCTGGTGTCATGAGCTACAAACAATGCAAGAATCTCATGGAAAGAGGCCTCACACCACTTAAAGGTGGGAACCATACAATATTCTTCACTCTAACTTTATTCGAATTAATCAGCATTAAAATATGTATATATTATTTTTCGTTATCGTTATGGTGTTGTTTTTCAGATGCAAGCTATTTGACTAATGGGCATCTAGACACTGTCATAGACTGGATACCTGGCATGAAGGATATCACTCTGAGGTATCTTCCTGACATCTATCGCACCACAGATCCAAATGATATACTTTTGGACTTTGTGGTAGAACAGACCGAAGCGACTTCAAGAGCTTCGGCAGTTATTCTTCCGACTTTTGATGCCTTGGAGCATGATGTGCTGGAAGCACTCTCCACGATGTTTCCTAAACTATACACCATAGGCCCTCTGGACTTACTCCTTGATCAGACTTCAGAGAGCAAATTTGATTCAATTAAATGTAATTTGTGGAAGGAAGATTCCGAGTGTCTCAAATGGTTGGATTCACAGCAACCCAATTCCGTTCTCTATGTGAACTTTGGTAGTGTGACAGTCATGACACACCAACAGCTTGTTGAGTTGGCCTGGGGGCTATCAAATAGCAAGAAAAAGTTTTTGTGGGTGATTAGGTCTGATTTAGTTAAGGGTGAGGCCCCAATCTTGCCACCTGAAATTGTTCAAGAAACCAAAGATAGAGGTCTACTGGTGGGTTGGTGTCCACAGGAACAAGTTTTGAAGCACCCAGCAGTTGCAGGGTTTCTTACTCACTGTGGTTGGAGTTCCACTCTTGAAAGCTTAACAAGTGGGGTACCTTTGATCTGTTGCCCCTTTTTCAATGATCAAATTCTTATTTGCAGGTACATTTGTCGTGAGTGGGCTTTCGGTATGGAGATCGATAGTGATAATGTTAACAGGGATGAAGTGGAAAAGGCTGTAAACGAGTTATTGGAGGGTGAGAAGGGTAAGGAGTTCAAGAAAAATGCAATTGAGTGGAAGAAAAAGGCACAAGAAGCTACCAGCACCGGTGGTTCATCCTTTTTGAATTTGGAAAAACTGGTTGATGAACTCTTGCTTTTCAAGAGTTTGGCTGCAAGAAACTAAGTTGAGATATACTTAGTTTACAAGTTACTAAGTTGTTATTTTTATCAGAGATATTGTTTCTAATGCTTTCTCCCAGAGATGATTTGAATAAGTTGTTTCCCAGTTGTGTTAATGTGGGATTCAATATTATGTATTTCTGATGGATGCTATTCACTGTTTGAATGCTCTACTTTTTCGATTGGCAGACTATTCTTGCTTGGACTATCTCCAAAAATTTACAATGGTCTTGATACCTTCCTTCGTAACATCTTTCTTAGAAAAAAAAGCAATCTTTGCAGTGGTTTAATTGCAATATGAATCGCGTGGAAGAGGCAGCTTGGCCCTATTTATTCTCTTTTCTTTGCATTTTTTAAAAGAATAAAAATGAGGTCCACGTAGTTCTTTATATCTTTTCTTTTCTGCTCTACCAAATGATCCAGTCTTCTTTTACTTTTGTCATCCTTTGATTATATATGCAAAATCATTATATATACATTAGTATAAAATATTTAACATAAAAAATAACATTTTGTCTTCATTTGTTAGTAATTTTTTTTGTCTGTGCATTTTATATAACTCAAAGAACAAGTCATTTGGATCCGAAAATCAAATGCGCTATATTACAAGACCATGCATTTTTTGTGGGAAGAATGAATCTCTCCATTTTTGTATTATGGAGAATAAGACCATGCGCGATACGAAGGGGAATAAAATAAAAGGTCCGTGCTTCTCGTGATTCATTTCTGATTATATAAAACACAACGCAGATTCCATCTCTTCTTCGTACAGAGATGGATCAAACAGTTTCAGATTCTGATAAGCCTCTTCATGTTGTGATGTTCCCATGGCTAGCCATGGGTCACGTATACCCCTGTTTCGAGGTTTCCAAGATCCTTGCACAAAAGGGTCACTATACCACTTTGGTATCCACCCCTAAGATCATAGATCGCTTACCTAAACTCTCTCAAACCTTAACACCATTTGTTAAGCTAACCAAATTGCCCTTGTCTCCCCACACCGACCAAAACCATCTCCCACAAGATGCAGACTCTACAATGGACATTCCCTCCGACAAACTCTATTACCTCAAATTAGCCTACGATGCTCTCCAACAACCTATGGCTCAACTACTCAAAACTTCAAATCCTGATTGGGTTTTCTATGATTTTGCAGCCAGCTGGATACCCCAACTGGCCAAAAGCCTCCACATTCCCTGTGCCTATTTCAGTCCCTGCCCTGCCTGGAGCATATGCTTCTTTGACACACCAAAACAACAACTTGGTGAAGCTGCCGCCGACAGACCAAACCCTGAAGACTACTACGGCCCTCCCAAGTGGGTTCCTTTCCCCACAAACATCGGCCTAAGACCATACGAGGTGAGGAAGTTGTTAGAAGATGTCAAAGTTAACGAGACCGGTGCCTCCCCTGTTTTTGATCTGAATGAAGCAAATTCTGGTTGTGACATGTTTGTCATCAGAAGCTCAAGAGATCTTGAGCAAGAGTGGTTGGATTATCTCGCCGAGTTTTACCACAAGCCTGTGGTTCCTGTGGGGTTGCTTCCACCGATGCAAGTAATGGATTCTGAAGAGGGAGACAATAGCCCCGATTGGCTTAAAATCAAGGCGTGGTTAGATACCCAGAAAGGGTCATCAGTGGTGTACATTGCATTTGGGAGTGAGGTGAAACTGAGCCAAGAAAACCTCACTGAATTGGGTCTTGGCATTGAGCTTTCTGGTTTGCCGTTCTTCTGGGTTCTGAGGAAGGAGTCAGTTGAGCTGCTGCCAGATGGGTTTGAGGATCGGATCAAAGATCGTGGGGTTGTGTGGAAAACATGGGCACCCCAGCCTAAGATCTTGGCTCATAGCTCGGTTGGAGGTTGCTTGACTCACTGTGGTTCTGGTTCAATGATCGAAAATCTGTACTTTGGACACGTCCTTGTGATGTTGCCCTTCTTACTAGACCAAGCATTGTATTCAAGAGTGATGGAAGAGAAGAAAGTGGGAATCGAGATTCCAAGAAACCCGCAAGATGGATCGTTCACAAGGACCTCCGTGGCGAAGGCATTGAAATTGGCAATGGTGGATCATGAGGGAAGTGCTTACAGGAAAAATGCTAAAGAGATCGGCAAGAAATTTAGCAACAAAGACCTCCATAACCAATACATTCAAGATTTCATTGTTTCCCTTCAAAATTCAGGTACTCAGAGCAAGTAAATGGATATGTATTTGATCATTTTAGCTATTAGAGCTCTTTCTCCTCGTCTAAGTCTAAGTTGCGATAAACTTAAACTTCAGCTATTCGTTAAAATTTTATTTTATTAATTTTGAGTTTAGTAATATTTAATTTTTTGAGAAAGATAAAATAAATAAAGATAATTTTGATTTTTCTTTTATTTAAAAGAATATTATTTTATTTTATTGATATAAAATAAAAATAAATTAAGTATATTTTATTTTAAGTTAATTGATATTCTAGTTAGTTTTTATTATTTGTATTTTATTCAAGGTTCCATTTACACTTATTTAAAATTGCCAAGCTTCAATGAAGAGTATTATTATATGTGAGTCACCTTTTTCTTAACAACCTAAATTTCATCATTTTCTTTGTTTTTAAATAAACTCATTCAATGTAATTAAGAATAACTGTAGGATGATTCTCTTACATTCATTTAACACAAAAATAAAAATGATTATAAAAAAAAGTTAACTTTTTTATTTTTTTAAGAAAAATAAAATAAAAAATTTAACGTGAAAAATTTATGTGTGTGAAATAATTATTTCTCTTCAGTTAAGCCACTGACTTGTTTGTGACCTGCCCAATCTATTAAAATAAAAAAATATATAGTTTCACACACATAGTTTCGTGACCTGCCCAATCTATTAAAATATAAAAAAATATTTTAATATACATAACTTTTTTATATTAGTTTGACATTACTCTTTTTATCTTTTTATTACTTCTCTGTTAAAAATATATAAAAATTCACTTTTTAATAATGACTCTATCCTGTATCAAATAAACATAGAAATATGTCATTCTATTCATTCCCCGTTAAATCAATGATTAATTTCACGACAAAAACTACCATATTTTGCCATTAACAGTTGTAGTTGGTTTGGCTAGTTGTAAGAGAATATAAAAAGTAATATTTTTTAAACATAGAAACTTGTTATACTATTTATTTATTATTAAATTAATTAAATTATTTTATTTTATTTATCTATTTCTACTATATTAAACAAGTAAACTCCAATTTTTTCTCTTTATATATTTATTTTATGTTTCTCTATTTTCATCATCTTAATTTTATTTTTCTTGCAACCGAAAACATCCCAAAATATAGTATAAACTATAGAAAAGAGGCATCACATACACTATAAGATAGAACAATTATTCAGATAATATAAAGAATTTCCTTTACAGTCATCCAAAAATAACTATAAATTTAAAGCTTTATATGTACAATAGGATACTCAAAACTATCTACAGGATTAGACTGAACTAACTACTCCGCAGCATCACCTCCATCTAATGTCTGCTCCAGAGACACCTCTTCTCTCGTTGCGTAGAAGAAAGAACACCAATACATACAAAACACAAGCACACAACAGGGTAAGCTAGTTTAAATAAGGATTAATCATATACTCATTTACTACGTTTCATACAATCCTACTTATTCATTCACATCACATAAACTCTTCATACATGACACCATACTGACTTTGACTGTCCGAACTTAGAATGATTGTCGAGCTATGGCGGGTCGTGCACTCGTGGTGACTCTTACTACTTTGCAAAGTCATTGTCAATGGGTTTCACCCTACCACACTCACGAGGTTAGTTTGTACCACGCCTTGGAGCATACTGGAAGCCCCCAAGACTAAGACCTACTGCTACTCCTCACGACATGGATCAATCCTCTCTACTTGAGAATGAAAGACCATTGGAGTTTCAGGATAACCCCCAAGACTGAGCTCCTGCATTCATTCTAAACATACTTGAATCTCAACAAGAGAGTTCACTTTGGATCACAACATAGGGCACCACCATGTAACCTCTCCGTGAGGTTCATGGAATTACGTCCATCAACCATACTTTGAAATCACCAACTTACACTTTGGAACATAACTCATAACAATAACCAATGATGTAATGTAATACCACTTAAACATACTTCATAGTGCATTCAATTATTCATTTCAAACAACTTAGAACTAAAAGAAAAAGAGTGAACTAAACATGGACCATTCGCACAGCGCACACATTCGTAGAGCGAATCCAGAGGTTTCTCGCATAGCGACCCAACGCGCTATGTGAATCCTCAGACAAAGACTCACCCTTCAGAACCATTCGCACAACGGTTAAAGTCGTTATGCGAATAAACTTCTAATTGTATCAGACCCAAAACCCCTCGCATAACGCCCCAAATCGTTATGCAAGAACCCCAGGCAGTGGCTCAACCTCCCTAAACACTCGCAGAGCGCACCTATTCGCTATTCGAATAAAATTGACAGTAGTCCAGACCCCAACCAGTCGCATAGCGTCCCGATTCGCCATGCGGATCATCAAACAGAGAGCAACCCTCTCAGACCATTCGCAAAGCGCGCCCATTCGTTGTGCGAATCCCTGACATAGAGCATCTCGCCAGGGTGACTCGCTATGCGAATCCATTCGCACAACGAGTCTGCATAATCTGCAGAACGAAATTCTGCAGAACGAAATTCTGCAGAATTATGCAACTCAACCAGCAATTACCAATTCTAACCATTTTTCCCAACTTCTAACACCCCTAGATTGTTTTATATACTTAATTAGACTTGTCTAAGTGATTCTAAACCTTACTAACACCAACCTAAAGTGGTTATGAACCAAATCCTATTCTAGAACATCAAATTTCCCAACTTAAAGACCCAAATTCAATTATACCACTTAGCACATGTTTTTGACCATTTAAATGACTCAAACAAGTCACAAATAACTTACCTAAACTGTCCCAACAGCCTAATTAAGTCCTTGACCCCTAATTCTATTTTCACTACTTAACCTCCTCTAGAATGACTCAAAACATGCCTAATTCCCTATGTTTTCTATCTAATTAATATCATAACAGATTCCTCACATCAAGTACCTCCAACATGTTCAATTACAGCAGTTTAAGTCATCCAAATCAGTTCACAAACACCATTTCACAATTTCACAGTTCAACAATTCAATACATACAATTCAATTTACTCCAAACATTAAATTATGCTTCAAACAGTAGAGCCACCCAGAATTTAGCATACACACATGTCATACCAATAATTTAAGAAAATATATAGCTCCCCTTACCTCAGAGATAAACAGCCCAACTCACAGAGTTACTCCGACAATGCCTTGCACCGCAAGGAAACTCAACAGAAACCTACAACTCACCAATTGATGATAGAAATTCAACTTTAAAACCTAAATTGAGCTAAGAATTGAAGAGAAAGAGTACATGACACATGCAACCAGAATCTGTTGCATGCTCACAGCCCCAAAATGCACGGAAGAAAAGGGAAACGACTTATCAGTTGAAGAACAAGAAACTGATCGGTCAAGATCGTAGCCCTCGACGCCAGGATCGCCTAAGCATCTCCTGATCGTCGAACAGACAACTTAGTTAAGAGAAATTCTAGAGGGATGTCACAGAACTCTGAGGAATAGTGTTCTAGAGAGATGAATTGTATTTAGATAATGAACCGAACTTTAGAAAGTTTTATTTATATTATAAGATTATTTTAAAATAAAATTGTTCATCTCATTATTTTAATATATCGATCTACTCTAGTACTCTATTTTCTAGGTTCTTACATACACTACATTAGTTTCTTGCGCCACAAAGAAAGGTAAGTCTGGTGGAAGGCAGAGAGGGTTTACCAAAATATTAAATTAGACTAAATTAAAAACTTGTTAAACTTAAAAAACTTGAGCACTAATTTAAAATTTGAATTACTATTTTATAATAAAAAGAATGATTTAGTGCATTATTCAAATTATTGTTGAATTTAATTGTTAAAATTATTTCAATATTAAGAATATAGTCCACTAGATTAATAGCTACGCTGTATAGCCTCTGAAAATGGAAGTGCAATTTGTGATTTTATAGGTTTTTGTTGGGCTCTGAATGTGAATTTGAACAAATAGAATGATTCGAGGAAATAGACGAGGAAAGTAAGTTTGTTTTCTTCATAAGATAGAAAGGAGAAAATATAAATATTTAAAAATAAAAATTTATAGAAGTTTGTGAATGATAAAATGAATATGAAAAAAAAATTAATAAATTAAAATATAACCCAAATTAACATTAATGTTCTACTTTCTTTAAAGACTTAAATGCTTACTTTGTTCCCCGTTTTAAAAATGAAGACATTTGGTCTCTCTATGTTATGAAAAGTATATGAATAAGGTCCACAAAGAAAGAACAAGTTCAACAAATCATCAAAGAAAAAGCTAAACAAGAGAGAGAAAAAGCTCGACAGCAGAAGAGAGAAGAGAAAAAGTACGGCCACATCAACATGGACTTAAGGCCGTTGCTGTCAACTTAACGGACAAAACCTTATTCATATACTTTTCATAACATAGGGATCCAATATCTTCATTTTTAAAACCGAATACTAAACAAAAATTCACCTCTTAACATGAGGACGAAGTAAGCATTTAAGTCTTCTTTTAACTAGTTTATAGCTTGCAAAGTATAGGGAGAAGAAAATTTGAAAGGGAAATTTATTCAGTTTTTTTTTTTTAAATAAAAGTTATATCAAAATATACTATTTGCAAATATGAACTATTTTGTTTTGGTTATTTTTTTTATTGATATATACATAGTTGACATCAATATTATTCTTTATTAATATTTTGTTTGATTTTTTTTCAAATGCTAATTGGAAAAGTATATAACTGACATTGATTATGTTTTTTTTTTCTAGCGTCAATTGGGTGAATTTATATCTATTTTCATTAAAAAAATCTTAAAAAAAAAACTCTTACTACCAGCTTTGTAAAAATATGATGCGAAGAGTGATTAGCCCTAAAAAAACTTTGCTATTTGCACCCATGCCAATGTATTCCATCTTCCATACATCATAATTTCTTGTCATTCTTCCCTTTTCTTTTAACATGCTCTTCTCAACTACATAAAATATCATTTTATTGAAAATATTTAGTAATCACTTCTTTAAATAGATCTATAGTACAACTATTTCTAATAAAAAAATATTATATTAGCATAATAAATAATATAAATAAAATATTATGACAAAATAATATTTTATGTAATTGTGAATTGTAAGTTAAAAAATACAGTGTTCAGATATCATAATTATTATATTAATATTATAATATTTGATACCAAATAATTGGTTTGTTAGATAATATTTATATTCATTTATATATTATAAAATGGTTTTATTTACAATTCACGTGGGATTTCCAAATAAGTGATCCTGTTCAATATTTATAAGGTTTTTTTTCACAATTTTGTTGGTACTAGAAAAAAAGTTGTTTTTGTAGAAATTGTTGGTGAAGATTATTCATGATTTTGATTAAAATGTACTGTCATTATAATAAAAACTGTAAAGTATTAATTAATCTAGAATACTTTTACATTTTAATTTTTTTTTATCATAATAATTAATTGTGCTGAATTTGTAATTATCTTTAAGTTAGACAAAAACTGAATTTTATCCAATTTTATGAATAATTTATTATGAATAGCAAATAATTAATCACATAAATCTAAAGCCTTAATTTTACATATATAATCACTTATGATAAGTAATTAATTGATTATGTAAGACTTTTCAAAAAATTTCAATCTTTAAGAAATAATCGATTAAAATTGTCTTAAACAGAATCTCCTTAAGAAAACCACTACCTTTATCTACATATTGCTAGAGGAGAATCTCTTACTTAAATAATATATATGTCAACACAAAACTAAAAATTTTAGAAGAACTATCAAGCCGCATACTTCAATTTAAATAAGAGTATCTGAAATTTAAATCACAAAATCCTACAAACTAAAGTTCATCCTCCAAAAAGGAGAAATCAATTAAATTGTCTATTTGTTCAATAAAAATTATTTAAATTATAAATTTTAGAATTGTATTTTTAGTTATCCAAATTCTATCGATATGTTGATTTCCAATAATATATTATTATTTTATTGTTTCGAAACTAAAAACCTATATAAAAATGTTATCACTAAAATAGTTTATAGGTGATCGAAAGATAATGGAATCGATTCTCTAATATTAGAATAGATTTATATATATTTATATAAGAATTTTTTCTTCTTATATATAAATAATAATTTATATAATTTACTGTATACAACAATCATATAATAAAATAATAAAAATAATAAGAATTATAATTATAATAATAATGATAATATTTTTATAATTTTAAATAATAATTTCAATTTTATTTTAACATAATTTTTATTATTTAGATTTAATTTTATATCATATTCATATCACAAATAAAATAATAATCATTTAATTTTATCTATTAAAATATTTTTTAATCTATTATATATATTACATCATATACCAGTTTTCACAAATTTTTATCTAAAATCTATTTAAGTTACTTGATATTTTTTTAATCCAAACAACACAAAATTCTCCTTCTATAATTTAAATTCACTCACACTTTCTCAAATTCTCTTTTCAATCAAATATAGGTTACATGGAGATCCTTTTAACTCACTTAAGGGTTATAATGCTTCATTCCTCTATAAAATCTTTTACTGTATTTCGTTCTTTCTTTATGGAATATCTTTGAGGGATATTTTTTGATTTGAAAATTATACCACTTAAAATAAAATATAATCGAATCTCAGTCTATAATGTGTTTTTATAATTAGTACTGAAATCTTTTGTTATACTATGAACTCTGGGGTTGTTAAATATGTGAGTGAATTTTTTTATTACAGATTTGAATTCAATATTTAGCAAACAAATAATTTTTATCTCGTATTTTATAATTTTAAATATAAATGTTTAGAAATAGTTTATGAAAAAAATTTAAAAAATAAATTGGAAACATTAATTATAAAATATTATGTTTAAATATAATAAAAATAAATGAGTTTGCTACTTATGTAACCAAAATTTAGTTGACAAAAATAACTTCATAAATTAAAAAAACATACTTCAAACACAGAGATATTTTAATAATTTTTTTTTTATTTTTTATTTTAAATTAAAAATAAAAATTATTAAAATATTTCTGTGTTTGAAATATGTCTTTTTAATATATGAGGATATTTTTGTCAACTAAATTTTGGTATATTTTGAGAGGTTATGTAAGTTAACAAACTCTAAGAATAAATTATTTTTTATCACTATTAAAATTAATTCTTAACTATAAATATTAACGTCAACGTTTTATTTATAATGTTTATTAACAACTTTGAATATATAAAAAAATTATTTTTAAGTAAAATAAAGTTTGCAATTTTTTTATTAAAAAAATTAAAATAAAATGTATATATTTTTCTCAAACAAAAAATTATAGGTTTCTTTTCAATTTTATAATGTAGAATTTTTTTGTTTAATATATGAATTATTGTAATTTTAGTTTTACCTACTTCCGATATTGATAACTATAAAATTATTATAAGGAATGAAACATTAATTATGAATAAATTATGTCTTGAGAGATTTTATTAAACTTAAATATATAATGAAAACTAAAATCAAGATAATAGTGATAGATTATTAAATGGTAATATTGTTATGTGGGTAATTTTAGAATGATTTTGAATATTGTGATAAAACAATTAACACGTTATGTAAGTGATCAATAAATTATTTTGAATAATATAAAATTTGATGTATCGTTGGAATAAACTTAAATTTTCAGATTTTATTAATAATTTTGTTTAAATATTATTTTATTTGTCTTTTTGAGTATGTAATATTTAGTTTGATTTGATAGAGATAAAATAGGGATATGTAGTTATGGTTTTCGGTTTATCTATATGCAATATTATTTTACCAAAAATTAAGCAGATTTTATTTTTAAGATAGTTGATATTTTATTTTCAAATTTTATTTTTATAATATAACTATTTAAAGCCCGTCAATTATCAATAAATAATATACTTAATTTCAGAAAAATATCAGAGTGTGTAACATGTTTCTTAACAATGGTGTGAGAGCTTTATGCTCTGAGTACCGAGAGAGAAAGAGAGAGAGGATAGAGTCAAACATCGTGAGAGAAAAAGTAAGTGCTTAATTTTTTTGTGAGAGAAGTGACAAAAGTAGTCAATGGGATGAGTGTGTCACAATTGTCGAAAAAGACCAATTACGACAATTGGTCTTTACAAATTAAGGTTCTTTTTGGATCCCAAAATGTATGGGACGTAATGGAGGACCGGTACAATGAACTCGCGGATGATGAGCATCAAACAGTGAACCACATAGCTGCATTGAGAAAGACATGAGTGAAAGACAGATCGACTTTGTACTTTCTATATAATGCAGTGGATGAATCCGGATTTGAGAAAATAGCTAATGCAAAGTCAGCAAAAGAAGCAAGGAAAATTTTGAAGGTGGCATACAAAGGAAATATCCGCGTGAAATAGGTCCGAGTACAAGCTTTCATAGGAAAGTTTGAACATATGGAGATGGATGAAAATGAGGGAGTTGTCGAGTTTATAGCTCGAGTGCAGAAGATGGCAAACCAACTCGGAATGAACGTAGAAGAGGTTCCTTTTAACTCGGTTGCGAAAAAGATCTTGAGAAATCTGACGGATGGTTTTGAAAGTATCTTGGTCACTATTGAAGAGACACAAGATTTGTCAACTCTCATTGTGGAGGAGTTAGCTTGGTCATTAAAAGCCCACGAATTAAGGAAGAAAAAGAAAAGGAGGGAAGCACTACAGGTACAGTTTGACTCGAATAAAACTCAGATTATTTAAAGCCGAGGTTCAGATGGCAGATGACGAGAAAGCCGAGGACGAGATGGACGTGGCCGAGGTAATTTTGAGAATGATAGTGAAGAACAAACCGGTCAGCAAAATTGACATGACCGAGGACGAGGGAAAGACCAATGATATCGGTCAAGAGTGGAGTGTTTTAAGTGTGGCAAGTATGACCACTATGCAAACGAGCATAGATCAAGCCAGTGCTACAATTGTGGTAAGGCAGGCCATATTGCAAAGTATTGCAAGGTAGAGACAAAGGAGTAGACGAATCTTCTGAGCTCGGATACAATGTACGTGGAAAATTCAGTCTCAATAATGGATGAAGTGATCTCGATAAGAGGTACGACAAACGTGAAAAAGGAACTCAAATACAAAGATTAAGAGATTTAGCGGATACGAAGACTTCTTAATGAAGCTAATGAAATTATGAATAAATAGAGGGTTAAACTTCAGGATCTGAAATAGATGGCTCTTAAAAAGAAAGAGAAAACATCTAGCGTTCTTGAACCAGATAAAAATAGGGAAGAAGAAGATGAAGAAGAGATGAAGGCTAATGAGATTTCCACACAATCATATGTGTGGAAGTCAAATTTATGTCTTTCGGAGATGACTCCAAGGTGGCTGTGAAAGGGCGTGAAACAATTCGACATATGCAAAAGAATGGACAAGTTGGAGATATTAGGGATGTTTACTATGTTTCGGAGCTGAAGAGCAATATTTTAAGCACGAGTTAGATAATTGAAAAAGGTAATTCAGTTTTTATGAGAAATCAGGTATTGTATTTAAAGGATAAGCATGGTCGTTTAACAGCAAAGAAGAATCGGTTGTATCAACTCGAACTGAAAATCTTGGAGAGAAAATGTTTGAAACAAGATATGACTAGTAAGAGCTTGGATAACTCCAACTCAAATCTGATTGAAAGAAACAAACCCAGTCTGGGATGATGCACATGGAAAGCCGAATGAAGGAAGGAAAAATTTAAGTTTATGAGGAAGTTTGTTCGGATAAACTTAAATTTTAGGGTTTTATTAATAATTTTGTTTAAATATTATTTTATTTGTTTTTTAGGTCTAGTAATATTTAGTTTGATTCGATAGAGATAAACTAGGGATACATAGTTATGATTTTCGATTTATCTAAGTACAATATTATTTTATAATAGATTAAGCAAATTTTATTTTTAGGATAGTTGATATTTTATTTTCAGATTGATTTTATTTGTAAGTATCACGACTATTTAAAGCCCTTCAATTATCAATGAATAACAAACTCACTTTCAGGGAAATATCAGTGTGTGTAACGTGAGATTTTCTTAATAGTATGATTGTACGATCATACACATTTTTTGGATTGTACAATTTTGCTTGATCAACCGAACGATTACTTCAATATAAGATTAACACAAATAATCATTAACTTATAACAAAACAGGATTACAAGCAATTGGGTCAAGATTAAACTCTTGTTAATCAAAAGTTCATTCCAAAAATTATAAATATAGATTTGAAATAATAAGGTAGATGATTTACATTTATTATGTATTGATTGTTGTAACTGCATAGGAGTATCTTCTGCCGATAGCGTCTTATCTTGACCCAGAGTAAAGAAGATAAAGATAAATGTTTGAACTCACAAGATTTAAATGACAAAGAACTTTGACCTCGAAACAAAAAAATTTATAAAGTTTTGAATTACAAATTGCATAAAAAAAATTAAAATTTTTCAAACACATTTTTCTAATTAAATAAAAATAAATAGTTGATATCAAAGTTTTTGAATAAATGTTGAGGTTAAATTGCAAATATGTGTGCCTATAATACTTCTAATAAACATTGATCACATAAATTATCTTTGTAATAAAACATAGTTGCAAATGAATGGTTTGGACTAGCCTATCATTTCTACTATTATCATTAGAAGTAAAAATATTGATAACAAAATATGTACATTGAAAATAATTGATTTGATTTAGAATTGTCTTGTAAATTTCAAAGAAAAAAACCCTTCATATATTTATGTTAAAAATAAAAATTAAAGTAAATCATTTTCTAAAATTAGACTTATATTCATAATCTTGTATGCAGTATAGTCACTTTCTAATTGATGTAGCAAAACTAATTTCCTTAAGCAAGAGAATTTAAAATTATAAATATCAATAACAATTTCAAAAAGTGTATACATCATCTATTATAGTCTTGTATGCACATGTAGCCACCTATGTATAATTGTTTATATAATAAAACCAAAAAAAAGATTCAAATTATTTTAAGTAGTTCTAATAACTAATTCCTTAAGTGAGAGAACTTTAAATTATAAATGTTAATATTAATTTCAAAAAGTGTATATATAATCTATTTAATAACAATTTAAATTGATCCTTTTCTGTTTCTATAAAAAAATAATTAAATTTATTCAATTATTATAATTATTTATTTATATATAAAAAACGTAATCACTATTATAAACAATACTCTTTAACACACATATACTTATTATAAACTCAACATATTATTTTACACTAAATCATTATAGACAAAAATATTTAAAAACAATTTATATTGTTATAAACAAACTTATCATATTTTTTTATTTTTTATTATTTTAATTATTATTATCATTATTCTAATAATTGTCACATAAATTTTATTAATTTAATATAGGAATATAGAATTAATATATTTTTAGTAAAAAAATTAAATCTTTTAAAATTAAAGAATTAAATTGAATCAAAATTAAAAAAAATACTAATTCTAATTTTCATTAAAATTTTAAAAAAAATATATTTAACCCTAAAATATATTCATATAAATATTCTATAAATTTTTATTTCAATAAACTTGCACGGGTTAAATAAAATAAGAGACGCGAGGACCTCGTTCCACAGCTGTCTTTTATAATGGTATTTAAATAATTTGACACATGTGATTTATAGCTACGGTGCGGATTGTCTGCTCGTTACAAAATTTTATCCTTTCCATACTATTCAAAGTAAAACAAACTTTTATTCAAGTAATTTAAGAAAGATTTTTTTTTTTCAATGGAGAAGAAAGTTGTAATAAAAGTCAGTCATAATATTTCACAGTTGCTTCTTACCATAAAATTCTCATATTACATAACATTATGTATAACATTCCAAACATTTAATTTTATTTTTACTTGTTTATTTATCTTTTCTGTTTTTATTTCTCTGATATAGAATAAAATCAATAATATTAATAAATCATTTTTTTTCAATTACTTTTTTAGTATATGTAATTTCTTTTTAACTAATTTTTTTAATATAAAAAAATCACCTATAACAAAACTGTAAACGTTATAATTACTTTCTATAAAATAATTTTATACTTAATAATATTTATGTTGTAGTAATTATCATAATAAAATTATGTTGTTAATATAAGAAGAAAATAGACAAACATGTGCCTTGTATTTGATTAATGGAAATAAAATAACAGCCTCGAGGACCTCGTAACATGCTTTTCTTTGGTTTTACAAATAGCTTATGGACATGGATGGTCTGCTCTGCAGTTTTACAACTAAAGTGCAACCTAGTGCACTTTGATCCAACGGCCTTAACAGATTGAATCAAAATTATTCATTGTTTTTTTATAAATAATATTTGCTGTTTAAAGGTTACGATTGCTGCAGCTTAAAAGTTGAACTGCAGAGGACGTGAACCCATAATAATATTATATTACAGGCAGGTGGTCCAAGACATGTTTACTTTTCTATGATCTCAGATGAAAACAAACTGAAGACTTAATATAACTGGTTGGTTTCTCTGTGTAAAACACAAAGATATCATCCTCTCCCTTGGCAACTGATTACTTGTAACAAAGATATCATACACACTTTACTTGCTGATGGATTCTGCTGGTACAGTTTCAGCTCATGCAAATGGCAATGGCAATGGCAAAATCGAGAAGCCTCTTCACATAGCCATGCTCCCGTGGCTGGCCATGGGTCATATATATCCTTACTTTGAGGTGGCCAAGATTCTTGCTCAGAAGGGTCATCATGTAACCTTCATAAACAGTCCCAAAAACATTGATCGCATGCCCAAAGCTCCCAAAAACTTACAACCATTCATTACATTGGTGAGACTATCATTGCCACAAGTAGAGCATCTTCCAGAAGGTGTTGAGAGCACCATGGAACTTCCCCCAGGAAAGAACTGTTTCCTCAAGAAGGCTTATGAGGGTCTCCAAGTTGCTGAGGTGCTCAAAACTTCCAAGCCTGATTGGCTATTCTACGACTTTGCAGCTGCTTGGGTAATCCCAATAGCTAAAAGCCTCAACATTTCCTGTGCGCATTACAACATAACTCCAGCTTACAACAAAGTCTTCTTTGATCCACCAAAGGACAAAATGAAGGATTTCTCCATTGAAACCATATGTGGCCCTCCCACTTGGCTTCCTTTCCCCACAACACTTCGTCTCAGGCCTTATGAGTTCCTCAGAGCATTGAAACGTAACAAAGACGAGGAGACAGGGGAAAAGGCTAACTTTGATCTCAACAAAGCATATTCCAGCTGTGACTTGTTTCTTCTCAGAACCTCCAGAGAGCTTGAGGGAGAGTGGTTAGATTATCTTGCCGATAACTACAAGGTCCCTGTGGTTCCAGTGGGGTTGCTTCCACCATCGATGCAGATAAGAGATGTTGAAGAGGAAGATAAAAACCCTGACTGGGTCACAATCAAGGACTGGGTGGACGGAAAAGAGTCCTCTTCAGTGGTGTACATTGGATTTGGGAGCGAGTTGAAGCTGAGTCAGGAAGACCTCACTGAGTTGGCCAATGGCATTGAGCTTTCTGGGTTGCCTTTCTTTTGGGCTCTGAAGAACCTGAAAGAGGGGGTGCTCGAGTTGCCAGAAGGGTTTGAGGAGAGAACGAAGGATCGTGGGATTGTTTGGAAGGGTTGGGCACCCCAGCTTAAGATCTTGGCTCATGGAGCAATTGGGGGATGCATGAGTCACTGTGGTTCTGGTTCTGTGATTGAAAAACTTCATTTTGGGCATGTGCTTGTGACCTTACCTTATTTGCTTGACCAAGCCCTGTTTTCAAGGGTGCTAGAGGAAAAGAAGGTGGCCATTGAGGTGCCAAGGAGCGAGAAAGATGGGTCCTTTACTGGGGACTCTGTGGCCAAGACATTGAGGTTTGCAATCGTGGATGAAGAGGGAAGTAGTTTAAGGAAGAATGCAAAGGAGATGGGGAAGGTTTTCAGTTCTGCAGAACTTCACAATCAATACATTGAAGGTCTCATTGCTGCACTTTACAAGTATAGGATTCCTTCCACCAGTTAAGCAGTGTTTATGCCTTCTATTTTCTCAATTTTCTCTTCTTTTATGTGCTTCTTCCTCTTGTAATAAAGGAATACCGCTTGAACAAGGCTTTTCAGAAGTGGTTAGTAGCCCTAATTTTTGTTGTAGTGTCAGGTTTATTTATCTGTGTATGCTTATTCCAATGTGAAATTAATAATGCTGCTGCTGCTATCTTATTTAGATATTTCGAATGCCTATAATTTCCTTTTAACTTTTTTCAAGACCTAGCTAATGTATAGTGTTCGCCTTCTAAATAATAATTATAATAGTCAAGTGACTCATTTTAAAGAGACAGTTCTAATAAAGATCACAGGAATAAAAACTAAATTCAGGGTGACCTGCATTTTGCATAATGCAGGGGTGTATTATGGATACACATTATCAGATATAATTATTCTTTAATGAACAATCTAATTTATTTAGCATACGTTTGTTTTCTCCTTCAACCCCCATTTCTCTTCACAAGTTTAAGATATTGGTTATTCCTATGAGTTTAATGTGTTTCTTACAAAAATAGTTCTTAGATATTTAGTGAAGATTGCCAAATATCTTACTGCACAGAATACTAAACTTTACTTTTTTAAATTACTATATTTTACCCTTAAAAGTGGTTGCATTGAATGTAAAACAAGAACATTTCCCTTCCACTTCGGCTTATGAATGAATTGAAACCAAACTCACCTATGTAATTATGCTATGTTTATACTATTCTTGAGCGAACTTCCTTGCTAATGATGGGCCTTGAACAAGCCCAAGTATGCGTTGGCCCCATGATTAAATAGGTCCTTGATTAATGTAATTTTCCCATTAGAGTCATCTTTGTCTAATCTTAACTTATTAATGATTAAGCGAATGTGGTATGCGCATGAAAACTTTAACTATCGGAGTTGAGGGTTACTCCCTCCACCATCACACTCCTGCACCTCTCCATTCCTATTTTGTTCTGCAACTCCATTCTCTCACTTTTCTGTTGAAATTTCTTTTATTTTTTAACAATTTTTTATATATAAAAAATATTACAAAAATTATTAAATTATGTAAAATCTATATAAATAAACATTTATAATGTTCAGAAATTAAAATCTACAAAAAATATTAATAAAACTAAAAACAAAAAAGAATTAAAAAAAGAGTTGAAACGCGAAGGCCTGAAATCAGTTCAACCTTCAACCGATATCGACATCCGTGGACGGATCTCAAGATCCGTTGAAGGCTGAACGGATTTCCCACATTCGTTCAAGCCTTCGTATTTCTCTTTTTCCTCTTACACAGTACACCACATACATCTGTTTACCGAGCACATATACAAAAAGAACAAAAAGAAGAAAGTTTTAACCACAAAAAAGTGTAAGAGAAAAATAAACGAAGAGAAAGAGGGAGGAGGTGGGGGTGGGGGCTCTCTGTGTGCAAAGAAAAGAGGAAGAGAAAAAGTAAGGGGGTGGAGACTCTTTGTGTGAAGAAGAGAGGAAGAGAGAAAGTGAGGGATAAGGTTTCTCTGTAATTAGAGAAAAAGAAAAGTGAGGAGGTGGAGGTGACAGATGCTGCAAAATTAAAGTTTTAAAAAAGATAAATAAAATTAAAAGATAAAAGTTAAAAAAGTTTAACCTAGGATATTTTTGGAATAAAAAAAAAAAAAATCTAAAGAGTCGTAGAAAGCAGTTAGGGTGGTAACTCTCATCACACTTTACGAAATTGTCAACTTGGGCCTCCTCTTAGTCCAAGACTTTTTCGGTGCCGAGAGGATCCAAGCTGCATTGAATAATAACTTTTACGAGAATGAGTTAATGAGAGTATAAAAATGATAATCGGCTTTACAAATGTATTTGATAATTTAAAATTAAAAACATGTATATAATACGTGATCTGCATGGGTAAAAGAACTAATTATAAGACAAAACTAAGTTTTGCATGATTAAATCATATAACGAGGACTCTAATGAAAACTTGATTTTGGTTTTTTTTCAATTTGTGATTTGAATATGACAATACAAATCTGAGAATTTTGTTACAGTTACGTATGACTTATTTCTGATCCCCTCGAAGAAATCTTTTCAAGGAAACCAACGAGGAAAAGGGAAAAAAAACAGTGGAGAGGATTTGAAGACTTGTTTCAAACCCTCACAATAAATGGATGCTTCAAGTTTCCCACATGAAGCAGATGTTGTCCCAGTGGAACTTTCCTGTTGCCAAGCTCATCAACCACACTCAAATCCTTGCAAACATCTACCTTGAACCTAACCTGTGCTTCTGATTTTCCTGGTAAGTGTACTTTCTCAAAACCCAACAAGTGTTTCTGAGGAGCATTATGCACATCAGGAGGAGTAAAGAACAATAAAACTACATGGTTACTGCTTCTTTGCCCCATGTTCTTCACCCCAAGGTGGATATCAAAGGCCAAGTTTTGGCAATGTTCATCAGCAACATCAAGTGACATGCATTCTGATGAACGACATTCATGATCCTCTGCTAGAGGAACAGACACCAACTGTGGTGCCTTAACTATGTTGTGATCAATATTTGAGAAACTTATTCCATCTCCAAAGGAGAAAACAGTTTCCCCTTTGTAAAATCTATATGTTCTACCAGGGTAACCTGTTGCAGGATCTGCCCTCATGTTCATGTTTGTCATTGGTACCTTGTTTACATATGATTGAGGATACCATGTCATGGGAAGCCTTCCACCTGCATCAGGAAATCATACTCCGGGGTCAAAGTTGCAACATCATAGGATTGAATTTTTTTTATTCAAGAGAGAACTTTGAATAACGACTTACTTGGATTATAAAACCCAAAAATCACGTCTGCTATGGCAGCTCCACCAGCTTCGCCAGGGTAGCCAACCCATAGGATGCTTGTGATTTTATCATTAGATTTAGCAAAAGACACATCCATTCCCCCACCAGACATGATGACAAGAATCACAGGTCCCTTGGATGCATTTGCAACTTGACTCACTAGAAGTTGTTGCTGTCCTGGAAGAAGAATGTTGATTCTGTCAAGACTCTCGGCCTCTATAGCCAGACTTGCACCCACTATGATCACAGTTGCATCTGCAGATGCTGCTATTTGTGTGGCATCATCCAACTCCGCATTCGCACATTGCACGTTTGCACATCCAGGAGCATAGCTCGTAGGAACTAACGCTGTCAGGGCTTGCAAGGGTGATATATAGCTACAAGGAATGCCTGCAAAATTTCAGTAACTCATCAAATCCCATGTTAAGCACGAGGTAAAGATAAAAAAGTGTTCAACTCTCAGTCAATAGGTTTGCCAAATTTGGCAGTTACCAACTTTATATCCATGAGGGTATCATAAGGGATTGAATTTTGTATACCTTCATAGTTTCCAATCATGACTCTAGTAGCATTAGCATTAGGCCCTATCACTCCCAATGATTTAATGGCTTTGGCATTGAGAGGCAAAGAACCTGCACTATTTTTAAGCAACACAATTCCTTGCCTTGCAGCTTCACGGGCCAGCTCCCGGTTCTCTGAAGTGCATACATCCTTCGGACCAAGGTTTCCATAAGGTTGCTTGCTTGGATCACCATCAAAGAAACCAAGACGCATCAATGTGGCGAAGTTGTTGGAGACAGCATTGTTAATGGCCGCTTCATCCACAAGCCCTTGGTTCACTGCACCTTCTGTATATTTGCCAAGATAATCTCCACAGTTCAAATCCAACCCTGTGAAATCAAAATTAACATAAGCAAACAGGTATCTTGCATAATTTCTGCAAATGGCTATCACGATTTATTGATGCTCCAGAGTCTTTTCATGTTTTCTGACCTGCAAGAATAGTTTGGGCTGCAGCTTCTTCAGGAGTTTTGGTGTAGTGCTGGTCTTTGAAAAGAACTTCTACGGAATCACAGTCCGATACTATATATCTGAACATACCACATACTCATATCACATTAAAAACCACATTAACAAACATAATCAATTTACCTTACGTAAATTACAAGATTAAGGAATTAAAGATACCCGTTTAATTTCCATTTGCCCCGGATAATCCCCTTGAGAAGGTCAGGGTCTGCGCAGGTTGGTTTTCCATTAACCTGGTTGTAGGAACACATGACACTGGCAACATTCCCGTCTATCACACAGCTCTTAAACGGTGGTTGGAAAGTGTCATCCAAATCTTGTTGTGTCACCTAACAAATTCAACATAAAAGAAGGGGTGACAAAATGATTGTTCTGGATTTAAATCACATGAACGTTGAGTTTTGAATCAATGTATGCAGTAGATTACCACAGCATTGAAGGTGTAACGCTGAACACCTTTCCAGTTATCCAAATCATAGGCTGTATAGTGTTTGCAACAAGCAGCAACCTTGAGCTTGTTGGAGTCTCCATCATCGGTTTGTTGAAGACCTTTCACGTATCCTGATGCATATTTACTACTTAGCAAAGGGTCTTCCCCCGGTGTCTCCTGTCCTCTTCCCCATCTCGGATCTCTGAATATGTTTATGTTTGGCGACCAATAAGTCAAACCGGCTAGCCCCACATTGTACATTGCTCTGGCTTCAGTTGAAACTACCTGGAATGAGAACAGTTAATCTTAAACATCACTGATAAGTCACAACAAATAACCTTGCATCCAAATATAGCTTATGATACATTTTGATTATTTAAAGCAATTTAATCCTTTCCCATTTAAATGGGCTATCACAATTGAAAATAGAGGGAGTGATCAATGTTTAAACTATATCCTTGGCAAACAATCAACATCAAACCCTCTCTGTCATTCACATTAGTTTTTCAACACGCGAGCTAGAAAAAGGGGACACATAAATATCTACAGTTTCACCATAAATTTCTGCTTCATTCATTATTGTATCGGTTAATCAGATGTTAATACCTAAAAGTCGTGACTGAAAAAAAAACAATGTAACCACTACTACCCATCCATCTACTTCTCCTGATCAATTAAGGATAGCTTCAACCTTTCTGCTACAAACAACTCTAAATAACTGCATATTAACAAAAAACAAAAAAATTAAGAACAGCTGAATCACTTACGTACAGTGTACAGCATTATGAAAGCAATAGAGAAGTCCCCACAATGCCACAATTTTAAAGACTCTGAACCCATACAATGACATTCAAAACCTCACCAAACTCCCTCAAATTCTGTGATAACAACCAACTTGGAGATTAAAGTTAAAGACTTTTGATGTCCTCATTCAGTAAAAAAGGAAAGAAACCACCCTTTCCCATTTTTTGAGGGACCGTTGTGAATTGTGATCCACCCAACAAAGGAAAAACCTGACCACAAAGCATGACAGAGAGAAAGAGTTCAAATCGCACTCACTCTTCCGATGGCTTCAAACAGAGAAGAGTTGAAAGAAGCTGCAGTGAGAATGGGCATGGGAAAACTGGTGGCACCGGGCACGACACTGGAAAAGCGAGTCCCAGGTCCAATGTTGGACACTCCATGAAGCGCCTCAGACCACCATTCGTACTTGGGAATCCCAAGCCTACTCACGTTAACAGCAGAATTCACCAAGTTTCCGATTTTATCTCGCAATGTCAACCTCTTCACCAAGTCCGCGACCCTGTCCTCCACCGAGAGTGACTTGTCACAGAATCCGTAACCAGCCAAAGCCGGGTTCTTGGCAACATCGCAGGCAAAAACAGCAGACGTTTGCCCCGAAACCCGTTCACAACTAAACAAAACCGCGACCACGTACACAAATGAGAAACAGAGGAAAACAGAAACCTTCGGCTGTCTGTTTTCGGTGCAGGCCATGTTGCGACCTCGGAAACTCAAAATAAAAACGCTAAAGGGTGTGTGTGAGAGTTTGCTGTTTAGGAATAAGAGGTATCTATGGTGTATGGTGATGTATAACTTTTGAGAGTGAAGAATGAAGACACATTGTTTTTTAGCAACCCGTGAAGGTGGATACAGAGGGAGGGAAGGGATGGTGGAAGCCTCCCTCTGGAGGAAGCAGATGTTGTTGTTTGTTTTGGCAGAGAATCTAGGAAACAAGGAAAAGAAAAATGTATATACAAAATTCTCAATAACCTCACTGAGTTATTGAGATTTGTTTGGAAGCACAACTTGGGTGGTGTATATACCTGTATAAATATACCAGTCTACTGTATAATGGGCACATACAAATTCTCTTTTTTTTTCTACATAAATTAAATAATGTCATCAGCAGCAGGATTGCCTGTTACGGTGAATCACGTGGAAGGTGGATAGACTTTGTAGGGCATTTTGTTAAGAGTGAAACCAAAGGAAAGGCATTTTAAGCTTACATCAAATTCACTTCCCATGCATTCTTCTTTTGATCTTGTATAATTGTGGATTACTATTTTGGATTGCATGTAAATGTTGATTATGATCTAATCTAGTGGATTAAGATTTTTAAGTTTAGCTCAAACACTTGTATGCGAATTAATTGCAAAGGAGGGAAGTGAATATTGTGGGATCTTGTTTCCATGTGCCTCCAACCTGCCGGAAGTACTATCTGTGTTGTCATTTTCATGGGCAAAGCCAGTTGCAGTGAATGTATGATAAAGGAAGCAAATAATTATACAGGGTATGAGATTAGCGGTTAATCCTTGTGTCCTCTTTTGTGTTATGTGATTAGTCATAATGATGTTCTGTCTTTATTCATGTTTCGTGAGAGTGTTTCATGTATCTCAGAATCAAACTATTTTGATAAATTGCTAATTTCATTTCTAAATAAATTTCAGAACCAGTTCAAATTCAAATCTTAATACATTATTGATAACTTTAATTATGAATGTAGAATGTTTTAGCCATTCATATATACTTTTAGTTATTAAATGGTTTTTAAGGAAATAATATCGATTGAAATATTTTATATATAAGAGGTGGGAGGAAAATAAATAATTGGTTTGGCACATCTGATGAATGTTGTACTTTTGAATCAGCATAAATCTTCGCAATGTTCTTCTGCCTTCAAATAACAATGTATTATTATTTTTATTAATTTTTTCCATTTTTTGAACTACTCTCACAATGTATTTAAATATTTAACACATAATTTTACATTATTTTAAAATTACTATTTTGATATAATATTTTTATTTCTATTAATTAGTTTCATAAATTAAACATTTGTAATTAAATTTATTTCTAGTAAGCCTAATAATAAATAAAAATAAACCTACTTTATCATTACTGTTTATTTTATTAATGATTTATTAAATTAATATTTTTATTTTTAGATGGAGTGAAAAATTAGGTTAGAATTCGTTTCTCCAAACTGAATTTTAACTTGTTTTTTATATCTTAAAATAATGTCAGAATTCAGTTTTTTTGAAAAGTTTATATCGATAAATAAAGTGATTTTAAATTTAATTGGTTAATTTTAAAAAGGATATTATTTGAGAAAGAAAATTGGGAACTAAGGAATGGTGATGAAAATAAAAATGCGATGTGAGGTTAGGATCGATGGGATTATTCTACTCTGCGGTGGACCCGAGCACAGGTGAACCACTCCGAGTGTCGACTCATAAAAGCGTGACGTTAAAGTTTGGAGGAGTGGGACCCATTATCATGCAGAACAGTCTTGACGGAGGAGAGTGTGTGGGGTCCAATTTGACTCATTACCCATCCTTACTGTAAACCACCAACTTTCACACACTAACAACTTGCAACAAATTTATATTTCCACCTCGTAAAAGAAATACCAATAATATTAATATTTTTCACCAAGGTTATTAATTAATATTAATAAGGAAATTGCTTTCTGCAACCCTCGGATATAGACCTGCACCCCTATGAAATGTGTGAGGTTTTGAAATTAAATTTTAATTATTTTTCTCTCTTTCCCCTTCACCTCGTGTCTTGTATGTCTTTCTCCTTTCTCCCTCCGTTTTTATTCACATGGATTATGTTTCGGTTATGGAATCAAGTCACTTAAATCTTACATAATGTTTTTTAGTCTTTGTTTAGTTGTTGTTCCAATTTCTTGTTTACCGTTTAGAGGTGTACCTGTCAAAGATTTTTCGATGATGTCAAAGTCAGTGATGACCCGTACGGTAATTTGAGTGCAATAATAAATGTGTAATAAATACGAACACTTACCTCTTATTTTTGACCGATATTTATAATTTTCAGCATAAATTTGAGATTAACAAAGCTTTATTTGTGACCTAATCTAAACTCAATACCTCTAATTATCATTTACCTTAATCCTTGTAATAAAATTTGTCTTCTAACTATGATTGTACATTTTTACCTTTTTCCGGCTTTATCGTTTAGTTAAGTGACGTCATATGGATAAACCATTTCCTAATTTTCAGTCCGTCCTACAATCGTATTAGCCATCCGACCATACGGTACATATTCCATTGTCCTTTATCCCTCTTTTGTTGCCTTGGTTGCGATAGCGCCGCCGTATTTGGAGCACCCGAGGCAGGATTTGAGGCGGAGCATCGTGGTTACGAGGTAAGAAAATTTTCTCACTCTACTGAATGGGTAATCATATTCTCGGAGTAAGTTTACGAAAAAGATGGAATCGTGGTAGAAATTGAATATTTTGACTCCAAACATGCATGAGAAGGTCGACCGGCCTAATCAAAATATTACAGTTACAGATTGTTAGCTAAACCATAAAGGGCAAATAAAGGGATTTTAAAATGAAAAATGTCAAAGTCAACACACCTTTCTGGTCATCAATATTTAGTTTCCTGTAAGTGTCAGAAGAATTCATCTTTCATAGGTGTAATTGACCCATGCCATACAAGCTGTAATCGTACAAATTTACATACCAGAAACTGAAGAATAAAAGGAATACGTGATTGATACGACCATAACCTTTCCGGATAGAGGACTCCGGAATGCAAGACAACCTCAGGAATAACCTCGGGAACATACAATCATATTCCGGAAACAAATTCAACATGATATTAATAATTGTGAGGCCTTTTGTAAAGTGCAAAGCTGAGATCTTGAAGTATTTATTCTTTTTATTTTCTAAGATATTTTTTAAAAATAAAATTGTGATAGAATTTTATGTTTCAAAATAAACAATATTTTTAATGTATGGTAACCGAGGTTGAAAATCGAATTAAATTTAAAATCTACTAAATGAATGTAAACATTATCGATTTTGTGATTATAATTCATTTTTTTTTTTCTCATGCTTAAAGCAGAGTCCATTAATCTATGTGTTTGGTATTTTTTTAAGTAGGATGAAAGTCAATGTAATTACTTTACTTTACTAGACAAAATCAAGTTGCTTAGACAACACTCCTAAGTTGGTATGTCTGTTTATATAAACCTTATTTTTATATGGAAAAAGAAGATGAAGGGTGATGTATATGAAGTTGTTAATTATTAAAGTTTCCGAGTTAAATATATGATTAGAACTTAGGAAAATGGAATGACCTCTACTCTACACTACACCTATGAGTGTGAATTGATTGGTTTTATACAGCTGTTGTGTGTGGGTTTCTCTTCTCTCTCATCTATGAATGGTACAGAAGTCAAATGTGCTAAACCAAATCAAAGACTAATAAGGTTTTTTTGGGGAAATGTATCCAATATTGTTCTGTCTGGTTAACAACAAGAAGCAAGAAGCAAGAAAAGTTTTGAGAGTATTTATTATGTTTAGATGAAAGGCTTGAACCTATGGAAACTGTGTTGCAGGGGATTGGCATTAAATCACATTCACGTAAATTAGTGAAACCAGGAATATATAAATGTCTCTATACCCTACCCATGCCATTCCCAATCAATTCAAACTTCTATCACCTACTTCAACTCAAACTATCCAATCTACTCATAGGCTAATCTTCCACTTCACACTCATTTATGTCTCTCCTTTTTAATCTCATTAACATGCTTCAAATCATTTTATAAATCCATTTATCTCAATAACATACAAGGTATACTACTAACGAAGAACATATACACGAGAAAGATCTACATTTATTACACTAATACTTGTTTTTGTTATCTGTCGCTGAAATTATCTTTCAGCAATTTCAAAACTTTAATTTTTTTAATTTAATTACAAATGATTTTTGAATTATTGATAATAAATAGTTAAAATATTGATAATTAAGTTAAAAATCAATTTAGATTCTATGTTAAAAATCAATTAAATATTTTATTAATAATATAAACCATTTTATATATCAATCATTTTTAAATTTTTAAAATAGTACATAACTTAATTAATTATTTCGTCTTTCAGCCATTTAAAAACTTCAATCCCATTGATATTTTATAATAAAAGTTTATTATAGTTAAAAAGAGTGGGTAGGTTAGAGATCATGCCTTAAATTAAAACTATTAAAGTTTATGTTTAAATTTGTTGAATGTTCCTTCCATTTCTTTCTCTTTGTATTATTTGGAATATGATTACTGCACATATGGGATGTAGGTGGAAAGTAAAAAAAGCAGAAAGACAAAAGAAAAAAAAATGTTTGACTTGGAGTGATGTAAGAAGAAAAAAAAGATAAAGGTGAAGAAAGTGAAAATATTGTGTATATTATTATAATTATCTTTTCCCTAAAACATTCATGCGATGCACTTGACTGTGAAGTTATTGTTTCTTTCATCAACTGCCAAAAGTTTAACTGTTTAGTGAACGTGCCAAATTACCATTCGAAAATGAAAATTTTGTACAAAGAGACATTTAGAACGTGTTCACTTAGGTGAAAAAAATTGAAGAGAACGAGGAAATAGATTTAAGGAGATTTAATAATAAAATAAGTTACTTTAACATAATTTTTATTAAATTTAAAATATATTAAACCAAAGCTGTTTTACATTAATACGATTTTAGTTTAAAGCACACTAATAACGTGTCATTCTAATTTCAAAAGATGACACAACTTATCTATATTTTAATTTCTTTTTTCAAATTTACGTATTTCGATTTTTTTTTAAATATTGCACCAGAATGCTAATTTTGCATGCCCTTCCTCGAAAACAGCAATATTAATATAATTGTGGGTGGTATGTCGTTTTTTTTAGTATTATAGAAGGGTGAAGCATCTTAAGTTGGTATGAAGTATATATTTTTTACTATTATAGGAGGGTGAAGCATCTTAAGTTGGTATGAGGTTAGATTTATTATATCTGCATATTATTTAACATTTTTCCAATTATGTTGTATAAAAATGTTATGAGTATATAAATCTAAGTTTTACATAAAATAAAAATGAAAAGAATTAAACACTATAAAGATAAAACTCGTCAAATTTTTTATTTTAAAATTTTGAATAATTAAAGATAATATCAATATTTTATATGAGTTGAATTCAGGTTCCATTTCTTTTATTTCTTCTTATTTTAAGATAAACGAAAATACTTTTAATAAGAAACTCATACATTTAATAATATATTGTCGTGGTTTGAATTTTAAGATTGAAAACAATTACACGTTTGTCACTGATGTTTCACTGCACAATAATAGTTATTACTGCTGACTCAACTCTGTTCTTAATTGCCGAGAAAAAAATTCTTTACATTACCCTTTTAAGTCTTATTTTTCATTTTTGGTATTAATTTTAACGTTATATAGACAACATTTTTTGAAATATTGTCAATAGTAAAAGATCGTATCTTTTTAATTGTTATATATATATATATATATATATATATATATATATATATATATATATATATATATATATATATATATATATATATATATATATTAGAAAACACTGTTATAATGTGATAAAAAAAATATTACACACCATAACACTTTTGGCAACATTTTAAATTGGTTTGAAATATAAATGTATATTTACATCAATAGTTTTAAAATTATAAATATTCATTTATACAATTCTTATATATTTTTTATCTGTTCTTGATCTATGTTGCATATTAATTATAACTTCAAAATGTCACTATATATATCTTTTCATATCACAAATATAACTATTACAAATAATTGAATAAATATTACATGCATTAAAACTAGGAGTTAAAAGTGACGCAGGTAAGCCGCATAAAACTTTTAAGCTTTTATAATATATTAAAATTTTGAAAAATCGTCTTTCAATTACATTTGATTTTCAGCTTGGTTACGTATAGCTTTGTATGTTGACAGATAGGATCGATCTAAAATAGAAAAAGAAAATACTAAATGAAAAAACAAGACAAACCCGAACAAAGCAAAAGTAGAAAAACAAAACATTAGTCATGAGTTAATCAAAGTCATTGTTCTATTACACTATATTTCAAAATAAACAAAACATTGTTGACGAAGTTCCCTTTTAACAGCCATGAATATGACCCTTTACCTTATCGGAAACGACAATAGACAAGCCAGAAAAGCATCTATGCTCTAGAGTGTTTCACACGATCATGATCACTGTTTAACAAACACTAAATCAGTGTCTTTAATGCAGAAATAGACTTACATATGCTACCCACAATTTCATCCTATCATATCTTTGGCAACTGGAATGGCAGTGTTTGGTTCATAGTTTTCAATAATGAGATGGAAACAACTTATTTAAGAAACTTTTAGCAGAAGCAGCTATCCTATTTTGTAGCTTCTCATTGGTCAGAAAAGTTGGACTGATCTTATTTTGATGTGGATTCCATCATAAGGGGATTTGCATGGGCATGTCCCACAATAGCATAACGTGAAGGGGAATCAAACATGATTGTGGCTCTTTTGGTTTAAGCAACAAGCTAAGGAAGTACTGCATGTGATTATTCCAATCACTCATACTTATTGAAAGGAGAAGCATGATTGATGATGAGAGAAGGCATTAATTTGGTCTATCACCATGACCACTAAAATGGTATATGTTACTATAATATGAGAACTGAACGATAAGGTATTATTACGACTAAAGTCATATGAATCGATCGGTCGGAGTACGCAAGAGAATTACACAGCAGCACGATAACAGTTGAACAAAGTTAAAGTGTAATTAATACGATAACGATTAATGATGGGTGATTAATGTTGACACTAATGATCATTAAAAAATAAATTAATAATTTTGATTCTTTTAAATTCTATAAGTATATTTAATTTCGATATAACAAACATTTTTTTTATAATTGAATTACTTTAGACTTTTAGAGAAAAATTTCAATTTAAGAATCGAAGCATTTTGGATAAGTCGTGACATTGAAAGTAAATATTCATCCAGACATGTTGCGCACCGATCATTATAGTCCAATTCAAGATAAAGAGTATCTAACTCACTTTAATTGTCATTTAAGCCTGGACGGTAGAGTTTCATAAATATCAGTGGTTGTGGTGCTTTTTGCATGAATATACACTCTTTCAAAACTTAGGTACTTATTAGGCCAATTACATTTTATTTTCATACGTTTTAGTGCATTTCAATGCAGTTGTAGGATAAGGAGCAATCATTCAATTAATTGTTCCTTCTTTTTGTGGCCCAATGCGACAGGGAATAAGAGATATTTTATATTTTCTATGCAAGGCATCAATCCTTTTTGTCATACAAGGTCAAGTACAACAAAATTTCGCAAAATTGGAAATGTTTCACTTTTACTACAATACCATCACTTCAGAGGCTGTCAATGGTTCGATAGAAAACTGAAATTCCTTCTTTTTTTACCAAAACAAGATACCTGTCAATACACTGTTTAAAGAAATATTTAATTACTCATTTGGTTTTGTTTTTGTTTAAAATTGTCAAGTTAATTTTTCAGTTTTTTTAATCTCAGTTTCATCTAGATTTGTAAAAATTAATACAATTTGGTCTTATTTATAAACAATTGATACAATTTGATTTTTTTGTTAAATTTTTTAACATAAGTAAAAGATTTTCCATCAAAATTAAAGTAGTTAACAAGAAGGGTTTGTTTTAGTGATATAATTAACATAATCTTAATGTTAATTTTGAAAAAAAAAATCTTAGATTCATTTTAAATTTTTTTAATAAAAATGACTAAATTACATTAGTTTTTTTAAAAAAGTGAAAAGTGAACAGAAAGAATTTAGATATTGTTTTATAAAAACGAAACTAAAAATTAGGATTCAGCGTTAATTTTATTTTATGATCACTTTATCAGGAAGAATGAACTGTGACTTAATATAAAATGTTAATTTAATATTTTACTTATTTAATTATCTTTTATATAACAAACTGATAGGAAAGCATTTGTATGTGACAAGATGTCTGCATGTTTCCCTTTCACCTAATTATTCTCAAACCCAACTCATCCAAACAAAGAAACAACACCACCTAATTGGCCACTCATATATACAAATTCCATCCCAAACTCTGCACATATAACTGCAAAAATAATTACTAATTATTCCTTTTCTTATAATTATTTTTCATCCATAATATACCTTTCAACAACATTATTGATGAGACTGATTATTAATGAAAATAACTAGTACTATGAAAAAGGATACCCTTTAAAAAATAATTAAGACACTCTTGTTAGATATTATACATTGAGTTTGTTATTCAATTAATACAAAGTGGTGTTAGTTTAACAAAGGCTTAGTAGTAAGATTAAAATAGAACATTTTAACTAAATATATAAAATAAGACTTGGGTTTATGATTATATAAATTTATTTATTTTTATTAAAAATACATGTTTTCATCTAACATTCAAATAAAATATTTAAAAAGAATGTGAATGGTTAAAACCTCTTTTTGTTAGAATAAAAGTTATAAAACAATCTTAAAAATAACGTGACACAATAAAATTAAAAAAAATAAATAAAACATCACAAGATGACAAAATAAAAAATGCTTGTATTGAATTTAAATATCATGTATGTGGTTCTATTAATTATTGAAAAATATTGTTGATGGGCTGAAAATTATTACTTATCGTAAAAAGAAATATACGTGATTTGAAAAAAAAAATGTAGCTGAAATTATGATTTATGAACATTTTATTATTTTAAAAATAAAAAATATTTTAAAATAAATCGATATTCACACAATATCCAAAAAGGTATAATCTTTTTAATTTGTGGAGGATTCGGCCTTCTCAGTTAAGTTATAGTGTCGGTGCTTCGGGTCATCCACTCTCAGGATTTAGTCTCTTTATGTCTTCTAGTCTTTGTCGTATATCAAAATAATATTCATAAAATATCAGATGCTTTGGAAAAAAATTAAAGGCATCTTAAAAATGTTATAAAAATAGCATATTTTTCTGCAATCCAATAAAAAATCTCTTAATTCCTGCATCGGTATTTTAGGGACACTAATTAACAAAATCTCTTTTAATTCAGTGTAAAATAAAGAGAGAATAAGTTACAAAATTGTAATCTAAAAAGTAAAAAGATTAAAAAAGCAAAAGCATTGGATAAGACAGTATCGAGCATTGAAAGTTGAAAGACATGTATGAAAACATAATGGACTGGACCACAGAGAATAATAATGCAGTGAGCTAAAATGGGATATTTTTAATTTTTCTTATTCCAAACAAAGCATGGTGTACGTATTCCTCTAATTTCGTGTACAAATGTGAAAAAGAAAAAAAGGAAAGTGCCACTTACTACCATTTTTATCTTTTATTTCCACGATATTCAAATAACGCTAAAATTCTGAAACGACAATGAGCAATAATTAGTTTGATAAGTTTCTAATGCAGAGGGCTCAGACAGAGAAACCTTGGTATGCTAACTGAAGAAGACAACATAACATTCGACGATGAAAAGAGAGAGTAAAAGTTACTAAGAATTTGTCACTTTTGGGTTGGAAGATAAGACGAGACTCTATGCTTATCTTGTTTGCGATCCAGTACTCAACCTTTTTTCTAGAAAAAAAAAAGCATAATCTATGAATATAGTAATAAAAATAGCCCGAGAGTATACTAATAAAAATAAATGAAAATTAAAGTAAAACAGTCAAAATCCGACTTAACCTAACTCAATCTACCACGGATTTTGATCACTTAATAAATTAATCTAATTCGATTTATTTATTAAAGAGTTGAAAAAATTCAAACTTATTATACCACAGGTTGATAAATAGATTAGTTCATTAACTCACTTAATAACAATTTTTTTTAATTCAAAAAAAATTAATTGAAATTTAGATAAATTTCAATAAAAATAATGTTAAATTCTAAAAAAAGTTCAAAATAAAAAATATAATATAATTCTAATTTAATCAAAAATCATCTTAAATTTCAAATATAATCAAAAAACAAGTGGATTGATGAACCAATCCTATCCACCATGGATTCAACCTGAGTAAGTCAAATTCTTATTGGACCAGATTCAAAATTGACCCGTATCAAAATTTAAAGGGTGTTGCTCCCTCCACCGCCTCAAGTGCTTCTGCATATTCCCACTATTTTTTTTTATTCCTAAAATACTCTACATCTCCTCACTATTTTCTTTTATTCAAAAAATACCCTACACCTCCCCACTATCCTCAACAATCTTTCTCTTTCTCTCTCTGCATTAATGAAGCATTCATATGGCTTAGATTTAAACTTGTGATATATTGCAAAATATAAAATTCAGAGGAAACTTCAATATTAGTGCTTCTACCACTTCCATTTTATAAACTTAAAAGTTAGATACAAATATAAAATAATAAACATAATAATATTAATAGTAAATAATATATTATTATTATTATTATATAATAACTTTATAATGACGAAAGAACTAAATAAATTCCAAATTTTTAACAAATAACTTTTTTTTTATATTTTAAGTATTTAATAATATTTTTATATTATTAATCTAATAAATTAAATACGTTATTCAAGTTATTTGAGTTAAACATGTCAGTAAGTTAAAACATAATATAATGTTAAAAATTATAGATATTAAATGTAAAACAAAAACACATATATATAAACATTTTTCTAGAAATTTAGAACAAAATTTTACCATTTATTAAGTAATTTGAAGAAAAAAAATATATTGAACAGTGAAAATAAGATTAAATCAAACTTATTTAAGGGTAAACGTAAATAAAATTTTGCAATATATCACAAGTTTAAATCTAAGCCATCTGAATGCTCCATTAATGTGGAGAGAGAGAAAAAAAATTGTTGAATATAGTGGGGAGATGTAGGGTATTTTTGAAATAGTGGAAAAGTGAAGGGTATTTTTGGAATAAAATAAAATAGTGGGGAAATGCAGGAAGGATTACTTAGGGTGGTGGAGGGAGCTAACACTCAAATTTAAATTCCTTTCTTCAATATAATTAAGCTAGAATCCGTGGTGAACCGAGTTGACTCATGAGTTTCAACCCTTTTTTATAGCACTAGAAAATATAAAATTATTTTTAATTTAAGGAATTTTGGAAAGAAATAAGGAACAAAGGTAAATAAATGAAAAAAAATCTATAAATTCAATGCATAAGTTAATTTAATATTATGCAAGATTTTCGTTCGTTTTATCTTTGTTTTTTCTTATATAATATTTATGGAGTAATTTGTGTAAATAACATTGATATAGGTATTCATGACGGGAAGACTTTGAATGAAACAAGTTAATAATTAGAATTAACATTTCCTGGCTTTAAAATTTATAGAAGATGTTGACTGTTCAAAATGAAAATGATGGTTTATTATGGGTTCCAACAGAAGCCTTTTTGTCTAACAGAACAGAGAGGCCTCTCTCTCATGATTTGAGGCCCATGGACATGACAAGATAGACAATGCACCCTGCAATTCCAAAATTACTATCGGCACCCCATACTTGTTGTAATTTGTGATCCAGGTAACTTAGGGTTCTGTTTTTCTAGTTTGGGACACGTTGAAGCAGACATATGTAGGGCTGGCAACGGGTCGCGTCGGGCACGGATAGTGCCTACCCGCAACCCGATCCGCCAGATAAAATCGTATCTGCTACCTGACTCGCTACTCGCCAGATATCCGTTTAAAAAATACCCGTGAATATTTTAAAGCCCGTGGATACCCGCAAAAAATTAAAAAAATATATTTAATGCATTTTAAAAATAAAATTTAAATAAAAATACAAAGATATATGTATATATATAATATAAATTAAATTAAATGTAAATTAAAATTTAATTTTAATTAAATTTAAACTAATAAAATATTATTTTATTTTTATTTTTAATTAAATTTAATTAAAAAATATATAAATTATTTATTTTTTAATTTTTTGTGGGTAACGGGTACCCGCGTGGCGGGTAGTATACTACACGTACCCGACCCGTTTAGAAGCGGGTATTAAAATACCCGCTACTCGTTACCCGCGGGTAGTAAATATCCGCGGATAGTTACTACCTGCCGCGGATTTTATTCGCGGATACCCGTGCCCGTGAGTAAAATTGTCATCCCTAGACATACGGGAATGCAGGAAAGAAAAAAAGGCGCTTCTACAATCTCTGCAGAGACAATTTAAGTTTCTGTTAATTCTATGCGTATGTGTGATGAAGACATTATGTACATTTTGCAAAGTTTATTCTAGAAATCTTATTCCAAAATTTATTTGATGTGTTTTTTAAAAATTTATTCTAGAAATTTTGTTATGGAAATCTTTTTTTAAAAATTCTAACATGCAATCCAAAGTCACTTGTACAGAGGGTAAAATTGTCACTTCAAAACTTGTAAGGGTGTGTGAAAAATATTTCCAGGTGAAAAAAGGAAAAGCCCAATGCAAAAACAAGAAATCTGAATTGAGTGTTTCATCCTACACCTCCAACATCTCGTCTGCATCTCCAAAAATTTCATTTTTAACCTTCTAACATTTCATTCTTATCCTACACCTCCAACTTTTTTAAAAATTTCATTTTTAACTTTAAAAAATATCTTTTCATTTTCTTCTTTTTCTTATTAAAAACACTCTACACCACCTTAATAATAATTAAATTTAAAATTCAAATATTATTTAATATAATTTTATATTTTAATAATTATTAAAATATGATTTATATTATAATATTAATTATATTAAAAATATAAAAATAAAATAATTAAAATAAAAATAATAACAATAAATAAAAAATTATATTAAATAAAATATTTAATATATTTAAATATATTAAATTATATTAAAATACTAAAATAAATTAAATAATTATTAAAATTTAAATAAAAGACAAAATTTTAAAAATAATTATTTATTTAAAATCAAATAAAATATTTAAATACATTTAAATTATATTAAAATATTAAATTAAATTAAATAATTATTAAAATTTAAATAAAAAATAAATTTATAAAAACAATTGTTCATCGGATATGGATATCCGTAACATTACTTATCGGATATCTATATCTGATTAACAAATCTTTTCAAAATTTGTTTTTTTTAACTTTAATAATTATTGAATTTAATTTAATATTTTAATATAATTTAATATATTTAAGTACACGATTATAAATATTTATTTTTATTATTATTAATTTTATTTTTATTATTTTATTTATAAGTTTTTAATACAATTGTTATTATAATATAAATCATATTTTAATAAATATTAAAATATAAATTATATTAAATAATATTTAAATTTTAAATTAAATAAATTATTATTAGGGTGGTGAATAAGAAAGAAAAGAAAATGAAAAAATATTCATTAAAATTGAAAATGAAAATTTTTAAAAAGTTGAAGGTGTAGGATGAGATGTTAGAAGGTTAAAAATATAATTTTTGGAGGTGCAGGATGATATCTTGGAGGTGTAAAATGAAACACTCATCTGAATTTTATGAAAGGGTCAAGATACACGCAAACCACGCAACTTCTTCTTGCACCACCAAAAAATAATTTTCAGATTGCATAAATTTGAGAGCCAAAAATGCCCTCTTCATTATATAATTAAAAAATGAAATGATTTTCCAATTAAGTAATTAAAAAAAATTATTTAGATTTTTGTTTTCAATTGTAAAATTTTAGAAATATTTTTAACTTTATGTAATCTGAAAGTCTTTTTTTTTCGAATTGAACAATCCATCAAGAATAAACTGCCCACAATCTAACTTTTCGACAAAAAAATAAAAAATCATCTGAAGCCCATATTCCCTATTTTAGATAGTTTATTGTGCTAACCACTCTGTTTGAGATATGGGAAAAACTAGAGGTTTCTGATTAATTTTTGCGGAACATAATCAAATTTTTATTCAAGTTATAATTAATAAATTATTCACATAATTTTAAAAACTAAAATGAATTTAAGATTAAAATTAGTTTTTTTTTTTATATCTACCTCGTACAGATGTAAGCTGATGCTAAGTAATTATCGTACGTATACGAAGCTATTAACCTGTTAATTTCAATGAGATGGTTTTGGGCATGGAAGTCTAAACAAAAAAGAAGAATGATTGCATGACATAAATGGATGGAGTATTTATTTCTGTCGGTCAACAAAACGACTTGGTCAGTCTAACAAACTATTCAAAATAACGACTTGGTCAGCAATTTCTCAACAAAGGATGCAACATTCGTTGACTTGAGCTTTCTCTTTTCCTCGACCCTTCTCTCTCAAAGCCGTTCTGTGCATTTTCTGCTAAACCTGCGCACACCCAATTGGGATTTTAGCTCCAGATTCCAAGGCAAGAGTAGAAAGTGGAGAAAGAAGAGGACTTGAAGCTGCCCACAGTACGATTTTGGGTTGGCCAACAAGGTTAAGATGTTTCTGAGCTTGATGGGTGTCATGTAGATCAAGAGGGGCGTGCGGTTTAGGGAAGCAATTGTTTATGAAGGCTTGGTTATTATCACAAAGGTCAATTGTTTATGAAGTTGAAGAGGCATGGAGAGAGTAAATTCATCTTTTATGACTTCCTTTTTTGTTTGGGCAATTTTGGTGCTTGATTTGGTACTTAAGGCTTCTGGCAATCAGGAAGGTGGGTGCTTACCTAACTCTGAGGTTTTAATTGTTTCATAAATGTCTCTTCTCATTAAACAGCTGCTTCATAAAGGACTAGGATTAGGAAAATTCACTCTATTGTGTTATTATTATTTTTGCCCCCTTTTGATCTGGTATATGTTGTCCTTCAACTTGATTATTACTGCTGCATGTGTTATTTACTTGACAAATTGAACTAGAGAGGTTAATGTTAGACTTGGAGTATATTTCAGTTTCAGTGCTTCTCTAGATGTAATCTTAGAAAGCAGAATATAATCATATAGTTGAAAGGTTTGGACGATGTCCATAGCGTCGTTTCTTAGTTGGGAAGTGGGAATTGTTAAGCTCAGGGAATTAATCATAATTCGTATTGGAATAGTTTGTGATGAATGGCCTGGGTGAGACAGTTTATTGACTTCATTATCTCAGAGTGGCTTGTCAAAGTGGTTTTATTCTTGCAAAAAGATGTTTCTTTCCATTTGCTTTCCATTTTCAGTTGTTGGCAAGTTGTTAGGGGGAGTATTCTAAGGCTTACTAATTGTAGTTGGGTTTCATGTTTGTGATTCCTGAATCTTACAATTTCACATTGCACCCTGATATAGCAACACATTTGATCTCCTACTCCATTCAATTTAATCTTGGGAACGATTGTACCTGAATATTGCTTCTTTCTTCCCATCACAGGCGATGCCCTGAATGCATTGAAGAGCAGCTTGCTTGATCCTAACAATGTTCTTCAAAGCTGGGATGCTACTCTTGTCAATCCCTGCACTTGGTCTCATGTTACGTGCAATAGTTATAACAGTGTGATCCGTGTGTAAGTTAATATTTCATTTTTCCCTGTTGTTTTACCACTGTTTGACTACATGGTGAATTATTTATTTGTGTTTGGTCAGTGATCTTGGAAATGCAGAGCTTTCTGGTCAACTGGTTTCACAACTTGGTCAGCTCACTGATTTACAGTACTTGTAAGTTATGAATCTGATATGATATTGTTGAGCAACTTGATTCTTTCCTGCAGCTCATGCTTAGACTTATTTCTTGATTGATTCTCTTGTATTTCCTTTCTTCTTGCTTTCTTTGAAGGATCGCATATGCAGTAGCTCTACATTGGGTGGCATGGCATCTCACTATTTTTTTATTCTCTTTCGCACCCCTACATGTGCATGCACACCCATCCTCTTTCCCCTAACCCTCAAAATATATAGTATATAAGTTGCATCTCTTTTAGACCATGCTCACTGCACACTTTCCGCATTCCCTATACCCCTTAAGGCAGTTGGTAGTTATTTTAATTTTAGACTGAGCTCTTGTTCATTCATGCAAAAGATTTGAGCTGTTCTTCAATGACCATTGAATAGGAAAAGGGTTAAAGGATCTGAGAAAGGTAATTAGATAATCTTTTGTTTGTTTTATTTCTCAACCACAAAATATAGCCACTGTATACCTTCTTAAAATTGTGGTAATTAACCCCTCATTTGGAAGACCAGATGGACATGACAGAAAATAATTTGAATCAGAGGGACATGTGCTTAATCTGTAAATCAAGTTATAAGAGAAAGAAACCGATAAATCAGGGAAGCACTCGTATGGTTTAGCGACAACTACTCACAATCACAATGAAGTGTGCTTTTGTTTGCCTTCTCATATTCTGTATAAAAATTGTAAAGGCCTTAACCACCTGTTTTCTACTGTTGAAACAGAAACTTCTGGCATTTTCCAATGACTTACTTAATATCAGTTGGGTTTTACAGATAGTTGTATGAGTTGCTAAAGCCAAAGAAAAGTTGTATTGTACATAACCATCAATATCTGTTTGTCTGTTTCCACTCTCAATTGTGAATATTTTCTGTCACCCTTTAAATATTTGTTGGATGATTTTACCCACACAAATCTGAGTGTTGTTTTTCAATGACAGGGAACTTTATAGTAATAATATATCTGGAAAAATTCCAGAGGAGCTTGGGAACTTGACAAACTTGGTGAGCTTGGATCTGTACTTGAACAATTTAACTGGTTCTATACCAACTACGCTGGGCAACCTTGCAAAACTACGTTTCCTGTATGGCATACTATCTTTATTCTCATGTCTTTGCTGTGCAAAATTATTTAATTAAGTTCCGTTTTGTTTCTCCCTTTAGCACTTCATTCTTCTTTTTCACTTTTTCATGCAAAAGTGATAAATTTCGCAGCCTACGACATACCCATTTAGGTTTTAATAATGCCTTTGATATACATGCGGAGATGGGACAAGTATCATTCCTATTTTTACTATTGCCGCTATTGCTATTGTTATTATTACTTGATGCATTAGTGTGACCAGGTGAGCAAACACAATCTAGTGAGATACATGAGGTCAATGCTGTTAAAAGTAGTCTTAATTGCACCTTTGGCCCCTCTATCTTTGATTGTGTGTGATTTTGAACTCTGAAGTCTGGTTTAGCCAGTTAAGTTACTTTGTTATCCAAATATCTGATGGGGTTTTTAATGAAATTGGGATGGGAAATAAATTTTTAAGTTTAGCAGTAAGAAACTGAGGAAACTTGATAAAAGTTTAAGGATATTATATTATTTTAGATTAAGGTTTGAAGAAGGAAAAATTTGAGAGTTTTTAATGACATTTGATGTTTTGGTTGGTGAATTTTGAGCAAGAGATAATTCAATTTAAAAATATTTTGAATTAAAATTTGTGAATAAAAGGGTTTTAGGTGGAAGAAATTTGATGGGGATCAAGTTTATTTGATTATAAAAATAAAGGAATTTAATTAACTAAAAAACTCTTGTGGACCAAAGTCTTTCATCTTCCAAACAAGAGGGGACAAATGCAATTTGACCTGCTTATCAGAGTTCAACCATGAGTTTTAGTGACAATTTCTTTTTTGGGGTTTGCTAATCCAACTTTTCCATTTTAATCTGGTGAAAGCAGTATAAAGTGTTTTTCACATGTTTACACTGATCAATTCATTCTGTGTCAAAGATGCAACAAATTTAATGCAATAATTGTTCATTTACTTCCACATTGACGGAGGGGTTGTTGGATGGTGATGTTCAAGAAATGGACCATTATCAACCTTATCATTTAAGTCATTCATGTACTTGTATAGGAGTTAAATTATGATGTATCAGTGCCGTCTGTTTCCGGAGTTAGAGACACTTCTCATTTTTTACCAAATCACTTTACAAACTAGAAATGTTCTTCTCTCTTTGCGCCAAAAAATATTTATTCTATTCAAATATTTGAAAATTGTTTCCTGTTATGTCTTATCACACTACTCTATCAGTATCTTATTTTGCTCATTTTTCTATCTGAAATAGGCGTCTCAACAATAATACCTTGACGGGAAGCATACCCATGTCTTTGACAAAAGTTTATTCTCTGCAAGTTCTGTGAGTGTCACTCCTATATTTACATTTTCCTTGAGTTACTGCTAAAGTACATTCCCATTTATACTAGTTTCATATATTATATGTAACCTGAATGAACTGTAATTTTGGAATACAGTGATCTCTCGAACAACCATCTAACAGGGAATATCCCAGTGAATGGTTCATTTTCATTCTTTACCCCCATCAGGTTGGTACAAATAATTAAGTTATTTTCTATGGTTATTGTTGAGGGACAACCTGATAATTTTTCTAATCCCATGTTCCATTTCACAGTTATAAAAATAATCCTGGCTTGATACAGCCAAAAAACGCTCCATCTCCAGTTTCTCCAACTCCACCACCAGCTTCTTCAGGTTTGTTGAGGCTTGTTTATCATTCCCAATGATTTAAACTGATCAATAATAACTTGAGGTTGCAACTTCAATTTAAAATATAACTATAGCATGTTCACAGCCATCTTGAATTAAAACTGAACTCAATCTTTGTTCTGAAATTTTGATTATAAAACCTGGCTCTGATGACACTGAACTCCACTCTATTAGGTCTACTAGACTTGAAACAATGTCAAATAACAATGACGACTAGACCTAAAAGTTTAAGCTGCTAAGCAAACACCAATGATGGTTTTTTAAACAAGTCTATTAATGCTATGGGAATTTTCTTGTCTTACCTTTTCTTCTTTTATATGCTGTCTCAAACTTTTCTCTTGATACCCTTTCCCCCTAACACTTTGTTTATTTAAATGGATTTGGGGGAGAGTGATTGAATGGATTTGAAGGTAAATTTTTTGTTGATTATTTGAGTGGATTTGGAGGTAAGTGAGAATAGATTTGGAAGTAAATTTTTTTAATCTGTCACATCAATCAAATCCTACACTAATTCTTACAAACTTTAGTTTCAAATCCATTCTCACTTATTTCTAAATCCACTCAAATAAACAAAAAATTCATCTTCAAATCCATTTAATCACTTTCCTCAAATTCATTCAAGTGAACAAAATCTAAATTACGAGGAGAAATGTAAGAGATGATAATTGATAGGCACAGTCTATGTAGCTTTTTTCTAGATATTTATTATGTAGTTATATGGAAAAGGGTGAATATTTTTCAACAGCAGTATCCTTCTGAAGACCAACATAACTTAATGTCAGCTTCTCTAACTCAGTTGCATGTTAACTAAATACATAAAATAAGACTTGGGTTTATGATTATATAAAATTATTAGTTTTTATTAAAAATACATATTTTCATCTAACATTCAAATAAAATATTTAAAAAGAATGTGAATGGTTAAAACCTCTTTTTGTTAGAATAGAAGTTATAAAAAAACCTTAAAAATAACGTGACACAATAAAATTAAACATTACTAAATGACAAAATAAAAAATGCTTGTATTAAATTTAAATACCATGTATGTAGTTCTATTAATTATTGAAAAATATTGTTGATGGACTGAAAATTGTTATTTATTGTTGAAAGAAATATACGTGATTTGAAATTTTTTTTATCTGAAATTATGATTTATGTACATTTTATTATTTTAAAAATAAAAGATATTTAAAAAAAACGATATTCACACAATATAAAAACGGTATAATCTTCTATTTTGTGGAAGATTCGTCCTTCTCAGTTAAGTTATAGTGTCGGTGCTTCAGGTCATCCACTCTTAGGATTTAGTCTCTTTATGTCTTCTAGTCTTTGTCGTATTTCAAAATAATATTCATAAAATATCAGATGCTTTGGAAAAAAATTAAAGGCATCTTTAAAATGTTATAAACTCCAATTAAAAAATCTCTTAATTCCTGCATCGGTATTTTAGGGACACTAATTGACAAAATCTCTTTTAATTTTTCAGGGTAAAATAAAGAGAGAATAAGTTAAAAAATGGAAAATAAAAAGTAAAAAGATTAAAAAAGCAAAAGCGCTGGATAAGACAGTATCGAGCATTGAAAGTTGAAAGACATGTATGAAAACATAATGGACTGGACCACAGAGAATAATAATGCAGTGAGCTAAATGGGCTATTTTTATTTTTCCTTGTTCCAAACAAAGCATGGTGTACGTATTCCTCTAATTTCGTGTACAAATGTGAAAAAGAAAAAAAGGAAAGTGCCACTTACTACCATTTTTATCTTTTATTTCCACGATATTCAAATAAGGCTAAAATTCTGAAACGACAACGAGCAATAATTAGTTTGATAAGTTTCTAATGCAGAAGACTCAGACAGAGAAACCTTGGTATACTAACGGAAGAAGACAACATAACATTCGACGATGAAAAGAGAGAGTAAAAGTTACTAAGAATTTGTCACTTTTGGGTTGGAAGATAAGATGAGACTCTATGCTTATCTTGTTTGCGATCCAGTATTCAACCTTTTTTCCTAGAAAAAAAATTATAATACATAAATATAGTAATAAAAACAGCCCAAGAGTAGGCTAATAAAATAAATGAAAATTAAAGCGGTTAAAACAGATCATCCAAATTAATATGAGGATGCTTTAGTCAACTTAATCCGACTCACTTAGTAGAGAGTTGAAAAAACTCAAACTCAAAAGTGTCTTTCCATAGGTTGATGAATTAAAAGGATTGACTTACTAATTCATTTTACGCGTTTTTTTAATTTAAAAAGAAAATATAATTTAATTTAATCTAAAATGATGTTAAATTTTAAAGAAGATTCAAAATAAAAATAATATAATTTTAATATAATATAAAATCATCTTAAACTTTAAATATAATAAAAAACAAACACAAGAAAACAATATTAACTGTGTTGGCGAGTCAATCTGGTCTACCACAGGTTCAACGAGTTAATAAGATTTTTATTGGATCAAATTCATAATTGATCCGTATCAAAATTTTAATTTTTTTTCAATCCAACCTAGTTCAAACATGTGGTGAACTAAGTTGATTCATGAGTTTCAACTCATTTTGACCATATTAGCAAAAATAAAATTATTTTTAATTTAAGGAAAATTGGAAAGAAATAAGGAACAAGGGTGATTAAATGAAGAAAAAAATCTATAAATTTAATGGATAAGTTAATTTCATATTATGCAAGATCGTAGTTCGTTTTATATATTAATTTAAAATATAATATAATAAAAAACTAAAAACTTTAAAAAGAAAAAAATTGGTTTAATACCCAATTTTGTCCCCACTTTGGTTCGGAAATCTCAAGTTAGTCTCTTTTTAGAAATGTAAGTGCAATGGATCCTTACTTGTAATTATTTGAGTCTAATGAGTCCCTTCCGTTAAATAGAAGGAAACGGAGTTAGTGGGCTGATGATGTGACATCCCTTTGGCTTCCATTTATATTTCTGATAGTCTTTATCAGGTCTTCCATTTTGGATACAACTAAACTGTTCATCGATCAGATTGCAAGACCCCGGTGCATAGAGAGGATAAGAATCATCTTTAATCCATTCCCCATCAAAAAAATCACACTTGATCAAAGCCTCAATCTTTTCATCCTCCACCCCAGAATCCATTTCCTTGTTCCCATTCTTCTTTTTCTTCACCAGGGAAGCCGTGTAATTACTATGCACAACTCCCTCTCCTTTCACGGGAGAACTCAAATTCTCACGGGGACTTCCCCCTGAAACCTTGGGCGCAGAAGCAACACCATTCGAAGAATGATTTGACTTGTTTAAAGCTTTATCCTCATAAGAAGTTCCAGAAACTCGGGTATGATTGGAAGCACTTGATGGCTCTTTATTCACAACACGATCACGCGGCACGGGCACGCCGCCTTCCTCCACCAGCGTCGCCCTCGCCTCCGGCACTGACACCAGCACCTTCATGATCCCCGCCTTCACCGCCCTAAGCTTGTTCTCCTTCACCGTGCACAGCGAGTATAGCGCCGTCGACGCGTCCTTCTTCGCGCGGTGGCCTCCTTGTTCTCGTCGTAGAGCGAGAGATTCAAAATCGCGGTTTGATTCCTGGAGCTGGAGGTCCGGCGAAGAAATGAGTGAAATCAACGGGGACAGTCGGCGTCCTCGTCGCGACAGCGAAGGTCGAAGCAGGCGCCACAGATCTGGCCGCGGTTGAAGAGGGCTTCGCTGAGTGCAGCGGTGGCCATAAACGCAGAAATTTCAGCCATAAGCGCTGCAGACCACGTAAGCACGCAAACAATTACGTCTTGACACCTCACAAAGACAACTGCCACATCATCAGCCCACTAACTCCGTTTCCTTCTATTTAACGGAAGGGACTCATTAGACTCAAATAATTACAAGTAAGGATCCATTGCACTTACATTTCTAAAAAGGGACTAACTTGAGATTTCCGAACCAAAGTGGGGACAAAATTGGGTATTAAACCAAAAATTTTTTACGGATGTTACCACATCCTTATCCATTTTAATAAAATTTTAAAAGTATTTTAATTATTATTTAAAATAATAATATATAAATTAAATTATAATAATTATTTTATTAAATAAAATAAAATTAATTTATAAATAGTTAAGTAATAATTTTAAAAAAAATTAAATAATATTTATATATTAATTTAAAAACTTAAAAAATCTAAAAATTTAAAAAAAAAAAAACTAAACGGATGTGCGGATGTCCCACATCCGTTGAAGAATTTTTTCTTCAACGGATGTCGACGTCCGTTCAAGGAAAAAGGTGGGGTGTAGGAGATTTTAAGATATAAAGGATAATTTTGGAATTTAAAAAAAGTGTGGTGGTACAAGAAGCAATGTGTGGTGGTGTAGGGAGTAATACCCTAACATTCGACGATGAAAAGAGAGAGTAAAAGTTACTAAGAATTTGTCACTTTTGGGTTGGAAGATAAGATGAGACTCTATGCTTATCTTGTTTGCGATCCAGTTATTCAACCTTCTTTCTAGAAAAAAAATTATAATACATAAATATAGTAATAAAAACAGCCCGCTAATAAAATAAATGAAAATTAAAGCGGTTAAAACAGATCATCCGACTTAATCTGAGGATACTTAAGTCAATTTAATCTGACTCACTTAGTAGAGAGTTGAAAAAACTCAAACCTAAACTGTCATTCCATAGGTTGATGAATTAAATGGATTGACTTACTAATTTATTTTACACGTTTTTTTAATTTAAAAAGAAAATATAATTTAAATTAAAATAAATGTCAATCTAAAATGATGTTAAATTCTAAAGACGATTCAAAATAAAAAATAATATAATTTTAATATAACATAAAATCATCTTAAACTTTAAATATAATAAAAAACAAGCACAAGAAAATAATATTAACTGTGTTGGCGAGCCAATCTGGTCCATCACAGATTCAACCTGAGTTAATAAGATTCTTATTGCATCATATTCATAATTGATCCGTATCAAACTTTTAAATTTTTTTTTCAATCTAACCTAGTTCAAATATGTGGTGGACCGGGTTGATTCACGAGTTTCAACTCATTTTGACTGTATTAGCAAAAATAAATTTATTTTTAATTTAAGGAAAATTGGAAAGCAATAAGGAACAAGGGAGATTAAATGAAGAAAAAAATTTAATGGATAAGTTAATTTCATATTATGCAAGATCGTAGTTCGTTTTATCTTTGTATTTTCTTGTATAAATATTTATGGAGTAATTTGTGTAAATAATATTGATATAGATATTCATGACTGGAAGATTTTAATGGAATAAGTTAATAATTAGAACTAAAATTTCCTGGCTTTAAAATTTATAGAAGATGTTGACTGTTCAAAATGAAATTGATGGTTTATTATGGGTTTTAAACAGAAGCCTTTTTGTGTAACAGAACAGAGGCCTCTCTCTCATGATTCGAGGCCCATGGACATGGTAAGATAGACAAACACCCTGTAATTCCAAAATTACTAACGGCACCCCATACTTGTTGTAATTTGTGATCCAACTAACTTAGGGCTCTGTTTTTCTAGTTTGGGACACGTTGAAACAGACATACGGGAATGCAGGAAAGACAAAAAAGGTGACTACAATCTCTGCAGAGACAATTTAAGCTTCTGTTAATGACAGACCAGGAAACAATTGCAGAATATTTTAACAAGATTCAATATCTTGTTAATTCTATGATTGTGTGTGATGAAGACATTATATACATTTTGCAAAGTTTATTCTAGAAATCTTATTCTAGAAAGCGTATTCCAAAATACATTTGATGTGTTTTTTAAAAAATAATTCTTGAAATTTTGTTATGAAAATCTTATTTAAAAAATTCTAACATGGAATCCAAAGCCACTTGTACAGAGGGTAAAATTGTCACTTCAAAACTTCTAAGGGTGTGTGAAAAATATTTGGGGGTGGAAGAAGTAAAAGCCCAATGCAAAAGAGCAAATCTGAATTTTATGAAAGGGTCAAGGTACACAAACCACGCAACTTCTTCTTGCACCTCCAAAAAGTAATTTTCAGATTGCACAAATTTGAGAGCCAAAAATGCCCTCTTCATTGTATACTTAAAAAATCAGACGATTTTCCAATTATGTAATTCGAAAATATTTTCAATTGTACAATTTGAGAAATATTTTTTACTTTATGTAATCTGAAAGTCAATTTTTTATTTTTCGAATTGAACAATCCATCAAAGAATAAACTGCCCATAATCTAACTTTTCGACAAAAAAGAAAAAAATCATCTGAAGCCCATATTCCCTATTTTAGATAGTTTATTGTGCTAACCAATCTGTTTGAGGTGTGGGAAAAACTGGAGGTTTCTGATTAATTTTTGTGGAACATAATCAAATTTTTATTCAAGTTATAATTAATAAATTATTCACATAATTTTAAAAATTAAAATGAATTTAAGATTAAAATTAGTTTTTTTTTTTATATCTACCTCGTACAAATGTAAGCTGATGCTGAGTAATTATCGTACGTATACGAAGCTATTAACCTGTTAATTTCAATGAGATGATTTTGGGCATGAAAGTCTAAACAAAAAAAAGAAGAAGAATGGATTATAAAACACTGCATGACATAAATGGATGGAGTAGTTGTTCCTGTCGGTCAACAAAACGACTTGGTCAGTCTAACAAACCATTCAAAATAACTTTAATCTTCCTTTTTTATTGTGTGCTATGACCCTTTGCTTTATTTTACTCCTTTAGATATTGTAGTGATTCTGTTTATCTTAATGAAAGTATAGTGAATTAAGTTTTATTGCTTTAATGATAAATAAAATTTCTATCTACTTTAATGAAAGTTTTAATGTGTATTGATAGATAAGATTCTAACCGACCTTAATCAAAGCCCTATCAATCAAAATTAATTTGAAACATTAAGATAATAAATGGGAATATAAATGTGCTGTATAAATACAAAAATATTTGTCACAAAATAAATTTGTAATATGAAACAAATATACTGAATAATATAATAACTTTTATTACGAGTAAGTACCATCAAATAAAGGTAAACAATTCTGTTTTAGTAAGTGTTAAAAAAAAAGGAAAAAATGGGAAAAATTCTCATGCTTAATATTAGAGCTTACGGGTCACAATCCGCGGACTAATAAGGCTCACCACGGGTTCGAGTTGAGTTTAAAAAAATTATATTTTGTTATGCGGGTTAGATTTCAATTCGGTTCATACGGGTTAAACTCGTGGTGGGCCGGGTTAGTCCACCAACCCACCTACCTAATTATATTTTTATTTTAAAAAAATTATTATTATATTTGTTTTGCTTGAAAAAATTATTTAAATTCCTTATTTTTAAAATTAATTAAACACTTGGGAGTGAAATTTGTTTAGATTTGAATTATAAAAAGTTTTTAATTTTTTTTATTTTAAAAAAATTGTATTTAAGTGAGTCAATGAGCCAATCTGGTTTACCCACCAACCCGTGGTGGGTCGAGCCAAGTTCAAAATTTTCTGACTCGTTAATAAATGAGCAGGGTTATGTTGACTCACTAAATGACCAATCCGTAGTGGATCGGACAGAGTGGCTCATTTTGACCGTTCTACTTAAAATAACATATACACTATAACAACTATATTAGAATGATTATGCACTTAATATGATTTTCTCCTAAACTATGCGGTTCCATACTGATTAATAGTAGAATGGTATTGACACTAAAATCCGCAAATGCATAACATTATGCTAAGAGGAATAATGTTGGTATCCTATGCTATTTCATAGATTTATACAATCAAAAGATGTAAGATATGAGTATCAAAATATACAAGAAAATGGAAATGTACAAGAGAGTTACTAATAAAAGAAATAGACAGAAAAGAAATACGAGGAGAGAAAAAGATAAAAAGAAAAAGTGAACAACAACGTGCTTGTAGCATGGTGATGAATATTTTTCAAAAGTTGAAACAGCTAAGCTATGTATGTAATGTAACACGCAGAACGTGAAACAAGTAAAAAATTGAAAACAGAGCAAGTTAAAATAGCAACAATTATTTGACTAAAAAGTGATTAACCACGATTTTAGGACTACAATGTAAATTTTTTACGAGATAAATTATTGTGTAATAATTGTGTTTATTATTTATTCAATAACTTTTGTAAACTATAGTAATTGTAGTAAAATAATTAATGATTTTTTACAAAAACGTGTTTTTGTGTGTTCTATGTTTGAATTGAAGTTTGAACATTGAAAGCTTCTTGGGGCACTGTGTGGGGACAGTCACAGGCGTGCAAGCGTGCGTGTTTGACCCAACTTTCTTATTTATTACCGTTCCAAATACCAAACTCTCTCTCTCTCTCTTCTTAGCATTTTTCAGCTGAATTTTACTTTCTAATCACAGTTCATACTTCATAATTCATATTCATGTAAATAAAACAAAGAAAAACCGTAATAGTATAATTTTTAAAATTAAAAAAGAAGAAAAGAATAATTAGAATAGAAGCAGCAATTTCTCAACAAAGGATGCAACATTCGTTGACTTGAGCTTTCTCTTTTCCTCGACCCTTCTCTCTCAAAGCCGTTCTGTGCATTTTCTGCTAAACCTGCGCACACCCAATTGGGATTTTAGCTCCAGATTCCAAGGCAAGAGTAGAAAGTGGAGAAAGAAGAGGACTTGAAGCTGCCCACAGTACGATTTTGGGTTGGCCAACAAGGTTAAGATGTTTCTGAGCTTGATGGGTGTCATGTAGATCAAGAGGGGCGTGCGGTTTAGGGAAGCAATTGTTTATGAAGGCTTGGTTATTATCACAAAGGTCAATTGTTTATGAAGTTGAAGAGGCATGGAGAGAGTAAATTCATCTTTTATGACTTCCTTTTTTGTTTGGGCAATTTTGGTGCTTGATTTGGTACTTAAGGCTTCTGGCAATCAGGAAGGTGGGTGCTTACCTAACTCTTTGAGGTTTTAATTGTTTCATAAATGTCTCTTCTCATTAAACAGCTGCTTTATAAAGGACTAGGATTAGGAAAATTCACTGTATTGTGTTATTATTATTTTTGCCCCCTTTTGATCTGGTATATGTTGTCCTTCAACTTGATTATTACTGCTGCATGTGTTATTTACTTGACAAATTGAACTAGAGAGGTTAATGTTAGACTTGGAGTATATTTCAGTTTCAGTGCTTCTCTAGATGTAATCTTAGTAAGCAGAATATAATCATATATAGTTGAAAGGTTTGGACGATGTCCATAGCGTCGTTTCTTAGTTGGGAAGTGGGAATTGTTAAGCTCAGGGAATTAACCATAATTCGTATTGGAATAGTTTGTGATGAATGGCCTCGGTGAGACAGTTTATTGACTTCATTATCTCAGAGTGGCTTGTCAAAGTGGTTTTATTCTTGCAAAAAGATGTTTCTTTCCATTTGCTTTCCATTTTCAGTTGTTGGCAAGTAGTTAGGGGGAGTATTCTAAGCCTTACTAATTGTAGTTGGGTTTCATGTTTGTGATTCCTGAATCTTACAATTTCACATTGCACCCTGATATAGCAACACATTTGATCTCCTACTCCATTCAATTTAATCTTGGGAACGATTGTACCTGAATATTGCTTCTTTCTTCCCATCACAGGCGATGCCCTGAATGCATTGAAGAGCAGCTTGCTTGATCCTAACAATGTTCTTCAAAGCTGGGATGCTACTCTTGTCAATCCCTGCACTTGGTTTCATGTTACGTGCAATAGTGATAACAGTGTGACCCGTGTGTAAGTTAATATTTGATTTTTCCCTGTTGTTTTACCACTGTTTGACTACATGATGAATTATTTATTTGTGTTTGGTCAGTGATCTTGGAAATGCAGACCTTTCTGGTCAACTGGTTTCACAACTTGGTCAGCTCACTAATTTACAGTACTTGTAAGTTATGAATCTGATATGATATTGTTGAGCAACTTGATTCTTTCCTGCAGCTCATGCTTAGACTTATTTCTTGATTGATTCTCTCGTATTTCCTTTCTTCTTACTTTCTTTGAAGGATCTCATATGCAGTAGCTCTACATTGGGTGGCATGGCATCTCCCTAATTTTTTATTCTCTTTGGCACCCCTACATGTGCATGCACACCCATCCTCTTTCCCCTAACCCTCAAAATATATAGTATATAAGTTGCATCTCTTTTAGACAATGCTCACTGCACACTTTCCGCATTCCCTATACCACTTAAGGCAGTTGGTAGTTATTTTAATTTTAGACTGAGCTCTTGTTCATTCATGCAAAAGATTTGAGCTGTTCTTCAATGACCATTGAATAGGAAAAGGGTTAAAGGATCTGAGAAAGGTAATTAGATAATCTTTTGTTTGTTTTATTTCTCAACCACAAAATATAGCCACTGTATACCTTCTTAAAATTGTGGTAATTAACCCCTCATTTGGAAGACCAGATGGACATGACAGAAAATAATTTGAATCAGAGGGACATGTGCTTAATCTGTAAATCAAGTTATAAGAGAAAGAAACTGATAAATCAGGGAAGCACTCATATGGTTTAGCGACAACTACTCACAATCACAATGAAGTGTGCTTTTGTTTGCCTTCTCATATTCTGTATAAAAATTCGAAAGGCCTTAACCACCTGTTTTCTACTGTTGAAACAGAAACTTCTGGCATTTTCCAATGGCTTTGATAGGTTCTTGGGATCAAGAACCTATGGAAAAACACTCGAATACACACAAAGGCAATTTATCTGAATTATACAGCCTCCTTTTATTGAAAAGAATGAAACGAATCAACACGAATGGTGATACAACGTAACCCGAGAGCTTAACCTCCCTCCAAAGAACTACAAGAGTTCCCGCCAAACAATAACACTCCAAAGACTCCCCAACCAACCACTAATCCCCCCTTTTTATATCACTTACTAACAGCATTAACAGAAACTATTCCTAACTGCCTTGGCAGTTAGGCTCTGTGACTTTACCCCTCCTCCTATATACAATTAACTCCCTAACATTACTCCCCTCTCCTCTAACAACCTTGTCCCCAAGGTTGAACTCCGGATATTGCTCTTGTATAGTCACCTCATCTTCCCATGTGGCACTCTCTTGTCCCCCTTCTTGCCATTCTATCAAAACTTGGGGTATGTCCTCTGCTCCCAGTTGTCGAGTTCTCCTGTCCAGCACCTTGGCTGGTCTAAACATTGGTCCATCTGCTTGTAACTCAGCTGGAAGCTCTTTTTCCACTTTCTTCTCCCCCACAGCTTTCTTCAGTTGGGAAACGTGGAATATGGGATGGATTCTGGCTGCCTCTGGTAATTGCAACCTAAACGCAACTTTCCCTATCTGCTGTAATACCTCAAATGGTCCATAATACCTTGCCGATAGCTTCAGATGTAAGCGAGTTGGCATGGATGATTGTCTATGGGGTCTAATCTTTAAATAGACCCAATCGCCTATCTTAATGTCTGATTCTTTCCTTTTTTTATTTGCCTGATTACTCATCACCTCTTGTGCGTGCCGTAAATGCATTTTAAGCTGTTTCAAAGCTTCATCCCTTGTCATCAAATCTTGAACAACCGACTCCACCGCTGTCTCCCCAGGAATAAACCGACTCAAAGCCGGAGGGGCTCTGCCATAAACTATTTCAAAAGGGGAACACCTGGCTGCACTTTGATAACTAGTATTATACCAGTACTCAGCCCAAGGAAGCATCAACTTCCAACTCCTTGGCTGCTCTGAGCAAAAACACCTCAAATATCCCTCCAAAATTCTGTTCACCACTTCAGTCTGGCCATCCGACTCAGGATGATATGCGGTGCTCATACTGAGCTGAGTACCCTGCATCCTAAAGAGCTCTTTCCAAAATACACTTAAAAACAGGGGGTCCCGATCACTGACTACTGACATAGGGATCCCATGTAACCTTACTATTTCTTGAACGAACTTCTCTGCCACCGTGCGAGCCGAATAAGGATGTTTCAAAGCAATAAAGTGGCTATACTTACTCAGCCTGTCAACTACCACCAGTATTGCGTCAAACCCGTGTGACTTGGGTAGCTTAACAATGAAATCAAGGCTTATTTCTTCCCAAATAGCTTGTGGAATTGGTAATGGCTGCAAAAGACCCTGAGGAGAAGCAGCTAAGTACTTATGCTGCTGACAAATCACACAACCCGCGACGAACTCTGTCACTGTTTTCTTCATCCCTGGCCAATATAACGATTGTGCAATTTTTCGGTAGGTACGAAACACTCCAGAATGGCCCCCGGTACTCGTCACATGAAACTCTGCTAGAAGCTTTGGAATCCAATTTGATTTAGCAGATAAAACCAACCTTCCTTTATAGTGAAGGCGGTCATTCTCCAACGTATATGCGTCGTGGCTAGTTGGATCCCCCTTAAGGTCCTCCATTATCTTCCAAAGCGCAACATCTTCTTCCACTTCTTTCAAAACCTCTTGGAAATCATGCCAATAAGGCCTGGAGATGGCTCGTAGTTCTCCCTCCTCCATACCACCTTCTTCTCGTCGGGATAAAGCATCTGCTACCTTGTTCGAGCTTCCCAACTTATAAACTATCTCAAAATCATACCCCATCAACTTGGCTATCCAATTTTGTTGACTGTGTGTTGTTATTCTCTGTTCCAGCAAATATTTGAGGCTGCGCTGATCAGTAAAAACCACAAACCTCCTCCCCAGAAGATAGGGTCTCCAATGTTGGATGGCCATGACCAACGCCATCAGCTCCTTCTCGTATATGGATTTAGTACGCGACCCCTCAGACAGCGCCCTGCTAAAGAAAGCAATGGGCTTCTTATTTTGCATTAACACAGCTCCCACACCACTCCCTGATGCATCACACTCCACGTGAAATTCTTGTGTAAAATCGGGCAACGTCAGTACCGGTGCAGACGTCATCGCAGCTTTCAGAGTTTCCATGGCTGTCCTGGCTCTCTCCGACCACTCAAACTTCCCCTTTTTCAACAATTCCGTGAGGGGTCTCGCTAACTCCCCATATCCTTGCACAAACCTCCTATAATACCCCGTTAAGCCCAGAAATCCCCTCAATGCTTTCAGATTTCGGGGTTCTTCCCATTCCAGCACTGCTTTCACCTTATCTCGGTCCATCTCTACTCCTTGCTCCGAGATTTGATGTCCCAAGTATTGAATTCTCCGTTTCCCAAACTCACATTTTTTTGGATTGGCCACCCAAATATGCTGTTCCAGTAGCTGCAGCACCAAATTTAAATGGTGGAGATGTTCTTCCCACGAGGAGCTGTATATCAAGATGTCATCAAAAAAAACGAGCACCCATTTCCTCAAGTAGGGCGCCATTAATCTGTTCATGGCACTTTGGAATGTTGCTGGTGCATTCATTAACCCGAACGGCATCACCAAAAATTCAAACAAGCCCTGGTGAGTTCTGAAAGCCGTCTTGTGGATATCCTCTTCCCCCATCCGTATCTGATGATACCCCGCCTTTAGGTCCAACTTAGAGAAGAACCTGGCACCCTTAAGCTCATCCAATAGTTCTTCAATTACCGGAATAGGGAACTTATCCGGTACAGTGGCTTTGTTCAATGCCCGGTAGTCTACACAGAATCTCCAGCTTCCATCTTTTTTTTTCACCAAAATTACCGGGCTGGAAAACGGACTCTGACTCGGCCGAATGATGCCCGCTCGCAGCATATCTGCTACCTGTTTCTCCAGCTCTTCTTTCATGAAAAAAGGATACCTATAAGGTCTTACGTTTATAGGATTTGTGCCCTCCTTAAGCACTATTCGGTGCTGCGCATCACGTGAAGGCGGTAATCCACCTTCCTCCTGAAACACCTTGTAATGGGCATGCAGAACTGCTCTGATTTCTGCCTGCTGCTGCCCCGTCAAATCAGCCATCCCGTCACCGTCTACCCTGGGTTCCACTATGCACATTTCCCAAACCAAGAACCATGACTCAGCATCCGTGATCTTTGCTAGTGCGCCTGGCTCTACCAGCTGTCGAGCCAGGGCTGGATCGCCGATAATCGTCATCTTCTCGCCATCCACTACATATTGCATGGACATCTCCCTCCAGTTAACAACCACTTCCCCCAATTTTGCCAACCACGCAATACCCAATATCAAATCGACTCCTCCTAGTTCAAACACATGCATGGCTTCCTCCACCGTCACCTCTCCCAGCTTCAATTCCACCTTCTCACACCTTCCGCTCGTCCATCTCTTACACCCGTCACCCAGACTCACGGCGTAGGAGGGTGTTTCTACCATCGGAAGTCCCAGTTCCTCCACCAGTTTTCTGCTAATGAAGTTATGGCTGGCTCCGCTGTCAATCAAGACTACCACGCGTCTTCCTCCTATCAGCCCGGTCAACTTCATGGTCTTGGGAGGTGTCAGACCCTCCGCCGAACATGCTGAGAGCTCCATGGGTTTCACCTCCAGGTTAGCGCTTTCCTCCAACTCCCCTTCCTCATCTTCTGCGAGTAACAGTACTCGTAACCCCCTTTCCGCACATCGGTGACCCGGTGCAAACGGACCTCCGCATCGGAAACATCTCCCTTCTTCCCGCCTCTTTAGAAACTCTGGGTAGGGCAAGTTTCTAACCATCCGATTCTTGTTTTCTCCTCCGGTCGTGTTATTACCCTTCGCGTTGGTGCTATTCGCCACTGCCGAACCGTCTCTTCTGGCCGGGCCCACTCCGTTTGTCCCGCCGATCCTTGTCGCAAAACTGCGATCTCCCTCAGCCCTTAAGATTGACGCCGAGGTTCGAGTACCCGCTTGAGTCACCTTGATCCCATTCCACGCTCCTCCGCCTCCACGGTTTATGGCGCTCTCCACGTCTCTCGCCACCCTAATCGCAACCATCAAATCTGGGGGACCCTGGATTCTGACTTGGCCCTTAATGTCTTCCCGCAACCCCGCCAAGAAGAAACCCAGAATCAACTCCTCTGACAGGCCCTGGGTCTGACCCAGTAACATCTCGAAACTCCTTACAAACTCTTCAAGCGTTCCCTCCTGTCTCATAGTGGCCATTTGTTCGTAGACCGTCCCCCTGGACCCACCCCCGAAGCGATTAATCAACCTCGTCTTCAAACCCATCCATGTCCGGTTCTTGGCTTTCTCCCGCCAATACTTGAACCAATAACTCGCGCTCCCCTCCATGCTAATGTAAGCGAGTTCCACTTTGTCCTCCTCAGCCACTTTCTGGATTTCGAAAAATCTTTCGGCTCGATTGATCCAGATGTATGGGTCTCCGCCTTCAAAGGATGGCAATTCCACTTTCTTCCTCCAGTTGTGCGATATTCCCCCAGTATCGCCTCTCCCCTGATTATCATTCACTGAACTGCTGCTTCCCTCAGAACCACCCCCTTGATGGTTTGTACCCCCACTCATCAACCTCATCATTTGTTGCAAATCGCGTCTGATTGCCGCGGTCTCCTCTTTAATTCCCTCCATTGTGATCTCCAAGTTATCCAGTCTTCCCTCCGTCTCGCTACCCATCACTGGTTCTCCTCCTATCGAATCCGGCAGGTCGGACCATATGATAGGTTCTTGGGATCAAGAACCTATGGAAAAACACTCGAATACACACAAAGGCAATTTATCTGAATTATACAGCCTCCTTTTATTGAAAAGAATGAAACGAATCAACACGAATGGTGATACAACGTAACCCGAGAGCTTAACCTCCCTCCAAAGAACTACAAGAGTTCCCGCCAAACAATAACACTCCAAAGACTCCCCAACCAACCACTAATCCCCCCTTTTTATATCACTTACTAACAGCATTAACAGAAACTATTCCTAACTGCCAGGCAGTTAGGCTCTGTGACTTTACCCCTCCTCCTATATACAATTAACTCCCTAACAGGCTTACTTAATATCAGTTGGGTTTTACAGATAGTTGTATGAGTTGCTAAAGCCAAAGAAAAGTTGTATTGTACATAACCATCAATATCTGTTTGTCTGTTTCCACTCTCAATTGTGAATATTTTCTGTCACCTTTTAAATATTTGTTGGATGATTTTACCCACACAAATCTGAGTGTTGTTTTTCAATGACAGGGAACTTTATAGTAATAATATATCTGGAAAAATTCCAGAGGAGCTTGGGAACTTGACAAACTTGGTGAGCTTGGATCTGTACTTGAACAATTTAACTGGTTCTATACCAACTACGCTGGGCAACCTTGCAAAACTACGTTTCCTGTATGGCATTTTATCCTTATTCTCATGTCTTTGCAGTGCAAAATTATTTAATTAAGTTCCGTTTTGTTTCTCCCTTTAGCACTTCATTCTTCTTTTTCACTTTTGCATGCAAAAGTGATAAATTTCGCAGCCTACGACGTACCCATTTAGGTTTTAATAATGCCTTTGATATACATGCGGAGATGGGACAAGTATCATTCCTATTTTTACTATTGCCGCTATTGCTATTGTTATTATTACTTGATGCATTAGTGTGACCAGGTGAGCACACAATCTAGTGAGATACATGAGGTCAATGCTGTTAAAAGTAGTCTTAATTGCACCTTTGGCCCCTCTATCTTTGATTGTGTGTGATTTTGAACTCTGAAGTCTGGTTTAGCCAGTTAAGTTACTTTGTTATCCAAATATCTGATGGGGTTTTTGATCAAATTGGGATGGGAAATAAATTTTTAAGTTCAGAAGTAAGAAACTTTGAGGATACTTGATAAAAGTTGAAGGATATTATATTATTTTAGATTAAGGTTTGAAGAAGGAAAAATTTGAGAGTTTTTAATGACATTTGATGTTTTGGTTGGTGAATTTTGAGCAAGAGATATTTAATTTATAAATATTTTGAATTAATATTTGTGAATAAAAGGGTTTTAGGTGGAAGAAATTTGATGGGGATCAAGTTCATTTGATTATAAAAATAAAGGAATTTAATTAACTAAAAAACTCTTGGGGACCAAAGTCTTTCATCTTCCAAACAAGAGGGGACAAATGTAATTTGACCAGCTTATCAGAGTTCAACCATGAGTTTTATTGACAATTTCTTTTTTGGGGTTTGCTAATCCAACTTTTCCATTTTAATCTGGTGAAAGCAGTATAAAGTGTTTTTCACATGTTTACACTGATCAATTAATTCTGTGTCAAAGATGCAACAAGTTTAATGCAATAATTGTTCATTTACTTCCACATTGATGGGAGGGGTTGTTGGACGGTGATGTTCAAGAAATGGACCATTATCAACATGGCTGTATGAAATTTTTTCTAGTGGCTGCTGTGACTGATCCGTTGTGTAGTTTTATTTATTATAGCGGCAGCTGAAATTACTTTTTATTATGCATATTTTGTCATCCCATATTTTAGATAATTAAGTCTATGAGCATGACAGTATTTTGAAGGATTGAACCCCAATTATTCACATAATTCTTTCCGTGCAAATTTATTTATGTGAAAGGGATTTTGCTATGCGTGTCTGTTGGTGGTGGGTTGAAGAAATTTAGAGATGCCTTACCTGTAAAATTTCCAATCCTTATCATTTAAGTCATTCATGTACTTGTATAGGAGTTATGATGTATCAGTGCCATCTATTCCCGGAGTTAGAGATACTTCTCATTTTTTGCCAAATCACTTTACAAACTAGAAATATTCTTCTCTCTTTGCGCCAATAAATATGATAACAGTAATACCGTTTGGTCCCTTACTGCTACACCGTTTGGCTTTACTGTGTTTACCGTTCGGCTCATGCTTTCTTCTCTCCTCCTCTTTCTGTTTTTCTGTTACAGTTTCATTCATATATATATATATATATATATATATATATATATATATATATATATATATATATATATATATATATATATATATATATATATATATATATCCTCTTGTATCATATTGTACACAATGAAATAATACATCCTTCTCTCCCTTCTCTTTTTCTATTCTTCATGATTTTTCTTTTCATTACTGCGTAATAAACTTATGATGGTTTTAAATATTTATTCTATTTAAATATTTGAAAATTGTTTCCTGTTATATTCTTATTACACTACACTATCAGTAGCTTATTTTGCTCATTTTTCTATCTGAAATAGGCGTCTCAACAATAATACCTTGACAGGAGGCATACCCATGACTTTGACAAATGTTTCTTCTCTGCAAGTTCTGTGAGTGTCACTCCTATATTTTTACATTTTCCTTGAGTTACTGCCAAAGTACATTCCCATTTATACTAGTTTCATATATTATGTGTAACCTGAATGAACTGTAATTTTGGAATACAGTGATCTCTCGAACAACCATCTAACAGGGAATATCCCAGTGAATGGTTCATTTTCATTGTTTACCCCCATCAGGTTGGTACAAATAATTAAGTTATTTTCTATGGTTATTGTTGAGGGACAACCTGAAAATTTTTCTAATCCTATGTTCCATTTCACAGTTATCAAAATAATCCTGGCTTGATACAGCCAAAAAACGTTCCATCTCCAGCTTCTCCAACTCCACCACCAGCTTCTTCAGGTTTGTCGAGGCTAGTTTATCATTCGCAATGATTTAAACTGATCAATAATAACTTGAGGTTACAACTTCAATTTAAAATATAACTATAGCATGTTCGTAGCCATCTTGAATTAAAGCTGAACTCAAACTTTGTTTTGAAATTTTGATTATAAAACCCGGCTCTGATGACACTGAACTCCACTCTATTAGGTCTACTAGACTTGAAACAATGTCAAATAACAATGACGACTAGACCTAAAAGTTTATGCGGCTAAGCAAACACCAATATTGGTTTGTTAAACAAGTCTATTAATATTAATGCTATGGGGATTTTCTTGTCTTACCTTTGCTTCTTTTATATGCTGTCTCAAACTTTTCTCTTACCCACTGATACCCTTTCCCCCTAAAGGACGAGGAGAAAGGTAAGCGTTGATAATTGATAGGCACAGTCTATGCAGCTTTTTTTCTAGATATTTATTCTGTAGTTGTATGGAAAAGGGTGAATATTTTTCAACAGCAGTATCCTGAAGACAAACATAACTTAATGTCAGCTTCTCTAACTCAGTTGCATTATGCCTCACACTTAGAAATTTCACTACTTGGGGTTGGTGTCTCGTGGTTGAATTTAACAGTGGGGGTATAATTATATTAAATCTTGGGTTTCTTATTCCATTCAATCACAAACAATTCTTGAATGGAGTTATAATTTCTTATTTAATCCGTCAATCCTTTTCTTCAGGAAATAGTAACACTGGAGCTATTGCTGGAGGAGTTGCTGCTGGTGCTGCTCTGTTGTTTGCAGCCCCTGCAATTGCACTTGCTTATTGGCGAAGAAGGAAACCTCAGGATCATTTCTTTGATGTTCCTGGTTAGTTGAATGACAGAAAGATGACATATACACCGATAAATGCTGGATATGATGGCCATAACTTATTTGCTGATATTTTATCTGTTCTTTACTGGCAGCTGAGGAGGATCCTGAAGTTCACCTTGGTCAACTTAAAAGGTTTTCGCTACGTGAGCTGCAAGTTGCCACTGATAACTTTAGTAACAAACACATTCTGGGTAGAGGTGGATTTGGAAAGGTTTATAAAGGACGCTTAGCTGATGGATCTCTTGTGGCAGTGAAAAGGCTTAAAGAGGAACGTACGCAGGGTGGGGAGCTCCAATTTCAAACTGAAGTGGAAATGATCAGCATGGCTGTGCATCGTAATTTGCTTCGGCTTCGTGGTTTCTGTATGACACCTACTGAACGATTGCTTGTGTATCCTTTCATGGCTAATGGAAGTGTAGCATCATGTTTACGAGGTACCCCTATTATTTGAATTGCACTCATTCATAATTTTCTTATGTATAGAACTTTTCTCTCCTGTCCTTTCTCGTTTCAATGTTATAGTATTCAATGCCAAAATAATTTCTAGTGTATTTTGATTTGTTATAGAAGAAAAAGAATTCCGTGTTTCCAAGATTTTTCCAGGCAGCAACTTAAACAAATTTCTTAATAGCTCAAAATTTCAAATACAGATGAATGCTGTTTATGTTGAATTCCTGCATGTGCAGTTTTATACTGAAACTGATTTTGTGTTTGTTGATCTTGTTGTTGAAGAACGTCAAGAGGCTCAACCACCACTTGGTTGGCCAGAACGGAAGCGTATTGCTCTGGGTTCTGCGAGGGGGCTTGCTTATTTACATGATCATTGTGACCCTAAGATTATTCATCGTGATGTCAAAGCAGCAAATATTTTGTTGGATGAGGAATTTGAAGCAGTTGTTGGAGATTTTGGTCTAGCAAAACTTATGGATTATAAAGATACTCACGTTACTACTGCTGTACGTGGAACAATTGGACATATAGCGCCTGAGTACCTTTCAACTGGAAAGTCTTCAGAGAAGACTGATGTTTTTGGATATGGTGTGATGCTTCTTGAACTCATAACTGGACAAAGGGCTTTCGATCTAGCTCGACTTGCCAATGATGACGATGTCATGTTGCTTGATTGGGTAGGAATTAATTACTTTAAATATTTAATTAGTACTTGAACAACTTACGATAACTGCACTGTCTATTAATCTCTTCACATGGTTCCTTATGCTCTAAATTATCAAGCTTACTATGTCCCTTGCTGATTTGTTTTTATTCATGCTTTCTGGAGCCCCTGCTTCAACCCTGGAAACTTTGCCTTATACTAATTTAAGAATTCAATTAACTTTTTAAGAACAATTCTGTTTCAGCACCTTCTTGTTTCTTGGTTTCTTGATAATCTCATTTCATTTCAGTAGAGGGTTCTGTAAAAAAAAAATTAATCTCTTTTTACTGACTGTTCCTTAGAGTGTTGCTCATGTTATATGTAATATTAACACCAAGGAATGGCTGATCATTGATGGTAACTGACATTGTTCTGAGACCAGGTTAAAGGACTTCTCAAAGACAGGAAATTGGAAACACTGGTAGATGCAGATTTACAGGGCAATTATATTGATGAGGAGGTAGAGCAATTAATCCAAGTGGCACTGCTATGCACACAGGGCTCTCCTATGGAAAGACCAAAGATGTCTGAAGTGGTCAGAATGCTAGAAGGTGATGGTTTGGCTGAGAAATGGGAGCAATGGCAGAAAGACGAGACCTTCCGGCAAGACTTCAACAACAACATTCATCACCCTAATGCAGCAAATTGGATAGTAGATTCAACTTCCCACATCCAACCAGATGAACTGTCAGGTCCTAGATGATCCACATTCTATGAACAAGTGAATACACAATTCTGCCTGACTAGGCTTTCTGTTGGAAAGGGACATACTTCTGATTTGTGCATATGATTTTCACCCCTTCTACCTACCTCTTCTCTTGTTTTCATCCTTTTGAAATTATCTTCTGTGCTCAGATTACATGCCCATTGATCATGTTGTGATTATTAAAGGAAGAAGTTTGTAATTTCTATTGGGTTATCAAGTTGCAGAATGAAGTGTATGTTACAAGCAACTTTTGTCATTGTATGTATGAGAAATTAGAATAGATCTTTATGGAAATAAATGAAATTCTATTATCAATTTCAGACAAGAATATTATTTCAGTAGTTTATTGAGGGGCTTAAGAAAAAAATACTACTTGACTCATTGATTATTGTCTTTTAATGGAGGGCATTGCATTGATTATCTGTGGAAATGTGTTCATATGGCTATCCAATCGATTGTTCAGTTTCTCTTTTGAAATCTGTTATTCGCCAAATATGTATGATTATGTTGCTCCAAATAATATGTCGATGAATTAATCCATCCATGAAGTGGAACGCTAGAACACACTTCGATACCATGGCATCCAATCATTTTTTGTAGATTATCTTCATAATTTACCCTGCAAGTGCTAACTAGCTAAACTATTTCTTCTAAACAAATGTGGGATGCACATATAACTTGTTAGAAGGAGTGTTTTTTTTCCTGGTTCTTGCACTAATTACGAATAAATTATACCTAATAATGATAAGTTGCAGTGAGCAGACGTAAGCTGAATTTTGAAGAGATTAATTTTTTTTACAGTGATTTTGGGAAGACTATGTATTTATTATTATTCAATTCGAAGTTGTTTTTTTCTTGAATAACTGTTATTAGGAGAAAGTATTTACTGGTTTTATAAATGACTAAATTTTCGTAAAGCATTTGGTTGGCCATCTTGAGGGAACTCTTTCTCTCAATCTCCTTTTTTTTACAAGATTTAATCTTGTAAATTCTGTTAAATACTTAGTTCAAACTTAAATAATTAAGATTTCAATTACTTTGATTAAAATTTTTCATATTTTTAAATGTCATTTAAATTTTAACTTTAGAGTTGCATTATATATATATATATATATATATATATATATATATATATATATATATATATATATATATATATATTTTGTGCAATTCTATCTCTTCTCTTTGACATTAATATAGATTGAAAATTTAATATCAAACAATAATTTACTTAAATAGTTAACACGAAAGAAGAGACGTGAAAAGAAAAAAGATGTAAAATTTAAAATATACTTTTTTAAGTGAAATAAATATTTTAAATAATCAAAGTGTTTTGGTAAAAATTTTAAATTTTAATTTAGTATAAAATAAATTTCTAAAACAACATATAAAATTATAAAAAATATTAAAAGAATTTGTAAAACTGATTTATTTGAACCTATCAAAATAATAATGACAACCGATATTTATTGTATAAAAAAACAACATTAAATACATTTAACATATTCACTTTATTAGAATATGTACAAAAAAGAATCACTTACCACCACAGATTTGTTACAATCCAATATCGTTAGTTGTTTCAATTTAGTTTTCAGTCCTCAATGATAGTTTATAAATATATTATATATTTGTTTAATCATTATAACATTACAATCATTATTTTCTTTCAAAAATCAATAGTTCACTTAGACATACCTCAAGGGCTAAATAAAGATCATATGGTACAACATTCCAATGTCTTATAGCACCATGAAAGAACCTACTTTATGTGCTTCACTGTAGAAGTCAAAACACCCCTGATATTAAAACAGGTAAAATACAAACCACACATTATATACACGTTTTTATCATTAATTAGTCGATAATTTCTTCCAAGTTCTGACCAGCCCATTCAACTTCTATACTTTGATTTCAACCAATACCTTGGCTCCATTATATACTAGTATTAGTGAACTATATACATATTACACTATCCCAGAGCAGAATCTTCTCTATTTTCTGCCAGTAGCACCAATGCGTGGTTTGCCCTTGACTTCAGATTCCTGCATTTCATATTAATATAATATGCGCATCATTTACAGATGATTAAAGGATATTTTTTTAAGAAAGGGATAGCCAAACCAAATACCTGAGGCAAGTGCAGGAAAATGTAGGTCTTTGCTGTTGTAGGATTAGAATTTTCAGCCCCTTTACTCCAGTCATAGCACACCTACACGAAAGACGTCAATGTATTAAATCCACATCTTTGAACCATAAAATCATAGAAATACTTCCATTGAGGTAAAAGATAAGACCAGCTACAATACCTAGATTTTGAAATCAGAATCCTTCTATCAGCAAATTACGAATCATATCAAGAATTTAATTGCCGGATAGAAAGTAGAGCAATGCAACAAAAACATTAACTCTCATTTAAGTTTATTAAACAAAAACCCAACGGTGCTGATCAATCCATGTGGTCGAATGCATCACCCAAACTAGACAAGTGACTATTAGGCCTGATTTTTGTTGTTGATGACTTTAGATATCTATTATAGAAGATTGTCATTATGTGTCATGATCCCTTATCTTCTCACTATCTATCACAGAAGATTATCGCCATGGATGATAATCCCTCATGTTCTCCCTAATTAGCTTTTATCAAATATAGCAAGCAAGTAAAATCCCCCATGTCCACACCACCCCCAATCCTTAAAAAAAAGCGTATTTTATAAAGATAAACCTCTAGATTGCATTGTTTGAACCATGCTTCTCGAAAGCAAAGTCCATCAACAAAATTAAGACATCCGCTGGCAAATTCTTTATCCACGTCACTGTTTATTTTGCTCTTTAGTATCTGTTTTAAAATTTACAAACTATATTGCATTTTAACATCCTCTCACACATAATGGTGTGCTGAAGTCAAGGGTATTTTTTAAGGTATTCTCACAACAAAATGAAACAAGGAAAAAAAGTTATGCAGCAAAAGAAAGAAACCCAATCATCACTAGTATATGTGCATAACTCGAAACAGGTGTAAAACGAATTTAACAAAGACGAAAATTTATGCAGAGTAGTAAGGTGCGCATACTGAGTAAGCAAATATTGAACCGTCACTATTGAAGGTGCTGCAAGGAATAGGTTGGTTGCATCTCAACATGGCCTGAAATAAGCTAAGTTTGCATTAGATAAGAAAGTATTGGGCAGAAAATATCACTACAATAAGTGTCCGTCAGGAGCTGAATGGAGCTGTTGATAAAGATGAAGTAACCTTGAGCCTCTGTTTACTATCCTTATCCCAAAAATTGAAAGCACCATCCGAACCAGCAGTTGCAAATGTGTGGTGTACCTTAGTAGAAAAATAATGTAAGAAATGATGATAGACTAAAGTGGACAAACTTTGTCAGTGATTTCTGATTTCCATTGGGGATAGAAGCAAGCAGAAATCGTGAATATATTCGAACAATCACCAAATAAACATTTGTACGTATGCTATAATTTTAGGGAGACCAACAAAATGTAAACAGCACTCAAAAAAACAGTGCACTGGCGAAAAAAAGAACTGAGCGTACAAGTATCTGTGAAATTCTATAACTAAAGGGCATAGGATACTGCAGATGCTTATTCATTGTTTACACAAAATGAACTGGATAAAAGATGTCAATACACCATAACCATGGGGCTAAGCATTTGTCAAACTCAAACATTTCAATGTCAACGTACTAACACTTGAAATCATTAGTAATTAAAATAAATTACGAGTGTTTTTATTCAATTACAGCATGTAGTGCTGTCAAAATGGATTGAAACTCGTAAGTCAACCTAGTCCACCACAAGTTCGAGTAGAGTTAGGTTGGAAAAAAATGCGAAAATTTTGACCCAGCTCACCCGAGTTGAACCTGTGGTGAGCCAGGTTGACTCATCAACCTACCTATTTTTTTTAATGAAATCAAATTAATTATTCAAAACGCACAACCCTTACTTCGCAATAGAGCCTTTCTTGCTACGCGGTTGCCTAGTGCTATCAAAACGGACCACCCGGCCCAACCCGCCATGAGTTGGTGGGTTAAACGGGCTTACTCACTTAACTTTTTTTCACCCTCTTCTTTCCAGATTCTTATAACATGTTACTTTGATCGATCAAATTGAAACTATAATAGTTGGACCAATTGATATAAAAGAAAATGAAACAAAAGAACTCTATTGTTATATATTTTAAGCTATCAAGCATAAAATTTTGCTAATTTAGTTTAATGAGACATACACAACCGTTTGACCAAGAAACTACATATAACCGTTAACAAAGATATATAGCACAAGATAAAACTGTCATGCTTGTAGATAGGTCTAAAAAAAGATAAAACAAATGGCATCTTTATGAATTATCCCATCTATAATATTATCCATCTATTAAATTGGAGTCTTGAAGGAATAAATCCACAATATGATGCTCTCTTGAAGCATCTTTTTCTTTATCTCCATCTACACTAATAATATTGAAATACAAAGTAATGAATAATTAAAGACATGTGAGAATAACAATAATGTTACCTATTCGTTCAAAACCATGCAACGAATTTTGAGTTAAAAATGAGTGCATCAACATTCTCTGGAAGAATGATATTTGGTTAAGACACAAAAACCAAGACTAAAGGCAGACTCACTAGCAACTGTAGTGATTGGAATGCTAAGACATCATAAGCCATCTTAGACAAGTTTGGATAACGATCCCTTCAATAACTTAACACATCCAACTTATCAAAAAACATTGGATCAAGATTCACTTCATCTAAATAAAGATCTAATTCAGACCTCCCAGTGTCATTAACATGTTGGCTCAAATAATCAACATATTTTTAAGACATCATGAAACAAAGTTAATAATATAAAGTAAGTCTAAGAATTAAAGACTTACATCAAATGCATCCATCAATGGTCATCATTAGTAAAGGAAGGTTGTTGTGTTTTAGGAGAAACTTGAGAACTTTAAGTATTTGAATTTAATATATTCTTCAAACAACTTATACATGTTATCCTTTGAAACATTAAATTTTTCTTCACAAGTAGAAGGATTAATCTTTCTATAACAAAATCGAATTTCTTCAAACTTCATCCGTGGATAAAGAATAACCCCAATAGGAAGAATGTCACAATATTAATCCCTTTAATCGTTTGATCATCACTTTTTACCTTTTCCTGTAAGAAACAACTCACACATTACGTAAAGTGGAAAAAGTCTGAAAAAATGTGAGTTCTCGAAGCCATTTTATGTAATGACTAATTTGATTTCAGGTTCTTTTTATCCAACTTCTAATTGTTACTTCATGCAAGTTTGGAAAATTGAATGTTTGTTACGGAAAAATTTTAAAAGTGATGATATATGTCATTGAGTATGAAGAACAAGTTTAATAAGTATTGGAATCAATAGTGTGACATTCTTGCTATTGGGGCTATTCTTGATCCACAGATGAAGTTTGAAGCAATTCGATTTTATTATAGAAAGATTAATCCTTTTACTTGTGAAGAAAAGATTAATGTTTTAAAGGATAACATGTATAAGTTGTTTGAAGAATATGTCAAATTAAATTCAAATGAATCAAATACTTCAAGTTCTCAAGTTTCTCCTCCAACACAACAACCTTCTTTTACTAATGATGAGTCAGTGATGGATGCATTTGATGTAAGTCTTTAATTCTTAGACTTACTTTATTTTATCATGTATATTTTATTTCTTACTCTTGACTAATGACATATTAACTTTGTTTCATGATGTCTTAGGAATATGTTGATTATTTGAGCCAACATGTTAATGACACTGGGAGGTCTGAATTAGATCTTTATTTAGATGAAGAAAATCTTGATCCAAATTTTTTTATAAGTTGGATGTATTAAGTTATTGGAGGGATCGTCGAGATCGTTATCCAAACTTATTTAAGATGGCTTATGATGTTATTAGCATTCCAATCACTACAGTTGCTAGTGAGTTTGCCTTTAGTCTTGGTTCTCATGTCCTAACCAAATATCATTCCTCCATTCTTCCAGAGAATGTTGAGGCACTCATTTTAACTCAAAATTGGTTGCATGATTTTGAACTAACTTATTTTCACATGTCTTTAATTGTTTATTACTTTGTATTTCAATATTATTAGTTAACACTATTTTTTTATTGTATTGTAAATGGAGATAAAGAAGATGGATAATTTAGGGAAGATGCCATTTGTTTTATCTTGCTTTTAGACTATCTAAAAGCATGACAGTTTTATCTTGTGCTATGTATTTTTATTAACGGTTATATGTAGTTTCTTGGTCAAACAGTTGTGTATGTCTCATTAAACTAAATTTGCAAAATTTTATGCTTGATAGTTTAGAATATACAACAAAAGTTCTTTTGTTTCATTTTCTTTTATATTAATTGGTCCAATTAATATTGTTTCAATTTGATTGCTCAAAGTAACATGTTATAAGAATCTCGAAACAAGAGGGTGAAAAAAAGTTAAGTGAGCTAGTGAGTCAACTTGTTTAACCCACCAATCCGTGATAGATCGGGCCTAGTTCAAATTTTTTCAACTCACTAATAAATGAGCCGGGCTGAATTGGCTCACTAAGTGACCAATCCGTAGTGGATCGAGTCGGACCAGATGGCTCATTTTGACAGCACTAACAACATGTCGTCTGCATCTAAATTCCATAAATAAACAATGGAACACTTCACTTAAGATATTTGTTATCAAAGAAATCAATATTAAAACCAAAAACAAAACAAAATGTATTAAAATTGAAAACAGAATTTTGACAAGGTAATGTTAAGGTGTTTCATTTCATGAGAGTTCATATATTGAAAATAACATTTTCAATGAATACAGAAATCTCAATGTGTTTTTTTTTTTCATCATTACGAAACAAAAATGGATTTCTTTAAATCAGCATAGCAGGAACTATTTAATAAACTCAGATCTACACATATAGCTCAGTACTTCAAATTGATTAAAGAAAAGGAGAAAGTAACAAGGTGAATTAAATACTATTACTAAATGCATAATTGTAAAATTCAAAGAGACCATTCAAAGTAGTATGGCTGCAAGAGTACCCGAGCACAAACTTTAAGATGGAGAGAATGTTTCTTTAAGCTGCTTCATTTTTAATGATAAAGAATGATAATAACATTACTAAAACAAACAATAAGCAAATCACAACCAGGAATATTTTAACACCAATCATTCATTATAAAAAGTGCAATGACCCAATTGAAATTCAAAGAAAGCAGTCCAACAAATTAATACAAACTTAAATAAGAATAATAAGGCACAGGTGGAACATAAATCTTACAGGATGGAAGTTTAAAGAGTTGACCGAGTATATTTCATTTCCCTCTCTGTGGCATTTAAAAGTGAAGTTTTTACCCTGCTGACTGTCATCCAAATGATGCACCCCAACTCTTCCTTCTATTGATCCAACCTGAAGCAAGTATATTGTCAGTTTCAACATCCCAAAATTAATCAAACTAGACATACAACTTATAAATTAGGGGAAAAGATATTTTGTGTATTTTGGATAAGTTATGAAAACAAACATAAGTTGGAGTAAAAAAATTTAAGGAAAAGGACCAGAAAGTGGAGAATACCCCATTCTGCTAGAGTATGCTATCAGATTTATGACTCGATGTAAAAATAGATAAATACAAGCAACCAAAAAATTGGTTACAAAAGACACTAAGTAGCACACAGTTGGGAAACAGTTGAATATTGATTTTTACAGAAGAATAAGACTACTCAAATGCAGAAAGGAATAAATATCTAAACCAAATGGAGAATGATGCATACCAAGAAACCTTGTTGATCAGGGAATGCTGAAAGGCACCTTGTTTGATACTTTAAGGGTGAAACAATTCTCTTAAATTCAACCTGTAGCAAATGAAGAATGGCCAAAGGTAGGGATACTAGCCAAAACAGAAATGAAAGCTAAAAAAAAGAATAATCCACAGGATGAATAGTTTGAATAATACATCATATATCAACACATTGATCTAACTGAAACAATTAAAATGCTCACAATAGAATATGAAAAGGCAAATGATCAACAAACTAGTATTCAATTAGACAATCAGTACAGATATCTGTGGGAAAAGTATGATGTTGCCAAACCCACCAGGTGACTGAAGCACAACTAACGTCCATTCATTTTACATCTACACACATTCCAATACACATTGAAAGCAATCTATGGTTCTTGAATAATTGAGCTAAATAGACGTTTAACAGTGTTGAACATCAAATCAAACACACTATATATATAGTTAATTGATTGTCCTACAATGAAGCACACAGCAGAAGAGAGAAAATAATTGCATATTTGGAGCCAAATTGTGGCTATTAGTTTGTTAGAATGTTAGAAATGTGAAAAGTACTTATGCCCCTGGGAAAACCACCCTCAAAAGTTAGCTATTAAGGGAGCCAAACACTCAAATAGTCCACGAGCATCCCATACTACACCAATCAGAACCCCTTGTTGGTAGCCATTTCCAAAACACTCACAACTAGGCTTTGATACTAGTGGATAAATACCCAAACACTTGGGGATTCCCCCCTCAAAAGCTATTTATTAAGGTGGAAAAACTACACCGGGCATCCCATCCCATACTACTCAATTAGGGACTTAGGCACCACAAATTACCCAAGTTCCTTCCAAAATGCTTGATGTTGGGTTGGAAGTACTTAAGACTAAACTTCTATTCAAGGTCCTAACAGGCGAGGAAGTACATGAGACTAAAGTTCAGCTAAGTAAAAGATAAGTGAGGATTGCCTGATGTCTGGAAAAAGTATGTTGGGCTACAATTTATTAAATTTGTGACTTGAATGACTGACGCCCCAGTAGAACTACATGGGACTAATCTTCTGCAAATAGGTTGTCCTACTTTTGCCCAGTATGATTCCAAATATGAGATGTCTAAATAAACCATGAACCAAATAAGTTTTTCTGGATATTATGTTAGTGCCTTGAGGATGCCTATCGTACTTGGAAGGAAAACTCATTCCTTCCTTTTTACTATTTGAAACCTCTGGCTCCAAACAATCATTCGGAGTACCTGAGTGAATATACATTGAATTTCTGGCCCAGAAATTGGGATGTTTCTTCTCTTTCTCCTAGATAATTTATTATTCTCATCTAACTCCTAGTTCCTGCTCCTCACCCTTAATAAATTTAATATATTTATTGTCTAATTAAGCAATAAAAAGAAACAACCCCTTTTTATCATGAAATCTTGAGATAAAATGGTCGTGATATGATAAGTGAATACACAACTGAAAGGTAACACTAATAATGCATAATATCATTAAGTTGAGATTCGCTAAATTAGACTGAAAGTATTACCTGAGGATTTTGCAAGTTGTAAACTACTAGATTTCTATCAGCAGTGCCAACAACCATCAGAGGATGTCTCACTGTCATAGCATAGCAGCGCTCTGGGAGTTGCTGTGTGTGCACAGGATTTGACTGCCTTGTATCCCAGTATCTAAAAGTATCCAAAAGAGTCATGTGCAAGGAGAGGACAGAAGAATCAGATCAAGCAAAATTGCAAGCTTCATACCATACTTAATCAGAAAGATGTGATAGATATCAGCAGCACTACAAAATAATAAAATATAATATGCAATGGCATGCTATATAAAGATAATACACATCACCTGATGTGTGTGACAAAAACCAGCCTGAAGAGCTGATTGGATATAAACAAAGAAGAAGAGATTTCATTGTAAAAGACAAAAACTGATGTCCCTAAGTTATAAATTAAGAAAAAAAATAAGATGCTCTAAAATATTCTAGATATAAAGTTGATATTATGAGATGATTTTCATATACTCTAATTACTAAAGTTATAATTTAAAAACAAATTGCTGTAAAGGTAGCAAATGCTAGTGCAATACTTCAAAGTCCTGTCCCAGCTTCCTGTGGCTAAGAGATTCATTTCAGGAATCCAAGCAACTTCTTTGATGGGTGCATCATGCATGGCGATAGTCATTGGTTGGCCTCCGGATAATAGAGGCCACATCTTCACTTGCTTATCACAACCACCAGAGAAGACAGTTGTGCCATCATCTTTCCATGTAGAGCACAAAACCTTTGCAGGGAAATAAAATGATGAATTTATGACTTCATAGACTAGTAAACTACTGTTGTTTAAGGAAAAGGCAGAAAAGAGAAGAAACATCGTGAAAACCTATTGTCTAAAGATTCAATTGTCAAGAACTATTAATATAAAGTTAAATATGTTCTTAATTCCTAAAAAATAAATCTTCTACTTGTGGTTCCTCGTCTAAGGAATGTGCCAAGAAATCTTGAGACTCAAAAACATGTATAACATACATATGAATATTGTAAGACTAATGCAAACCGTCACACCTTAGGACACTGAATGAAGAATATGAATTTTTTTTATTAAAAAGTATTATTAATGTATTCCCAAACAATTTCAAATGCAACGATGTAAGTCCAACAAGGGCTTCTATTCATTCCTTAACTAGTGCCCATAGAGGATGGTTTGCAAGAACCATACCTTAACATGAAAAATAAGCAACCATACATTACATCGCCATTCAGCAATAGACTTCATTTTAAGTAACATCATTGTGAAACCTCTATATCCTAATGTCTTTGTTACAAAAAAGCTTTGATTATTATACCTGACCATAATAATATCCGAGTCCTACCAAATTAACCTCGCACATGTACCAGAATAGTAATTCATGAAAATAAATACATACATCCCACACATAAATAGTAAGGAGACATAAATGAATAACTAAAACTAAAAGAGCTTACTGGATGATCGTGCGTCATAGAAGCCTTGGGGACAGTGGCCACATTTACTCCATTCCGTGCTACCTCCCAGCAGCGAACCTGTTGCTCATAAACCTCTCCAAATGAGATGTTTCACAGTGAAGACAATGAAATGAGTGAGAAAGAGAAAGACCTGATTGTCCCAAGAAGTGGCTACGAGGAAGTTGGCTTTGGGACTGAAACTGAGACTGGAGACAGAATCAGTGGGAGGCTGATTCACCTGCAAAATTCACCAACAAATCATGAAAACTCACTGCACAACGTAAAAACCTGTTTCTCCTAAACGAGTGGACTTTCATGTACCTCGAAGGACTTGTTCGGGTTCGGATTAGTGTTGGACAGGAAATTGGACATTTGCAAATTTTCTCGCTGGATTTTCTCAGAAAATTTTTGCAGAGAGATAGAAAGGGAGACAGTGTTCGTAGTTTGGACTTTGGAGGGAGTTGGTTTGGGCCTTGGGTTGGGTGGGAAGAGAAAAACGTGAAAGAATGGGTTTTGTGTGGGTAAGGGCAGGCGTAGAAGTTAAATACTACGACCTAGCGTTATTACCACGCTTGTTTTTGGACTCTAACTAACTGCCGTTAATCTGTATATTGTGGGCCTAAACATATTGCTTGATCATTAAGTTTAGAGGGCTACTCCCTCTACCACTCTTTCCTGCACCTCCCATTCTCATTTTTTTCCTGCAATTAAAAGTTTTTTTTATGAGAGTTCAAGTATCACTTTTTTTAAATCTTAATTCTGCCGTCTCCATCCTTTTATTTTTCTCTTTCAAAATTTTATTTTATTTTTTAACAATTTTTTGTGCATAAAAACATATTACAAAAGTTATTAAATTATATAAAATCTACACAAATAAACATTTACAATGTTCAAAAATTAAAATCTACAAAAACAATTAATAAACTAAACACATAAAAAATAAAAAGAGTTGAAAGAGGAAGGATGTAGGAAATTCGTTCAACATTCACGGAATCTCAACATTCGTGGACAGATCTCAAGATTTATTGAAGGCTGAACGAATTTTGCATATCCGTTCAAGTCTTTGCATTTATCTTCTTTCCTTATTCACAACACACCACATACATCCATTTACAGAACACATATACAAAAAGAATAAAATGAATAAAGCTTTAATTACAAAAATGTGCAGGAAAAATATAAACGAAGAAAAAAAGAGAAGGGGTGAAGCCTCTCTGTGTGCGAAGAAGAGAGGAAGAGAGAAAGCAAAGGGGTGGGGCCTCTCTTTGTGTAAAAGAGAAGAAGTGAGAAAATGAAGGAAGATGAGGTTTGTGTGTAATTAGATAAGAAGAGAAAGAGAAGAGTGAGAGAATGAAACTATATAATTAGGGTTTTAAAAAAAATAAATAAAATTAAATGATAAACGTTCTAAAAAGTTAATCTAAGATATTTTTAAAATATAAAAAATATAAGGAGCTGTGGTGGAGGGAGTAATTCTCTAGAGTTTATTTAAAAAAAAAAATAGATTGGTCAAGTTTGTTAGTGTAGGCTATAAAGGATTTTATAAATGTAAAAAATATCAATCTATTTTTCTTAATTTATAAAATTTGTAAATTTATTAATTGTATTTAGATAACAAATGAACCCTCCCTCTCAATATTATAACCCACTATGATTTTGATAAAAATTATTGCACTGACAGCATACTATTGTTGTCTTCATACTTGTCTCAATTTGTTCAGTTTAAAATTATTAACATATCTTTTATTTATAGATAATCTAATCACTTCTACTTTATCAAGAAACTTAGTTACAAGACACAAATTTATCATTTATACTCTTTTTTATAATTATTTGACATTTATCTTATTAATATTTTATATTTGTATTTAATATTTATATAACCATAATTTATTTTTTTATATTTGACATTAGTTAAAAGAAAACGAATATTCTTTTAAAATTAAATATTTGATAATATATTATTTTATTTCATATACTTTTAAAAAATATATTTAATTAATATTTTGAACAGTAAATAACAAGTACCATGTATGTACAAATATATCCATTTATTGACTAAGTATTAGAACGGAAATAAATTTTTACTGTTAGAAATAGAATGTACCTTTCTCTGTAACCATCCTTAAATATATGATGTTAAGAACTTACATCCACATCTATCTAGAGATTATTTTAAAGTTAAAATTACAAATATTGTTAATTAAAAATAGTGTCATTAAATCATATAAAATTATTACAAACTTCAAAATTCTTTCTCTATATATTTAAGTTGCATATAGTTAAAAGAAAATAACCGGTTAAATTAGAAAAATTATACACCAAGTATTAATACAGTAATTTCTTGAGATTACCTTTTATGCATAAAAAAATTCTTTTCCAAAATCACTTAAATTTTAAATTCATTTTACAAGATTTTTTGTTGGTTTTTATCTTGTTTATTTTCTATATAGACACAAATGACATGATGCAATAATTTGATTTGAATAAAGAAAAAGAAAGAAAATAGTTGTCAAGTAACTTTCTTTTACAGAAGAGGCGATCAACATATGGTATAAAAATATTGAACCTTGTACTATTTGAGTTATTTAATTTATTTTTGTCTTGCTTCTGTAAACTAAACATATTCTCTTCTGACTTTCGAACATGGAGATATTTTGTAATTTTTTAAAAAATAAATTATTCTATCGTTTTAGCGTCCAATGACCGAGTCTTTATGAGAATACATTGTTTTTTATTCCAGTTCATCGTAATGGCTATATTCTGAAAAAGTATGACTTGCCTTTATTTTATTTCAGTTTGATGATAAACTTTTAGGAATTGGTATTTTTCGATTTTTTAGATTAATTAAATACTATATTAATATTATGGATTGGTGAATTTGTTGATAAATTTAACAAGTGGTTAATTACTACGAGAAAATAACAAATTATAATAATGTAAAACATCATACTCTCGCTAATTACAAATTTCCTGGAATTTAAAAAAACATTTTTCTAAGGAATTGCTTGTATAGGTCAAACTTGTTAAAGTGCTATATTTCATTACTTATTACCGGTAAATTTAATAGAGATGTTAATAACAAATATGAAAATTTATTACGTGAGATATTATTTTTAAACTATATATCATTGTGTGGGAAATTTTGGTTCTAGTTGGGTATGTTAACTTTTTTTTCAAATGTAATTTATCTCTCTCTTTTTATATATATATATATATATATATATATATATATATATATATATATATATATATATATATATATATATATATTTTGATATAATTAATAGACATGCATGTTCAGATAATTTTTTATTTGTGAAAAAAAAGAAAAACATTTCCGAAGTTGACTATAATTTTAAACTTTTAGATAATTATAATTCCTTGTCATGTTTTGTTTAAAAGTCAAATATTTCATGAAGAAAAATTATAAATTAATATTACAGCAAATAAGTAGTACTAAATCAATTTACATTTAAGGTGTGTCTTTAAAATTAGAATCTCTCACCAATTATTTTCTCATAGGTTATTTTTTTTATGACAACTTTGACTTCGTCTATTTAGAGATAAATTATCCTAGCAAGCTTAGTATATCCTTTAGGTGATTTTATGGACAACCAAATAGGTTTGGGATAATTTTTTATATACAAATGATAAAAAAAAAACTCATATTTATAAAAAAAAAGTACAAAGTAGCCCTAATAAGTCAAAAACGTCTCTTTTTGTTTTATTTTGTTTTTCTTTTCTCTTGAGAAGATGTTAAATTGACTATTTGCAATGCAATTTTTTCTTTCTACGTAGGAATTAAGAACTCTGTCGTTTTTTGTGAATTATTGTAATGGCTTTCTTCGTTTACTTGTTCCGTTCCAAATTGCAGAATCTGAAATGCATGCATATGTCTGTTCAAAAGATTAGTTTGGCTTTATCTGGGCATGCTTTTTCCACTGCAATCGATCAACTCAGTTCACATTCTACCAAATTGAATAAACAAATATACAACAACGTTAATAATTTAATATCGGTTCTGCATAATCAGTTTTCAGCTGACCGAAAACATGTTTCTGCGATGAACAGAAACTACATATTTCAAGAAACTACAAGTAAAAAAATTCTGGATTATTTCTCTGGTTTTGACTTCCAAGACTACATCCTTATTTATTTATTTAATGTATTTTATGCTGACCAACAACCAAGGTAGGAGATTTTAATTAAAGTTCATGAATATCAATTAGCTCAATCATGGAATGAAGGGATTTTAATTGAAGTAACAACTTTTCAAGTGATCATCTTGTTCACACGTGGTTCTTTCAATCGAAATATCATTTATTAGTTTTGTATTTCTCCTTTTATAGAAATAAGTGTTTTTCCATGTAGTTTCTAGTGCACTTTTTTTCCATTAATCCCTTAATATGCATTGTATTGTATTGGAAAGTCAAAAGTGGGTTAATATTTTCCACTGGGACATGTTTGGAATGCGTGTAGGTATCGTCAAACATTTCTTAAATGCTTGTTTATTTGTCTTTGTTCTCCGTTTTCGTAATTATGATTAGTCTTTTTCAAGCAAAACCTAAACTCCACACTATATATAGTATACATAGTGTATGATGACTACGACTTTTCAAAGGAACAATAACCATTTTCAAATATTAGTAATTTTTTACAATTGTTTAATTTTGGTTATTTTTATTTTTTACTGATATTATTATTATTACTTTTTAAATAATTAAGGTTTTTTTTAATAAATTGAGAAATAAAAATATTTAATTATTATTTATGAAAATATTGTGTAGATAAGTAAAAATTATTAAAAAAGAAAGAATATTTCAATAAAATCGACTATCAACACACTGTGTTAATTACAAAAATCAAATAAATTAGTTGTCAGCAAATTTGATTTACTTCAATTACCAAAAAGAATAAATTTCATATTCGGTCTAATGGGAACATCCAAATCCTATAAACGGGAGGCTTCCACAAAATTAGAAGGATGCACCATTGGAACATAAGAAACTAACTTTAAGAGAGATACAACCCAATGTATAGGGGCAACTAACCACTTTATTCGTAGGATTAGACATAATGCTGTCAAAATGGGTTATAACTCGCGGACCAACCTGACTCATCACGGGTTGGGTTTGAAAAAAATGTCATTTTTTTATATTGGCCAATTTTTAACATGATTCACTTAGAATCCGGCTCACCCGGTTGAACCCGTGATGAGCTGGGTTGGCTCACCAACCCACTTAATTTAATTTAGTTATTTATTATTTGTGTTTCAATATTATTATAGTTAACATATTTTAGATTGTGTTGTAGATGAAGATAAAAAAAATGTTTCAATAGAGAAAATTATTATGAATTTATTCATTCAAAACTCTAATATTATAAATGAATAACACAAAAATGATCAATTTTACAAACTTATTTTAACATCATTTATTTAGATTTGAATTACAAAATGATAATTATTTTACCAGGAAATGATAATTATTTTAAATTTCAATAAAGAATAATTTTTTTACCAAATGTAACTTGAAAATTAATTTACAAAAAACTAGGTTCAGATAATTTAAAAAAAAACAGGAAATTTAATAAAAATGTAATTATATAATATTAAGATTTTATTTAATAGTCAGTCATATCCTTATTTTTCGTTTATAAATTTAAACCAATTTTATCAAATATTTTTAATTTAATTTTTTTTAGCTTCAAATTTATTTTGAACTTTAACTTTTCAGCTTTTCCCTTTTAGTTAACTTTAATAAAAGTAACCTTATTTCCATTTATGTTTATAAGATTTCAACTAAAGCTTGCAATACGTTTTCTACACATCACTATCACTTGTGTTAAATCTTATGGCTAGTGATCACTTGAGATCACTTTAAACTTAATAATTGATCTTTTTCACGCTTTATAAATACTCCAAAATTTAACTACTTTTGAACTACGCTTACAAAGTCAAATATGTTATTATATAAACAGTGAAAAAGCAAGAAAATCTTTCTTGAAAAAAGTACAGTATAGTTTAATATCATATCAAATTTCGGCTTTTGTTGAGCATTGATATGGTCTAACTTATGTATTTTATTAAGATGGTCTAATTTCAATGGTCTAAAAAATGTTTAAATTAATATATTGTCAGATTATTAAAAATTACACAAAATTAATATATGTAGTTAATTAAATAAACTTTTGTTTTAAGCGCTCTATTATAATTAACTTCATCAATGTTTATAAATAAATTGACTATACAGTCCAAAACATAAAAATATAGTGCAACTGTTTTAATTTAACGAATATAAAGTTAGGTATGTGGAAAATGAAATTGACAAGGGAAAATCACATTCTGCTCGAGAAATTGTAGACGTACATTCTTCAGTAGCAGCATAGTTTGCTATTGTGCATATAAATATGTGGCAATTGTTGAAATCAGTAGCACAAGTGTTACTATTAATCTCAAATAAAGCAGAAAACTGGTCTGAGAGGAATGTTTTTCAGTGCTGATTTTTTTCAGCCTAAGATGGTAATTGCAAGGTAAAAATGATAATCTGAACATCTTCTCTATTGCATTTCAACATTATCTGGGTTTTCCCTTCTTCACTATACAGTATTGCCTGATGAATTCAAATTATGATTAATCCATATAGGTTCTCATGCACATTCAACAGTCAAAACGTGAGAATCGGTATGCTCACAGTTCAACTTTTCATTTTAGTTTATGGATTTATCATCTTTCTGACTGCGATCATGTGTGCAGGACACTGCACTAAGGTACCCAGGAATGTAAACATGGAGAAACTGCAACATGGTTATTTATTTCCAGAGGTGCATGTTTTCCCATGATTCTGATCACTTTAATTAATAAATTACTTAATCTGGCTTATCACACCCATTTACTGCTTTCAAATTTCAGTTCAACACATATTAATTGTGCTGTTGATTTCTATTTTAGCCATTTATGTTCCTAATAGGGAAAGATATCTGAGAACTTTTGTTTCTTTTTTTGCAATAATTGGCTAATGACATTATTGAGAATATGTTTGGATTGGTTGGAATGGTAAGTAAGAGACCACCAAAGATACTATTTCCATCTTTTTTATTGACATCGATGTTTCTCCCACCTTAAGACTAATGTGAAATGAGAATTTTATTTTATCATAGAATATACTAATAATTGAGAGAGAATTTATTTTGTAATGGCTCATTTTTTTATTAATCCAAACATAATTTGACTTTTCTTGAACATCCCGTGTATATAAATTCCTATTATTTTAGTATTACAATTTTTCAGCATTTTATTTCATGGTTTCATGTTGATGTGACAAAATGCTACCGACCAAGCAAATTAGTTTTGTATTGGAAAAACCTTTTTTATATCCTACTTTTGCATGTATGGACAGAAATGAAAGAGAGATGGAGAAAAATATTAATAATTACAAGAAAGAAAAGTTAGATGTGACAAAAGATACAATAAAATTAAAATGAAATATAAAAAAAGTACTTATATATAATTGTTTAGATTACTAGTCCAAGATTTTTTCAGTCTCTTGGATATTCACTTTTTGATGAGATAGAATTTTATGATATGATCAGATTGAAAGACAAGAGATGATGCACTTGAAGAGGCATCCACATGCAAATGTAATAGACCTTGGAGTTGGTGATACGACACAACCCTTACCAAAGACTGTAACAGCTAGCATGGTTGATGTAAGCTTCTTTTTCTGAGTTAGCAGACGATGATGCATGTATAAACTCTATGAAATGAGAGTGTTTATACAGTACAAGCAGATTGGTTATTAACAAAATGAGCAGTATTTGTCAGCAAAATTCAACCATCCCTGCGCATTTCTATGAATTTGTTTTAACTCTGTTGAATTGAGATATCTAGTTGAAAACGGAAAGCATTGGTTTAGAAGAGAAATTCATAGACTCATATGGTGTTTGCAGTTTGTGCATGGCCTTTCAACAGCATCAGGCTATAAAGGATATGGACCAGAGCAAGGTGAAAAGGTATCTTATCTTGTTTGAGAAGTTCATACATTTTCTTTTTTCATTCCTATGCATTTTACCATGAAATTCTCATATTAAACAGAAAATACTTTCGTTTTATTCACCAATATTGAGGTGTGATTATACTTGTTCTCATATCTGAAAAAAAGAAAAAAAAAAATATATATATATATATATATATTCCTGAATAAATATTCATATTAGTCTCTTTCTAATAACGAATACACCCATATATTAATTAAATAATTTCTTACAAAAAATTAAAGAAAAAATGATATTAAATAACAATTAATTGAAATTCCATCATGTTATAACATTTGTTATTTTGTTTTAAATATTGAGAGAGAAAGAATATGTTAAGAAGTTGAGTAAACTTTGGTGAACATTCAATGTTAGAATTTATAATTTATTTTTATAATTTAAAAGTTTGAAATTACCTAAATTCATATTTGATCAAATTTTCCTTCAAAATTGTAACAGATTTAGACAATAAATGTATGGTGAAGTTATTTGTCATCCTATTTGGAAGTGTTTTTGTATTTGAAGTATATATCATAAAACTTATATATATCCTGCCAAAATGACATTGCAGGCCCTGAGGAAGGCAATTTCTGTTACCTTTTACAAAGATATGGGGATTAAACCTTCTGAGGTTTTTGTTTCAGATGGTGCACAGTGTGATATTACTCGTCTTCAGGTCATGTCTCATCCTCATTGTAAATTACATTCCTTTGCTAATTCTCACATTAATTACTATAAAGTGCTGAATTTGATTTCTCTGAATGTGTCTAGTTACTTATGGGTTCCAATCTGAAGATTGCCGTGCAGGATCCATCCTTTCCGGTATAGTCATTCATCTTCTTCACTTTGTATATGTTCTCTGGAATAGACTTTTAGAACAGTAAACATGATATAAGCTTGTTCTCATTGTTTCGTTGCATTGGAACTCTATAAAATATTCTTAGTTATTCTTGTCTTATTCTTGTCGTGTAACTTGTTTACATGTTGTCTTAAGACAGGCCTACATAGACACCCTTTTTGTTATTCTGTACACATGATTGGTGCATCTTTCAACCTCTTTTTTTCCTTGTTATGTTCAGGTCGCAATTGAAGTGTCATCGTTCTCGAAATTTGCTGGCTTCACTGGTGTCCGCCTTGGTTGGACAGTGGTCCCTGAGGAACTCTTGTACTCAAATGGCTTCCCTGTTATGCATGATTTCAACCGTATAATGTGCACATGTTTCAATGGAGCATCCAGCATAGCTCAAGCTGGTGGACTGGCATGCCTTTCCCCAGAAGGTTTAAGGGTAAATTCTACTTCCTAAGAACATGTATATCTAGTCAAAATTCTTGCTATTACTATGTTTCCTTTAAACTCTAGCTCCTAGATTTAGTTCAAATTGTTTCTTCTTGGCTACTATCATCTGTATGGAACTGTTCTGGCATTGGTGTGATTGTGGAAAATTTCAGGCCATACAGTCCCTTGTCGACTACTACATGGAGAATGCAAGAATTCTGGTTGATGCTTTGACTTCTCTTGGTCTGACAGTTTATGGTGGTAAAAATGCACCCTATGTTTGGGTTCATTTCCCTGGCTCAAAATCTTGGAACGTTTTTGCTGAAATCCTTGAGAAGACTCACATAATTACTGTCCCTGGTAGTGGTTTTGGACCAGGGGGTGAAGGGTATATAAGAATTAGTGCTTTCGGTTTGAGACATTCCATCATTGAAGCCTCACAGAGACTCAAATATCTTATCTATCAGAAGCAAAACTAACACTATCTTCTGTCAGTTTTACGAATATATGCATAAAATAAAGCAGAGTGTCAAATCAGAGCATTCATTGCTTCAAGTTATAAGAGCATTCCCCTAAGAACTAAACCTGTCACATATGACATCTTTGTAGTGCAATAAATAACAGGAACTCGTTCTCCACTTTGATGATATTCTTCCTATCGAAACTCAACAGGACCAATGTTTAACAAATGAGAAAAAGCTTGCTAATGTTGTTTAAGGATTATGTTCTCTTTCTCATAGTGCATGTTGCGTTACTGAACAAAAATCCAGACTATCAAAGTCGTGAAGTGTTAGATTGCATAACACACTAAAATTTACATGATGCCTTGACAAATCTTAAACATATTATCCTAACTATCAAAGCTGTGAAGTGTTAGATTGTAACATACTAAAATTTGCAAGTATCACCTTCACAATCATATACCTTGATCTTAGCAACTTGAAGGATCAAATGAATATAGGCTACCATTGACAGTAACACGCAAATTTGTTCCAGCACGCCTTTCGGGCCAAGCTTCACCCAACAAACCTCAGCTTTTTGCAAAAAACACCCTTGGTAATTGATTAAACTAAGAAGAAATTACTAAATTTGTCCTTCAAAGTGTGAGGCAATGATTAGTTAATCTTTAAAGATAAAAAATTGTAGAGAGATTTCCGAAATTGCATTCTTCCATTAGCTTCTACTGGTTTTCTCTATCTTTTATTTTCCAGCTTTTGCATCTTTTCTTAAAAAGCTAATAGAAATCTTAATTGTTTGAGTTTTTCTTTCGTGCTTACATTTTTGTGACGTAGACAACTCTGATTCTTGACCCTTGAAGTCCGTACTATATGAATTTTAACGAAAATCTTAGTGTATCCTGATTCTCTTGATCATTTGAATGGTTTTAAGGGTCCTTCTTGGTCCGAAAGCATGATGATGGTGTTGAGTCTATTAAGGAGGAGGTTCCCTTTAGGGAACACAAACACCAATAACATCTAAACCAATTATATAAGGTATCAACACTACTCTTTACCTAAAACTTTAAGACAATGAGTTAACAGGTCTTTCATCTTTATATACTGTTTTACTTTCTTATTTTTATCCAATGTGAGACTTTGGGTTCACACTTAAATTCCCAACAGATAACTCTTAATTTGAAAAACCAGGAAGTCCTTTTGGTAATGATAGCATAAACCTAAAGTATAGTTTGTTATTCGAAACATGGGATAGTTGTAGCACTATGTTAGTTTCTTGGTTGTATCGTTCAATTGCTTATTCATCCAAGCATTTTGTGGATAGAAATAACAACAGCAAAAATATGACAAGATCTTAAAGAACATTATTACCATGCCATGTGTAGTTACTTCGAGGAAGAGAAAGATCTAGGGGCAGAGGTTGTAGAGGAAGAAATTATAATTTCAAACCATGCTCATGTTGCAATCACGTTGACAATTGTTACATAAAAAAACACAATTTCCTTCCAAGTTATTACAGGAATTATTGAATGATGCTGAGGAGAATTTTACATGCACTGAAGTTTCAAGTCTGGCTTTGTTATTCTCCATCAGTTTTCAATCTTTTAAACAAATCAATCCAATAAATGTTAAACTTCCTCGTGATAATTAGGTAATTAATAACCACCATGTATGGAATTGTTTATTTTACATGATAGTCTTCTTTTCCCTCATGTTCTATATATTCATTCTTTTAATTTTAATTTGATCTCTAGTTCTAAATTGACAATCTTGATTTCTTGTAAATTAATTTTTTGTCACATCAAGAACAACACCCTTCAAATATAATTGGTGTGACTGAACTTCAAAGAGGTTATATACAATGAATCTAAATAGTAAAACTATTTTGCTATATATGTTTTCAAAATTCTTATTTTCTTAATAATATTGTAAAACATAAATCTAGCTAGTACTTGGCATTATGGACTAGGTTTCATATTTTTCACCTTGTGAAATATGTTATCTTGCTAAAAAGAAAGCTTAAAGTTCCCTTGAAAGTGTTAGTACATTCAATACATTTGTTATACTATGCATATGGACGGATTCTACAACTACTTCTTGTCATAAATATTTTACCTAATAATTGTGGATGATAAATAAAGCTTTACGCTTTGGTTTGAAAAAACTTGTACTCTTTAATGGACAAGAAAATTGTATAAAGGGATTAAAAAAAAATCAAAACACAGTAAGATTAAAGATTTTTAAACAAAGTATGTTTTTCATGGGAAAGATTTTCATTGAAGTTCGTAACTTAATTAATTTTAGCTTGGACTGTGGACGGTAATGGAAGAGTTGGAGTGATGAGTTTCTGCTAAGGTTGGTAGAAGTATCAGAGTGGTGGTGGTCCTTGGTTTGATGTCATACTCTTCTGCTTTCTGCAGCATGGAACAGAAGAAGGAATTTAAGACTGAACCCACTTAAATAATGTCACATGCCATCCCTCAGACAACGCAGTGTGCTATGTAGAACTCATGCAATCATCATTAAGGAAGCTTCGATCAGTCATGTCTGCTTCCTTTAATCATCTTCTAATTCTACCTCCTACGTGTTGCATAATCATACATAGTCTTACACAGCATTTAGTAATTTGATTCTTGTATGTATGTGTATTGATTAGTTGATTTGCTGAACATGTAAGAGCAATGCTCAGCAACTTGTAACAGTTGTCTGCATCGATCTCTCCCCATTGATTTTAGCCATTTTTGTGTATCAACTAAATACCTTTGATGCATCGCTGTCCAACTACATTTTCAGCTTTTCCACTATATACCTAACGCCCATGCTTAAATAGTGGCTATAACCTTTTTACAGAAGACAAAGAAAACGACCATATCTTGTAACAAAGGGTGCCCTACTTCTTCAGCCACCTAATTTTCTGTGGAGGATACGGACGAGGTGCTCCTTTGTATTATTCTTACTCTCATCACTCATATTTGGCTAAGGTCAAAAATAAGGAGTGGAGGATAAAAGAAGAGTTCTTTAGTTTTGATATTCACACAGAGCCTGATTCATTGGAGAGACATAATAACAATGATATATGAGTCCAATAATATAAAGGACTGACACCATTTTCTATCCAAAAACTTAAATAATGGGTTTTTCATCTTTATATAATGTTTTATTTTCTTATTTATATTCAACGTGCGACTTAGACTCACACTTGGATTTCCAACAATAAAAAAATTCCCAAAAATACAAATAATACAAGAAATCTATGCACTAATGTGATTTTCTGTGACATGTTCTTGTAATCGATTACAGCAAAAAGGGTTAGCGTCGATTTCTCAGCATTAAAAGCTGAAAAGGACGTGATTTTGGACTCTTTAAAGGTCATATACATGTAGACATATGCATAATACATAAAATGACAAAAGGGTTCCACTCTTCCAGTGAACTCATTGTTATTTGTTACATACATCATAATGACAGCACGTCTCTCTTCTATTCTATAGTCACTTTCTGGTTCCTTCCACTTTGAAAGCCATCGTTAGTGTCAACTATATCTCTCTAAGCATAAGATTGATAAACACGGTCCTCTTTGCTCTCAGAATATCTTCATGATGAGCCTGAAAAACACTAAGAGGACAATGAGGAATGGCTTCATGTGCCCCTCTGAGGCATCAACAGCAGTTTGGTCTGTGGTTGTGCCTCGGAGTAGGAGTAAGATACATAAAAGAAGTGTTTCTCTGGATGATACAAGGTTGTTCAACTGTTCTAGCTACTCCAAACTTGTTCACTCTGCCACTGCCACCTTCAATTCAGCAGCTCACAAGAAATGTGACTCTCTCTCTTCAGCAAACATCCAGCAGAGAAGCCAAGATCAAGACAATGGATCAAGCCAACTTCACAAAACGACAGCAGATCATGTCTTCCAGGTTCACACTTTCTCATTCCATGTCAAATGCGATGCAAATTACAAACATTTCCTTCATTTCTTTTTTGTAAGCCATTCTACTCGTTGCAGGAAAAAACTTAAGACAGAAAGTATTAGTGTTTGAACCATTCGGATACTTATAGTTTTTCCTTCCTTGTTTTCCTACTAATCTTTTGTATTAGGAATATTATTCGTATATTTCACATGTTCAAGACACTGATTATATATTTAATCTTTATTCATAAAATAATTGAAGAAGTTATGGGAAAATGCATCATTAATCATGTATGGGACAACCTAATAACCAATACAATTAAGTTCTCTTGTGGATACGATTTTGTGCAACCATATTTTGTTTGTACAGATTGATTTTTTTTTCTTTTTTTGTACAAATTAATAGTATTTTTTGCAAGCTAACCTTTCTTTCTCTTACATGATTGTAGAATTTTTTGTACAGTCCTTTGCTTTACCTGTTCTGTTTATATCACGCAAATGATGAGTCCCTTTGGGAAAAATTTGAAAAAAGTGTTACGATTAATTAAAGCAAGTCCTTAAACTTTAAGAAAAAAACAAATGAAAGGACCTATTCTAATTCTTTTGTATAGTAGTTCAAAACTACCAATTCAAATTCTTAAAACAGCAAGTAACTGCTGTGAGCATATTAATATAATGAGTCCAAAATAATAGACAGAAGAAAAGGAGATGGATTTCCATTTTCTTGCTGCACATGTCAGACTATTTCCTTTTCTGCCACTACTGCCAGTATGGTCAAATACATTGGTCAACTAAGCCTCAACAGTTGTACATTGAACTCTGCAAAGCCGCGCGTTAATTATATATAGATACCTTTCTTAATAAGAAGTCTTTTTAAAATGATAACAAAAGTATATTGGTATTTAGTTCAAAGTAGACAATATCTTAATATATATGAATATGTATGTATATTTAACCTACACAGCGTCAATACTGCAATTTTATAATACAGCTATACAGTGTTTGCATGTGCTTTTCCCTTTCATTCATCAAATCACTTTTTTTTTCTCTTATCTTTGCATTTTACTCTCTAATTTTGAAGGGGTTATGTTATGTATGTGTTTATTTTCAGGTGGTTGTGATGAAGGTATCTATTCACTGTGAAGGATGCGCTGGTAAAGTGAAAAAGCATCTGTCTAAGATGGAAGGTTCATTGCATATATATTTTGATAATCTGAAATTGATAAAATTTATATGTAGGTAGAAATGGTGTAGTAAGTAAAGTAAGGTTGTGTTTTGAACATATACAATGCAATGTCAGGAGTCACATCATTCAGTGTAGACGTGGAGTCGAAGAGGGTGACAGTGATGGGATACGTTTCTCCGGTGGGAGTTCTTCAGAGCATTTCTAAGGTCAAGAGGGCTGAGTTCTGGAATTGTTAGAGCCATGCACTAATGTTCCAAATTTTTCTTGCTTTTACCACAGCAACATTTCATGTTTGTGCTTAGATTCATGTTGGATGACTTGGTATCACGTTAAAAATATCAACTTCTTTTATTTCAAGCAAATGTTCATTCATACTGCTATCTTATGACCATTCAGTCAAGATGGAATGGTCAGACACGTACAATAATAGTTACAAAATGTCATTCTAAGTTAGGATAATTAGATTTAATATTCATTCACTCACGATAAAATATGATTATTATCAAATAGACTATAATTAAACAATTATTTATTCCAAAATTTATAAAAGATAAAAAGACAGAGGATAACATTTAATATGTATTTATTATTGTAACGGTCAAATATTTGCTTACTTATAAAGGACAATTAGAACGAACCATAATCATATGGTTGAACAAAATTTGAATTGTCACTTAGTGTCGTCAAAACGAGTAATCCGATCCATCACGGGTTGGTCAGTTAAACGGATTAGTTTACTGACTCACTTAATCAAAATAAAAAAAAAGTATCAAATAATCCAAATGTAATCTAAAACCAAACACAAAAAGCAAACAAATAAATTTCTAAACTTGATCATTTTTGTGTCACTTATCCAATTATAATATTAGAATCTTGAATAGATGAATCCATAATATTTTTCTCTCTTTAAAACACATTTTTTTCTCCTAATCTACAACACAATAAAAAAGTATTAACTAATAATATTGAAACATAAATTAATAAATAATTAAATTAAATTAGATGGATTGTGAGTCAGTTCACCACAAATTCAATCTGAGTAAGCCGAGTTTTAAGTATACCAAATTAAAAATTAATCCGTATCAAAAAACGAAATTAATCCACAGATTCTAACCCATTTTAACGGCGATAAATATAATAAACAACTAACCACAAACTCATAACCCAAACAATACTTAAATAGAAATCAATGCAACAACAGCACTGGCCTCTCACAAGGCTACTCACGAGTGCTTCAACTTGGACTGGGCCTAGCTTCTTCGTCGTGGCCCGTGGCCCAATAATTTATGGGGAGTTGCTCCCTCCACCCCCACGCATCTCTTCCTCCACCTCCCCTTTACTTTTTTGCCCCTTCCTCTACCTTTCCTTTACTATTTTGCCCCTCAGTAACATTTTATTTTAAAAATTATTGTCTTTTAATTTTATTCATTTATAACACGTAGTTCCTTGTATGAGTAAAATATTTTTCTGCAAAGCTTGGTGATCGTGAAAAAAATTATCAAGCAATCTTTCTCTTGTTCTCGGTACAGTACGTGGTGCAGTGCGTTTATGGTGTAGTGTTGTTATTGTGGTTCCTCTCCAGGTACGTAGTCATAATCCTTCCTATAATCCCAAACCCTAAACGTTTCTCATACTTCCAATAATCTTTTTAATATCCAAAGCCTGTAATATTTGCTTAAAATAAAACCGAAACTTAAAAGCAAACTGTTTCTGGACGGATGACATCCTTCAACGGATGTCAACATCCGTTGAAGGCGAAACGGATGTCGACATCCGTTTTGCCTTCAACGGATGTTGACATCCGTTGAAGGATGTCATCCGTCCAGAAACAGTTTCCTTTTAAGTTTCGTTTTTATTTTATTTGTTTATTTTGTTTTTATTTTATTTGTTTATTTTATTTACAGTAAGTTATATTTAAATTTATAATTTTAAATGTTATATATGCACTACAAAAAAGTAGGGTATTACCGAAGGCCAGAAGCCCTCGGAAAATGTCAAAGGCCGTCGATAATGGGTGTTTACCGAAGGCTTATCGACGGCCAAAAATCCTTCGGTAAATCTCTTGTCGCTAACAATTACCGAGGGCTTCTGCCCTTCGGTAATTACCGAAGGGCAAAGGCCTTCGGTAATTACCGAAGGGCAAAGGCCTTCGGTAATTACCGAAGGGCAAAGGCCTTCGGTAATTACCGAAGGGCAGAAGCCTTCGGTAATTACCGAAGGGCAGAAGCCTTCGGTAATTACCGAAGGGCAGAAGCCCTCGGTAAAGCCTTCGGTACGGTGCAGAGAAATATCTGTTTTAATTGTTTTGCTGTTCTACCACACATACCTGCATATCATATTCACAACACACAGACCTGTATAACAGTTTCAATTTACAAACAAACAGACCTGCATATATATATTGTCCATCCCAAAATTTTATATTCATTGATGGAAAAGCATAAAGTACTATAACATTATTATCATAATGTACTAACATCAATTATATTCTAACAATATCATAATAACATTTAAATGTACTATGATCAATAACAAAATGAAACTAAAAATCTACATAGTCTTCAGAAAGATGTTCATCCTCCTGGTCATCTGTAGATGGCTGGACTGGTGTGGGCTGGACTGGTGTGGGCTGATGAGGGACGGCGGGTGACGGGGAGGGTCGTGGCTGGGTCGGAGGGACAATGGAAGGAGTGTCTGAAGTTTGAGGCAGCGCTCTCATGACCAGGGCCTTGAAGCTTGAGAACTCATCTCTCAAGTCACTGTATTCTTCTCTCAATGCACGGTTTTCGTGGTCACGTTGGTCCAGTAGCTGTGTCAAGCGCTGGATGGCCTCGTCAGCAGAAGAGGTGGAAGAAGAAGGTTGATGCTTCAGTGTACCTCCTTTCGATGCTGTATAGTTTGCAGCAAGTTGTCCTGCACCGTAGACTCGTCCCTTTTTCTTCCCACCAACGACATCGACCCAGCACTGTGTCCTACGGATGTCGTCATCTGTATTACTCGTATCATCCGGTGTAGGAGCTGACCCATGTTCGGATCTAACCTGTGAAAGTCTCGTAGAAAAATCTTCCTGTTCAAACAATAAAAGCAATGTCAGAGAATGATACAATAACATAATCATGTGGATTACTAATACTAGGAGTGCTATTTGCTTACATGAGTCTTGCGAGACCTTTCATCAACGAATTCATTAGTGCCCTTCCGAACATGGGTCTGTGCAAAGACCTCGTCAACATGGACCGCTCGTCCAAGAGCTTGTGCCTGTAACATAATTTAGACTTAACATGGAATCCAATAATGTGGAAACCAAAGGAGATAAACCCAGCTTTTTCCAATCCAAATTCCAAATTTAACTGTGACTAAAAACCAAACAGCAACTAAAATGTACACTGCAGCAGCAAAATGAGTAGAAAAATGATGGTTTCAGTGGTAAAAATGAGTGGCAGTGGTTTTAGGGATCAAATGACACCTAAAGGAAGTTTATATCATCATATTGAACATGTAGAAGCAGTGAAACAAGCAAGAAAAAATCTACTGCAGAATTTCAGTTGTGCACTTGCTAAAAGTGACCAAAATTTGGTGATGTAGCAAGTATATTTCGGTTTGGCTCAAAATTGACCATATGAACAATAGAAAACAACTTTCAATTCACCAAAAATGACTCCATAAGCAATGAAACACAACCATAACAGTCAAGCTCTCAATATGAGGTGTGCACTTGCAAATTTAAGGCAAAAGTGATGGTTCAAAAGGTGATTTGGTACATTGGCTGGAGAAAGACCAAATGAACAGTGCTAACAACTTTAAACCATCAAATTGAAAATGTTTAAGCACTAAGACAGTCAAGGGACACAATGCAGCAGAAAATCACAAGTTCACTTCCACATTTAGGCAAAATTTGGTGGTTTAATGGGTCATTCTGCATAAACACGTTTGGAAACATTATTTGATGGTTGGGGCAACTTTTATCATCAATTTGAACATGTTTAGACACTAAGACAGCAAAGAATCACACTGCACTAGAAAATCACTACTTCACTTCCAAAATAAGGCAAAATTGATGGTTTAGGAAGTGATTTTGCATATGAGCTCAAATTTGACCAAATGAACAGTGCATACATGTTTCAAATGGTAAAATACACTTGCACAAATGTGTAAAATGCACTGAAATGGACAGATTCAACAAAACACCCCTGCTGTAGCCAATTATGCAGCACTTTTTACTAAAAAAATTGCACTAGAATTCAAGGAAACACTGCAATCATGTTTATCATCATCAAATAAATTTGTTCAAAGTTGTAGATGCAAAAAAAATCTGAACAAAACAGATTGCACATGTCAAACCAGAGAAGTATTTTTATGCAGATTTTTAAATAAGTTTATGATGAACTCAACCACTCATTTTGCAATTAAGTGATTAATATGAGTTGCTACACCTTTAGCAATGCTTATCAACATCAAACATACTTGCACGATGCTTAAGAGACAAGAAAATCTGGACAGAAACAGCTTGAAGAGATTACCATACGAATGGCATGCTCGTGAATCGTGATCGACCCACCAGTATGCAAGGCACCACCCCTTTCAGACGATCTGTTCTTCTGGGCTGTAGCAGACTTCTTACGAAACTCTACTGTGTTCCAATGTGCAAGCAAAGAGTTCCAAATAATTTCGCCCATCCAGTCAGGGCGCTCCCCTGCAATCCTGGCATCCCTAAACATCTCTGAGAGCCGATGAGATGCTTTCATGTGAAAATTTCTATGAATTTGACTTTCATGCTCAGCTTTCCACTGCACCTTCTTCTGTAATGATGAACAAAACAAAAATTGATTAAGACATGGTAAGATATGAATGATAATTAATTTAAAGTGTTCTTGACCTTAAAACGCTCCCAGAATGGCTTTCTGTCGTCTATAGGTATGGCTCCCCAAGTAGGCCATGGAGTCAAATACTGTTGCTTAATTGAACGTGTTATGGCCTGGGAAGCAACTCTGGAGGGAATAAACCTTCATATAAATAAATAAAAGTCATTTCAGTAAAGAAAGTTTAAAACATCAATCAAAGTTAAAACTGGGATTAAAGTATTTACCCTTTTCCATATGGCTCAATCCATGGTCGATCATGGAAAGGCGGGTCAACATCTTCAGCATCACCAGCTGAAGGTGGTGTAGAAGATGAGGAAGCTATAGAAGTAGGGTCAGGGGGAGGAGTGGGGGTAATAACCTCAGGGGGAGGAGTGGGGGTAATAATGATAGGGGGAGGAGTGGGAATAATAATCACAGGGGGAGGCAGAGGCTCTTCTGCATGGGTAGGAGCAGGAGGGTGTACAACAGGGGTAGGAGGAGGAGGATGTACTGCAGGGGTAGGAGAAGGAGGGTGTACTGCAGGAGTAGAGGGAGATTGTACTGTAGGGGTAGGTAGTGTACTAGGCACCCTAAGTACATACTTTGGGGCCTTCCGTTGCCTTTTTTTAGGCCTGGCTACCCCTTTTCCTTTATCAGGTTTATCTGAACCTTGTCCTGTCATTGCTGCATTTGAAATGTTTACACATAAAGTGAAACAATAGAAAAGAATAAGAAAGGATCACTATAAATTAAAGTGAATTTAAAATTACTACATGCATGACAATAACGAAGGATGACTACAAATGAAATATTGTAACCATTCATGTCTCTATTGAAATGATAGTTCAATTTGCTACAATATTTAAGATAGTCGAAATTCAATCATCGTCATCATGATCTTCATCTTCATCTTCATCTTCTTCATCATCATCTTCATCTTCTTCATCATCTTCATCATCATCATCATCTTCTTCTTCTTCTTCTTCTTCTTCTGCTTCATCATCATCATCATCTTCTTCTTCTTCTCCTTCATCATCATCATCATCATCACCACCACCTTGTGCAGGTGCTTCTAATTCATCTCCATCACCATCAGGGTCGCGCAATGCGGTTATAGGTTCAACTTCAATAATTTGTTGTGGTTGTGACATTTGGTCAAGTTGGTAGGCAACATCCTCCTCAACCTCATTTGAGTCAATGCGACCTCTAGGCTTGGTTTGTACTGCTACAGCCCAACCACGCTTGTCTATACTGCGGAATGGTGGATATGGCACGTAATAAGCCTGTCTGACATTAGTTGGAAGAATGAAAGGATCAAACGGTCTATATTTGTTTCTCAAGTGGAGTTCGACAATGTTAAACCTAGGATCCACTCTAGTACCAGCTCTAGAAGGATCAAACCATTCACAATAAAAAAGTACAACTCTGTTTGGAGAAGTAGTGCTGTTGTACTCTAGCTCATATATTTTTTGAATGATGCCATAGAAATCATCATAACAACCCTCTGTAAGGCCCTTGACGTACACACCACAATTTATTGTTTTCTTTCCTTTAGACCATTCATGTGTATGGAATTTGTAACCATTGATGAAGTAAGTGTGCCATTCTTTCACACATTTCATTGGCCAATTGGAGAGATGTCTTAACTCTTGAACCGTTGGAGTCAATGCCTGATTAAAAACCTACAAAGATACCAAATTCATTTTTAAAGCAAGCGTCAAATTAACCTTGCTCAAAACATAGGAAAAAGTATGGACCTGATTTCTAAACCATTGGGGAAACTCTGAGTGTATTCTAGCAGAAGCATTTCCTTCTACGACTTCCTCAGCCACAAGAAATGAGCTGGTACAAATGAAATTAATTAGTGTATAACAATGTAACCATTGCAAAGGTAAGAGTTGAATGATAACATACTCAAGGTACGGTTTAACTTCACTGCAATTGATTAAGACATGGACATGAGCAGAGTTGAATTCAGCATCACTTAACCAATGAGTGAATTCTTTCCCGGCATGACGGCCTAATTGTCGAAAAACTGATAATGAACCTTGACGTTGTTCAGCTTGCCATTGCATTTCGTTTCTGACATTAGTGGGGGACAACAAGAAGTTTTTGAAATAATGTGAACAAAAATAAGTTGTCTCTCTGTGCAAGTAAGCTGCACAAATTGAGCCTTCTACTCTAGCTTTATTTTTAACAGAACGTTTGGATTCTCCCATAAACCTTTCAAAGGGATACATCCACCTGTATTGCACAGGTCCCCCAAGCCAAGCTTCATATGAAAGATGGATTGGAAGATGCTCCATTGAATCAAAGAATGCAGGAGGGAATACTCTTTCTAATTTGCAGAGGATAATTGGAATATTTTCGTCCATCTTTCTTAAGCAGTTTTCCTGTAGTGTCGTGCAGCACAGATTTTTAAAGAAGTTACTGATTTCTATCAGTGGATGTATCACGTGCTGTGGCAAACAACTAAAGGCAAGAGGGATTAAAGTCTCCATGAATACATGACAATCATGACTCTTCAACCCTTGAATAGTACCATTTTGAACATTGGCACATCTGGACAAGTTAGAAGAATATCCATCTGGCATTCTAAGCTCTTTGACCCATCCACACACTATTCTTGCCTCATCTTTTGACATGACGTAGCTGGCCTTTGGTTTCAAGAATCGACCGTTACCTTGCGCCTTCAACTCTAAGTCTTTTCGTGCACAATACAGAGGTAAATCTTTTCTGGCTTTGTCATTATCTTTTGTCTTACCAATAACATTCATAATTGTGTTGAAGATGTTGTCAAAGAAATTTTTTTCTATGTGCATGACATCCAGGTTATGTCTTAGCAAGTTGTCTTTCCAATAGGGAAGATCCCAAAATATGCTTCTTTTAGTCCAATTATGCCATTCTCCAAACCCTTCTATCCTATTGTGTCCAGATTCAGTGACTTTTGGATAGTCTTTCACTCTTCTCCAAACATGTGATCCACTCAACTTTGGCGGGGGTATATCCGTTTCAACTTGCCCTTTGCGAAATGCCTTTTTGTTTCTTCTAAAGGGGTGATCAATGGGCAAGAACCGCCGATGACAATCAAACCAACAACTTTTTCGACCATTAGTCAATTGGAATGACTTTGTATGTTCCATGCATTGTGGACAAGCTAATCGACCATGGGTGCTCCAACCAGATAACATGCCATAGGCTGGAAAGTCATTAATAGTCCACATCAAAGCTGCCCTCATAAGGAAATTTTGCTTCCTTGAAACATCATACGTCCAAACACCATTCCATAGCTTTTTCAGATCATCAATCAAAGGCTCCAAATAAACATCAATCCCTGATTTGGGATTAGATGGACCTGGTATTATACACGTTAAAAACATATAAGGCTTTGTCATACACATCTCAGGTGGCAGATTGTATGGGGTAACTATGACGGGCCAACATGAATAAGGTGATGCAGACGCCTGAATGTACGGCGTAAATCCATCAGAGCATAGACCAAGTCTGACGTTACGCGGTTCACTAGAAAAGGACGGATGTTTACGATTGAAGTGCTTCCAAGCTTCACCGTCAGAAGGATGACGCAAAACTCCTGCAGTTTTCTTACCATCATGCCATGTCATGTGTTGTGATGTTTGCATTGAAGTGAACATTCTTTGTAATCTTGGAATAATGGGCAAGTAGAACATTGTCTTTAAGGGAATTGCTTTTTTCTGCCTCCGTCCTGCATGCATCGTATGATATCGAGGAGACCCACAAAACTTGCATTCAACCAACAAAGCATCATTTTTGCCACTATCATTGTCATAGAATAACATACATCCATTAACACAACAATCAATCTTCTTGGCTTCCAATCCCAACATTGAAACACATCTTTTGGCTTGATAACAATTCTTCGGAATAGAATTGTTTGGTGGTGTCAGATCTAAAATCAATTTTGTATAATGATCCACTGCTTGATTGGGAACGTTCCAATTAGATTTACCAGCCAACAGTCTGATGGACACTGACAATTTTGACTCAGATGAACCTTCAAATACAGGTAGATTTGCCTCTGTCAGTAATTTGTAAAACCTCTGAGTGGCTTCATTTGGAGACTCTTCAGAATGACTACCGTTTGCTTCTTGTTCGTCATGTCGATGAAGAGCATTGTTGACCATCTCTTGCATATAGGCAAATTGATCTATCTCAGATGTATGTACAACAGTATTCGAACCTGATGCAAGCCGATTTTGAACTCTATAGGAGGTCGAAGGATTTTCTTCACCATGAAATGTCCAAACCGTGTAATTAGGCATGAACCCTTTTTGGTATAGGTGAACTTTAATCTCTTCATCTTTCAAAATCCTTGTACATTCGCACTTCATGCATGGGCATCGAATCCCTCCATCAATGGCATAATAATGACTGCGTCGAGCCGTCTCCACAAACTCTTGAACTCCGATGACAAAAGATTCCTTCAAACCTCTCCTTCCGCTATAACAACGGTCGTACATCCATGCACGATGGTTGAGAAAATAGGCCATGTTCTGTGACAAGCCAAAAAAAAAAATCATTGTCAAAACAGCAACACTCCATGCGACATAAGTAATAAACCTATTACTATTCAAGTCGAACATGGAAGGCAATTTGAACACTTCGGTTACTTTAGGTGAATTCCCAATTTCTCACCTATTAGTACACTTTTTTAGGTTTTACTTTAGAATAGTTTAAGACTAATTCTACTTAGTGTAGTTAGTGGAGTTTAGCCTAACTCATTCTTCAAAGTTTGTTTATGCTATTTTAGTTTAATTCAATTGGTGTGAAGTGATTTTCTTTAGTTCACTTTGGTGGAAGTTGATTGGTTAAAGTGATTTTCCTTTCAGCTATAAAATGGTCCCTATGTGGGCACATTCCTACACCTCCTACAAAGAGTGTGATGGGTGTGAGGGTTTTGGGTTTCTCTTCTTCGAAGTGGAAGAGAAGGTGGAATGAGTGAGGGTTGTGGGTTTTGTCTTATTTGGTTTGATCACATTTAGGGTAAAAAAAGTCAACCTGAGCAATCAAGCATGATCAATTTGAAAAATATTCTAACTCTAAAACAATGATATCATTAGCTTGGGAACTTAGAATGTCAATAATTGATACAAGTAAGAAATAACAGTTATGAAACACATAGGGAGTCAAAAGGAACGTAAGATATGTTGACACTTTGATTTTGATAACAAAAAAATACTCATAATGGAGGAAAGTTCCGACAGGTTGAAGAGATGGGGTAGTCTCTATCTTGGAGGAAGCCAGAAATAACATTCCTGCTCCATTTGACAACATCACCACCCTGCAAACATTGTTTGCCAACCAAGGACTTGATTTGAAGGACTTGATTCTGCATCTGCAGTCACTGTACTCTATTTTATACTTTTATTTCAAAAGTTCAGACATTTCAAAGTTTGCTTCCATATCCTCAACACCATTATTATTTTAATAGACATCCATGTACTTAGAAACTTGAATTAGTTTGACTTATAAATAGATTGTTGTTGGGTACTGTGGAAGACAAGAGGATGAAGTGTTTCTATGGTGTTGAACAACTATAAGCTACTGCTAATAGGGCAACTTGGTTTAGAAAATTTAAACAAGGAAACTGATGAAATCTACTTGAGATTCCAGGTCAGTGTTTGACTATACCAACCCTCCAAGTGGTGAAATCTACTTGAGATTCCAGGTCAGTGGCAGTGCAGGGATTTATTGGGTTCAGTCCAGGAATGCTATCTCTAGTGATTGGACGGCCAGAGCAACATATGACACTATGGTGCAGCTTAATTATGAACAAAAAAACACTTCAAGATTCCAGGAACATATTCAAATTCATCTGGCATTCTAGTATTCAATTTGTTTCTGTTTAGTTACTGTCATCAATAGGAATGTTTGTGTGTACTGCTGTATGTGTCTCTATTGTTGGGGACTAAAATAATGGGAATTCATGTACTTTTCCATCTTAGATAACATGAATTTGGATAAAATAAATGTATCATCTCCTTTCTCCTTTATTGGTATCTCATATCTCATCTTTAATTTTCTCTGTTATCTCTTTTTTATTTTGCTCAATTACCAAGAGAAATGAAACAGGCGAGATTAGAATGGAAAAGATGAAACTCTACTCTTCTTTTGTTGATAAAACTAATTTGTATTAGTAAACAAGGCATAGTACGAGGCTTACGTTCCATAATGGCTGCTCATAGTGGAAGATTTCACTCACACTCATACACTATAATTTGTTCTTACATGGGATTTCCAACACTTTTTTCTAGGTTCTAAGTCTAAAAGCTCTTACATATTTGACAATCAAATTCAAACAATTCAAAACAAAGTTAGACAAAACTCAATGTATACAGTATCATAAACTCCATTCAACATAACTTAACATTCAAAGTGGACATTCACAACATTTTATAACAACATCAAATTCATGAAACAAGAATGAAAATAACATATCACATATAATCATGCAATTTTAGTTTAGGTGACCATACCTTCGCCTTTGTTATCCTTTCCTGCTCAAGTCTTCTTTGTAGACTCTCATCCTCCCCTTCTGACCACAATTGCTTTAAAAACTCACCTAAGACATCAAATAGAAGTGTATTTAAGGTTATTCATTAGATATTGTTCCATTAATTTAATAACCACAGCAACAGTTTAAGCATTACCTAATAGTATCCAAAAAGGTATTTAAACACACAGCTCAATGTTCAACCAACTTTGTTTGATGATTTTATTTGTGTTTAAACTCTAAAATGAGTTATAAACAGATTGCAGCTCAAAATCACTACTCCGCTTCCAATTTAACTCAAAAATTGATGGTTTAGAAAGAAAATCTTAATATAAACCTAACTATGACCCAATGAGGTGCATAAGACTTTACTTTTAATTCTTTCTTCGTTTTTTAAACTTTTCCAAAGTGTGAACAATTAAAAATAAGAAAACAAAGTCCTGTAGACTTGTTTGATCAGGCCATCTTGAACATAAATAATATTTTCGTAATGAACTTCCTAACAACTATAAAAAGAAAATGAAAGTGATTTAAACAAAGAAAGAAGAAAAGTGTGTTAAGGATGAAAGACTTATCAAAGAAAGATGGAGCTGTGCCACTAATTACGTAACAAATCATTCTAAAACAGAGCTTGTGCCAGTTAAACAACCCTGCTTTAGTATAATGACAAAGCTTAACACCCATCCATCCTTTTATTTTTTTCCCCTTTTCTGGAACCTTTTTAATCATTTCACATTTACTTTGATCAACCGCTAAAGAACTCTCTCAACCATGAAAAAACAAAGGATGCAAATTAACACAGGAGATAAGGCAGCTGCATTTGGTTTTGGACATCTCACTCATATCATTTCTCGTACTAAAACATCACCAAACATCACCAAACAAATTTATCATACTGCACCAGAATTGAACAAACCAATTTCTTTAAATTTTGACAACTTGTGGCCAAAGAAAATAATCAAAAAGTAGCATGACAAAAAATTCTCCACTACATAAAGTCCCTTGTTGTGTTATTTTATACTAAAACTAGTATGGAACAGATTTAAACACACAAATGAATGTTCAAGCAACTTTGTTTGATGATTTTAATTGTGTTTAAACTCTAAAATGAGTTATAAACAGCCTGCAACTCAATATCACTACTCCACTTCCATTTGAACTCAAAAAGTGATGCTTTAAAACCAAAATACTTTAACAGATATAATAGTTTCCTAATGAACTTCCTAACAAAAAACAGTACTGATTTGTACATTGGTTTTCCATAACACATTATGGCAAATTTTCAATCAACTAAAATCACATGCAAAGCATCCTCACATTGCCACAACAAACTTTTCCATAACACATTGCCACACCTACTCTTCCCTTTTCAGAAACTCATCTGCTTCAAATTATTTAGTATTTCTTAATTAATATTGGTTCAAGAATATTACTTTTTAATGATTATTAGAGAGATTACTACAACTATAAAAAGTCAAAGACCCCATAAAAATTGGATTACAGGTCTCTGTTCATTATAAGTACAACAACTAAAGTTACTCTAAGTTGACAGTTATCAGTTCCATATGTTCTCTAAACTGCATAAAAGACTGCATGTGCTACATCTTGGGAATATTACATCAATTAACTAATTGATTCTGATTACAATTTTCTCTGAAAATTTTACATTTCACACATGCTTATAACAAAATAAAAATAAAAGTATTCAACATCAATATTAAGGAGAAAATTTGTTTCCTGTATCAAGGATACAAAATATACCTATTACTGTTATCATTTTAACCATAATTTATGTAGTTGTTCAACTTTCAAACTGCAATACTTTGAATACAATGTAAAAAGTAATTAAAAGAACTTATCCATTCATCTAGAATAAACTAAAAACATTCTCTAATTTATTTAACAGTTCAATTTTCTTCCAACTAAAGATTGAATCTCACTCTACAAAAGTAGGTTTTATTTTGTCTATAAGTATACAACATTAGCTCGTCATTTGGCACTCAAAATCTGTATACCAATTTCCAAACTTTTTTTCCCCTTCTGCCAGTTTGTTCCTTTCTGACAACACAAACAGAAACATTAAAATGTTTCCTCAAACATCAACTATTTCACTTTTCATTACCCTCTCTTCATTAATCTTATGTAATGGTTATTACATACAGTATCCACTTTACAAAACAAACTACAAACACTAATCTATGCATCATGGCAGATTCATTAACGGAAAACATGAACATTTTGGTCTTATAACAAGGACTAATAGACTTCACCCTGATGGAACAATTAATGTTGATCATTTCATTTTCGAATAGAACGAGACACTTACCAAGTTTGCGAAGGATCCTCTACCAGTCAATGGTTGTGCCTCTACGCGTGAGGGAAGGAGATGGACGCTCTGGTAATACCCTCCAACAAACCCTTGGTCTCAAACAAACCCTCCAACCAGGCGCCCCTGTGCGAATGAAGAGACGATGGTCAGCCCCTGCAACCTCAGACCGAACTGCCACTGAAGACGGCGTCTGCAAATGGCTGTGCCAAGGATGGAGACGGTGTTCGTCAATGAAAGTGAGCGAATGAGCTTCGAAGCAACCAATTTGGGGGAAAACTGACAACGCTTCACTACGTCGAAGAAGAAAGCAAATTTTTTTGGCTCGAAAAATGAAACATGGGTGAGGGAAACCCAATTTGGGGTTTACTAATAACGCATCTTACCGAAGGCCAAATATCCTTCGGTAACTTAATTCACCAAGTCAATACCGACGGCCAAGACCCTCGGTATTTAAAATGAGCACTTAATTACCGAGCGCCTCCAAGACCTTCGGTAATACACTAAATGACCGTCGGTAAAACACTTTTACCGAAGGCCTTGAGGCCGTCTGTAAATACCCTTCGGTAAAACACCAATTTCTTGTAGTGATGGTTAGTTTTTAAACGTAATAATTTTGTTAAAATATGAATTTGTTATAGATGATTTTGGTATCTTTAATTCTTTAATAATTTGATAATTATATAAAAAAATTATTTATTACTCTATTTATATCAAATATATAATTTAATTATATTAATATTTTTATATTTGTTTGATTAATTATTAATTATGTTAATAAAGGTCATTATATTTTTGTAGGTGATTATTATTTAAAATGGATGAATATCTTCATATGGATTATCAGATTGGTTGTAGTTTGAAATCTGATTTGTCTTCATCAATTAGCAAAGTTGTAGAGAGAGATTTAACAAATAGATTTACAACAAATGAAATATTTCATTCACGGGACCACTTAATTCAATGGGTAAGAGGGATGGCTTTTGATTTAGGATTTGTTGTGGTAATAGTAAGATCTGACATAGCTACTGGTGTACGGGGAAGAAAAACGTATGTCAAGCTTGGATGTGAAAGAGGGGGAAAATATAGGAAATACAAAGCTGATGCAGTGGCTAGTGTATACGGCACTCGTAAATGTGAATGTCCGTTTAGATTAAAGGGTAAACCATGTTCAGATGGGGCCGGATGGGTGTTGAAGGTGATGTGTGGACATCACAACCATGAGTTGGCTGAAACTTTAGTGGGTCACCCTTATGCTGGCAGGTTAAATACGAGTGAGAAGTCATTACTGGTTGATATGACAAAGAGTAAAGTTACACCTGCAAATATTTTATTAACACTCAAACAAAATAATGATCGAAATGTGACAACGATTAAACAAATCTATAACGCAAGGCATGCGTATAAACGATCATTAAGAGGGTCCAGAACTGAACTACAACAACTTATGATGTTGTTGGATCGGGATAAGTACATTCACTGGAGTAGGTGTGTTGATGATTCAAAGGTTGTTACTGACTTGTTTTGGACACATCCTGATGCGGTGAAATTGTTAAACTCATTTAATGTTGTATTTATGATGGATTCCACATATAAAACAAATAGATATAGACTTCCGTTGCTTGAGATTGTGGGTATGACGTCTACAGGGTTAACCTTCTCAGCAGCATTTGCTTTCTTGTCTACTGAAAGGCAGAGTAATTTCACATGGGCTTTGGAAAAGCTGAAAGGTTTATTTTTAACATCTGAGGGTGGTCCTAAAGTTATTGTGACTGACCGAGACTTGGCTTTGATGAATGCCATATCAAGTGTATTCCCTGAGTCATATCAGATGTTATGTCGGTTCCACATCCTTAAAAATGTTAAAGCTAAATGCAAAATGTTAGTTCATTCTACTGAGGTTTGGGAAGTGTTGATGGATGCATGGGAAAATGTGATGGATTGTGCTGATGAAAGCTTGTTTGCTGAGTATGTGAATGGTTTTGAATACGCAAGCAGATCATGGCCTTTGTTCTTTGAATATGTTAATCAGAATTGGATTATTCCGTACAGCACATACTTTGTAAAGTTCTGGACGAACAAAGTAATGCATTTAGGGAACACAACCACAAATAGGTATGTTGTAATGTTATTTTATTTATTTGTTTTGTAGATAAATATTTATTTGTACTTGTTGAAGTTTTTTTTTGTTTCAGGGCTGAATCTGCTCATTGGAGCCTGAAGAAAGTTCTGAGCAATAGTATGGGTGATTTGTGTTATTGTTGGGATAGTATTCATAACGTCATTATCTTACAACACAACAAGATTAAGGCGTCATTTGAAAGTAGTTTGTTGCTCAGGAGTGACTATTTTAAAGGCTACATATATAGAGAACTTATTGGGCGTGTGTCTCGATATGCATTGGATCTCATTACTAAGGAATTGAAAATAGTGCAGCAGATAGGATTGGACTCCTCAAAGTGTGGATGCGTATTGAGACGTACATTTGGTGTCCCATGTGCATGTGAATTAGCACGATATGATCCTAGGATGATCCCTATAGGTGAATTTCATATCATGTGGCGAAGATTGCATTTCTCAAATGTTGAATTAAATGAAACTAAGCCTCAGTTATCCATTAAAGATGAGTTGAAACAAGTAGAAGAACGATTCAATGAGGTTGACATTGGCGGTAAAGTCACCATCAAGCAGAAGTTACTTGAAATTGTTTGTCCTACATTGACATCAATGGTCCCTCCATTACATAAAGTCAAGACAAAGGGTGCACAAAAAAGTAAAGTTAAACGAAGTGAAAGGTCTACTACGCGGGATCCATCATATTTTGAGTATGTGGACGCCTTTCATTCAACCATAGAATCTTCATCTGTGAGAAGTAAATTACAATCAAAGCCAAAAGCAATGAAGAAAAGGAGAGTTCCAATGATAGACCAGTTTCATTCTACTACTCACCCCTTCATTGTGGACGTTGTTGATGTTGTGGCTGATGGTCACTGTGGGTATAGATGCATTGCTGCGTTGTTGGGACTCGGAGAAGATTCATGGCCTGTTGTGAGGAATGAGTTGTACAAAGAACTGAGTGGATGGCGTGATGAATATGCAAGCCTAGTAGGAGGCTATGATAGACTAGAAGAACTGAGGTCCTCTTTGTTGGTGCAGTCACTGTCTGCGGTAAGTGTTTCCCGTTTTATGTAGTTTCTTTATTGCACAAAGGGTTTTTTCTAACAACTTTTATTCATAACAGGCTAACACGAGCAAGTGGATGACATTACCAGACATTGGTTATGCAATTGCTAACCGATATAACGTTATCTTAGTGTGTTTGTCATACTCTCAAAATTATACTATCTTTCCACTACGTTCCACACCACCTTCTGATATCACTCAACATCGCTTAATTTGTATAGGACATGTTCATGGATGTCATTTTGTGCAGGTAAGTGCATTTTGTTATGAATTTATTTTAAAATTACTTATCAGTCAATTATATTTTGTTATTTGTATAATGTAGGTTAAGCTACAAGAAGGTTGTCCGTTGCCTACGGTAAATATCATGTCCTCAACCCACTGTTATCCTGAGGCACGAGCGTGGTCATCTATTTATACTAGTAGGATGCACGCATTTGAACAGTTGATGGACATAACAACATCTTATGTTGACTTAGGTGATTCATGATATTTATATTATGTATGAAGATATGTAGAAATACACTATTATATTTTGTTATTTAAGTACTTATTGTCAGTATTCATGATAATTATATTTTTATTATTCGTGATATTTATGTAGTATTTATTTATATATGATCATATTTATATTACTTGTTGTTAATTAAGTTCTTTTTTTTTTCCACTTAAACATATAAATATTTGATCATCTATATAACCAATATAAAAGAACATGTAACTCAAAATGAAAACATTGAAATTATAAGAAATTATAAATGTCTATTACAAATACAAAGATAATTTAAAGTCCTCTAATACATAATCAGATAAAGGAAATATAAAGTCCTATCAATTAGACGTCGACCGTCTACCACGCACATGCCTCTGCTCTCTCCTAGGCGTGGAATATTCGTCGATGCCTTCATTAGCAATCTGAAGCAGGTCCACTGACACCTGATGTGCAACAGTACCCTCGGTGACATGACGACACGATATCAAGGACTGTAACATTCTCGCCATTCGCCTAAATCTAGGCTGCATTATAATTATATCAAACAATTAAATAAACAAGGTGATCAAAATTTAATAATATAAGCAATGAAAAATAATATACCAGGGCGCCAGATGGTGAAGGTGGAGACGATCTACGATGGGGTCGTGCCTCCCGTGGAACATCGGGGCGTTGTCTAGGTGCAAGAGCCGGTCGCGCGTCATCTGCAGTAACAATAATATAAGGATGCGAAACCCTTCTGAACCACTGAATGTACCCATCAACACAGTCAGAAGGGGATGCTGCATGTCTGACATTACTCACAACGTGAGCTCTGAAGTGCAACCACATATGATCAATGGCCACTACATCTGCATCTGGAACCGTAGTCGGTGATCGTGGAATGTCTTGCTGAAACCCAAATTGCCTCAGCACACGCTCAGGCAAATGACGCCAAAGGGTGTCACCAATCCGAATCCATCCAGAATACATACAGATGCCGAAGAATGGCCGAATGCCTCGATGCCCCTCATATGGATGCCATACAACTCCACTGTATGTCAGCGCATCCAACTGTGACCGAATCTCTGCGAGAGTGGAACTCTGTCTAGGGCTCTGCCACCTCATGGCACGTGGTGTGGTATCATCGTAAGAAGTCACCAACCGCCTCCTCCCCAAGCCAGGGAAATGTTCGTATATCCAACTCTTAAAAAATAATCATTCAATTAAATTACATCCATGTTCGAACATGGAAATAAATACATGAAATAAATGTCAAAGTTATAACTGTACCTGAAATAGAGTCAAATATCCAGCCATCTGCTTCGTGGACGCGAGACTCGCATCCCCGAGCTGCTCGTACAAATAGGCGAGTGCAGCAACACCCCAGGCATATCTGCCACACGCGTGTACGTCTCTAAATAACAATAAGTAAGACACGCGTATAGAACTGGCACTCTTATTTGCAAAAATCGTACATCCTACTAGATGCAACAAATATGCTCTAGCAGCATAGTCCCAATGCTGCGACTCACACCTCTGAACATATATCTCTCTAAGCCAGCTGAGTCTGACTTTCGGACCACGTGCGTCCTCCATCTCAGCACCTGCTGTGCCACCATCAACGCCGAGCAGTTGCACAAGGGCTGTACGAGCCTCCTCAAACTCCAACTCCTCCAAATCACACATTTGTCCCATCACGGGCAGGTGAAGTAATGTCGAGACGTCATCAAGAGTAATCGACATCTCCCCTATAGGGAGATGGAAACTACTGGTCTCAAAATGCCACCTCTCTATGAATCCGAGGAGTAACCCCTTATCAACGTAATCATAACAAATCCCTGTAAGAGGCATCAAACTGGAATTCAACACAATGTCTTGAATTCCCTCGTGGCATGGTCCTAACTTATTTACTTTTTTTCCGTGGGAGATCAACTTCAGTGTGTCCCCTCGATCCTACACATCAATATTTAATAAATTTTCTATTAAAAAAAATAATAAAATAAATTTTATTTTTGCACTCACCCGGCCTTGGGAAATAGCATAAGCTACATGCTGAACATAGTGCGTCAGCAATGAATGATCGTGTGGACCTCCAGGAAATCCAGCGACATCCTCTTGTATGTCATGAACATCTGCATGCTCCTCTCCATGAGTCTCATACGCCTCATATGTTTGTTCCTCAACGGCTCGCTCCTCAGCTATGGGGTCATGCTGGATAGGAGCTGCCCGACTTCTACGAGCAGAAACGGTAGGTCTTCTCCGAGCTTCGCCCTGCGACGAACTCTCTCCTTGAGAACTCTCTCCTCGAGAACTCTCACCTCGAGAATTAAAAGATGCACCACGTGTTCTTGCCATTTCTAACAATAATTTGTTTATTTAATTTCAAAAATTAAAATAAATTATTGTTTCAAATATCATTAATAAACTATAAAAAATGCAATTCAAAAAAAATTAAACTAATAATAATTAATTTATTAACTTACAACAAAAATTAAATAAAAGAAACAATTAGCTAATTAATTAAAATAATATATTTAAATACATTTCCATTTAATTATTATTAAATTAATTATTATTACAAATACAAATTTACTATAAATAAAATAAATACAAATACAAATTTACTAATATTAAATAAATTAAATTGATAATATTTATTTTAAGAAATAAAAATAATTTAAATATATAAAAATTTTCATATCTAATTCTTAATCAATTTATTTACAAACTATAAATAAAAAAATTTATAAAATATTCAAATAATAATCTAAGTCAAAAAAAAAATTTAAAAACATTTAACAATAAATATATCAAATATATAAATATATATTTCAGATATAATAATTTAAAAACAATTAAAAAAGTAAAAAAAATTCAGCAGAGCCGAAACGGATGTGGGATATCCGATTGGCCTTCAACGGATATCCCACATCCGTCGACGGAAGTCGGACATCCGTCGAAGGCAAACGGATGTCCCACATCCGTTTCAGCCTTTCCTGCACAGTAACATCGTCGACAAGCACGGGGTGAAAGACCAACCTGGACGCAGATCTGCTCGTTTCCTCCTCCGCACACGCTGTTTCCTCCGCACCAGTGTTGCTCCACACCAAAAGATCTTCTACAAAAACCATAAACAAAGAATAAATGGAGAAACAGGAGAAAGAAATGGAGAAAAATGGAGACGGAAGTGAGAAAAGCTTACGGAAGTGAGGGAGAGTTACGAAAGTGGGAAGTGAGAACTGAGAGATGAATAGGTTTAGGAAAGAGTAAATTTAAATTAATTAAAATATTAAAATAAAAAAGGTAAAAAAATTTAACTTTAGGACATAATTGGAATTATATAAAATTGGGTTAGGACATAGTTGGAATTATATAAAATTGGGGAGGTGGAGGAAGAAGCACGTGGGGGTGGAGGGAGCAACACCCTAATTTATGAAGACATTTTTTCTTTGGACGCTGCAGTTTTTATCTTTTCACTCACCAGCTTCTTTCTCTGGACTTGTTGTTGACATAAGTAACTAATCTTTTACTTTGTATCTCGATAAATTAACAAAAAAATGTTTTTATTTATATTTAATCTAATGAAAGTTTATTTTTGTCAAACGGACTAGCTGGTGTGGCATCAGAAATAACGGACAGACCATAAGATTCCCTATTTTGTTTCTTTCCCTTTGTAGTGTAGAATCTAACAATTTAAATTACCTCTGCATATTATTTTTGTTATGAAATTACGAATGAATTTAAAAGGAAAATAAACAAATGAATGTGTACGCATGAGATAAAGAGACCATGCAGAAGAAATCAACAACATATATCCAAAAGTCTACATCAAAAATTCATTTTTTTTTTCAAATTAAGAAAATGATCGTTTTGATAGTTTTCTATTGGTAGAGTTTTCGTTGCTATTAAAGGAGGTTTTGAAGTTCAAAATTGTCTACAAACTTCAATTCATTCTGTGTGTTTTGCGTTAGAGATTAAAGGACGCTGCGAATTTGAAGCTTCTCCACCTCCAAATTCAGCAAATTCTTATTGTTGAAGCCATTGGAGAAGCTCATATAACGTCATGGTAAGTTTGAATTTTACTCCTGCTTCTCAGTTTTTTCTTTATTACTTGCTTTTAGTTGATCGGTAAATCAAATGCAGAAAGTGAATTAATCCATTTTTGTCAAAAATCTAAATATGAATCGAAATTTACAAAGTAAATGAAAATGAAAAAGTTGAATGGTATATAAAATAAATAAATAAAAACACATAGATATTAAATCTTGTGCATTTAAATAGGTGAAATTGGATGAATAAAACAGCTGAACTAAATTTGGTATTGTTTGTCTCTTTTCTCTCTTTTAATTTGTGAAAGATTAAAATGAAGATTTGAAGTATGTGCTTACGCAAATTTGACGGAACGTGGATCATTAAAAAAAGCTTAGCGATTGATAAATAAAATAGTAGAGTGAATTAGTCATTGACTAAGTCAAAATAAAGAGGTGCATGCGCAACAAAGCTATGGACACGTGGCAGTTAACCAGTGGTTCAAAAGATGCAAAATTCAGGTCTCATTCTGTATATTCAAATTCAATGAATTTAGACGTGCTTTCCATAACCAAACTAGTAAAAATGAATGTAGACATATCCATATTTTTCAAACGAATACTCTATAATTTAATTTTTTTATTGTTCGTATTTTCGTTAATTTAAAACTCATATCATACAATTTAGAGTATTCAAAAGTAATATAAAACTTATTTTTATTCAAAATAAAGTTTAAAATAGATTTTCTTATGTATGTCAATATTCTATGAATCATACGAATGTGTAAAATCATGTAAAGTAGTTAAATTATGTTAAAATTAATGTTCTGGTTGGTAAAGAGAACATCGAATGAAAAAAGAAAAAGAAAATTAAGTGAGAATGACAACTGTTTGATGAAGATAAACAAGTAAAAAATGAGTAAAAAAAAGATTATTTGATTAAAAAAATAGATAAGAATAAATAATATCTCACTTTCGTCTATTAAAAAAATAAAGAAAAATGCATTCCATCCTGAATAAAAATTTCTTGTCATAATTAATGTTAACCGGATAAATTTAATTGTATATTTAAAAATTAGAAGAAGAAAAAAATAATTGAATAGTTTTATTTTATGTGAAAAGTCGGCAACATGTGTGACATAATGATAATAAATTAGCAGTGTAAGAGATCATGTCGCGCGCTAAAAAATAACATACCAACTTAAATTTATAACAATATAATAATAACACTGAATTATATTCAGATAGGTTAATTAAGTATGTTATATTAATTTAGGGCTATGAAATTTTTTCTGTAACGGTTTTTAAATAAAGCGTCTTAACATTTGAACTTTAATAACAAACATATGCAAGATTTAAAAGGTATTATGGGCGTGAATAAAACAACAATTAAACTATTTTATAAAAATTCAAATTAATACAAAGTTTTAATAAGACTAAATAATAAACAAATACACTGTACAAAATTTGTTACTCCTGTGTCACGCGCACTGCAAGAAAACTTATAAAGAATATAATAACCACTTTATATGATAACTATAATTACATATTAAAAATATATATATTTTTTTTATTAATAACGAAAAATAAAAAATTTATGATGATGACGTATAAAATAATCTTTAAAGTGAAATCACTTTAATGTTGATGATGGTTCTTTTTCGTTTTTTCTGGTTGAAGTTGCATTGAATCAGGATTATTGTAAAAATGAAGTGGTAGTGGGTTGTTGAGAGTTGAGAAGTGATGGAGAATATACAAACCATAATTTTTCATATATTACATTTTTTTTTACTGAACTTTATGTTTTCCTTCCGATAAAATAGAAAGAAAAAAAAAAAGCATGGTTCAAATTATAACATAAATATAATACGAAATAAATATGAAAATTTAACTACTTCCATATATTTATTTATTTTTTTTATAATAAACATAATCTGTCTTTTTTTTATAAAGTTTGATTTATTATGAAATGTGATCTGTCAATACTTTATATTGTTTTATTTTATAATAATTTTTTATATAATAACGAATAATTAATAGAATTGTTTACAGTGATGTTTAATATCACTTTACGGATAAAACTAAACAAGTTAAATAGTTTTTAAAACCTTGTTTCTAACGTGTTTAATATAATTTTATTTTAAAAATATTTTTTTAGAAAAAAATAAAAAGATGACTTATTAATTTATATAAATCTTATATATATATATATACACACACACACACACACACAAAAAAAAAGATCCTTGAATTAGAATATATTTGAATAAAATATGACATCTTACAACAATGTAGCATAATAAGACCTATAAAATTAAATTAAGACCTAAATCTGAAAATAGACTTAGTCTATAAACACTCATTCAATATGTATCTCTTAAATGATATGTTTTTAAATACTCTTAATATGTAAGAAGAACAGATGTTAATAATATATTCTTTTATATATAATGTTTTGTTATTAGTTGAGTTATTTAAAAGAACAAAATGTTGTGGATTTTCATAATCTATTTAATGAATAATACTCGTGGTTTTTAAAAAATTAATAAATTTTATTCAATAAATAAATTATAGGTTAAAAAATATAATAGAAAGTTCCACTATCACGATCACCTTTTTAAATTCTTGATGTTATGAGTGGTCATGTGAACAAAGACAGAAAATTATCGTAGCACTCGAAAAAAGAAAAGAAAAAAAGGGTTAAATTTAATTGCTTCATTTAAATATTGATGTGTACGTTGGGTTTCAGTTTATATAACTAGGTTTTTCTAAATTATTATTATTTTATTTCACATTTTTTATTTGATTTATTTAACAATTTTAACTCTAAAAAACTATTCCACTTATGTATGTCCCAATAATATTTATTTATGTCTCTATAAACAATATAAACAAAAAATAAGTTGTTATATTTTCTTATTTGTTGTTTGTTTTATATGGATGTTCACAATAGTCATAATCACTCTCCCCAATACTTTATTATGTTCTTATTTTAACAACTACACTTAGATTTATCATTCACTAATTAAATTTACTTAAATATATTACTGTAATATATTGTATAACTCTTTACATGAAAAATAGTCTCACATTAATAATCTAATATATTTAAATTTAAGTATTATGAATTTATTGTATTTCTATAAAGATCGTATCCCACGTACTTACCAAAGACAAAAGTTATAATTTATCTTTTAAAACTTTAAAAAAAATTTTTTTTTTAAAGATATTGGTTTATGCATTTTGTATTTATTAGGATTGTGTAAGTGTTTTAACTTTGTTTAGGTTGGATTTACTTTGACAACATTTTAACACCATCATTGTGTGATCGATCCATGTTGGTGTTTATGATTAGTATTATTGATTATGGAGTAATTTTGGACCAATCATAAAATGACACGTAGATGTTAAAATGTTATAAAAAATATTGTTAAAGTATCATTATCCTTTGTCCTGTGAAGACAAAATTAGGTTGAGAATAAAGTTAAATGACTATGCAACTATAAATGGTAAACAACAAAAGTGTGATAGATATCATAACGAATGAGCTATTAGGTCAATAATTAATCTCTGTTATCTAATCTAGGGTTGCCCTATGTGATATTTAGGGTAATATGTAAATTAGTTACACAACTAAATTTAAACAAATAGAAAAAGAAACTGTAAAAAGATATTAGATTGCTACTTGCCAGCATTTTCTTGTTTTTATTTAAAATTTGCCTAAATTTTTTCTTATATAATTCCAAATATGATAAGTTGCCTATAAAATTTGTATGCAAAATATATTTTCAATTTTCTCGATCCCATAAGAAAATCCAACTTTGTAACGGAAAAACCCAATGAAATTATAACTTTTAATAGATTGTGGTGAATTTTCTTTATAAAAGTAACTTCATTTTCTTAACTTTGTAATACATTATGAACGTTTTTGTTTTTCTTTAAATATTTTACAGTATTTATTATATCATTTATTTTATTTTTCCATCCTTAATTGAATTTATTGAAGTTATAAATTTAAAGAGCAGTTTTATTAAAATTATTTAACAATAAAAAATTTACAAAGTTAACTAAAATTTACGAGGGACAAATTAAATTACATTTATCTCATAGGTTATAAAATTATTATAGCTTTTTTTTTTTAATAAAGTACGTTTCCCTTAATAGTTTTAATAAATTAGTCCATAGAATTTCAGTAGAAATGGGTTAGGGATATTTCCATATAGAAATCAAAACTTTTGAAGATAAAAGTGGGTAAATTTTTTTGAAACATTTATAAGATCTTTAAAACAATAAATGTAACAATTATTCAGAGTTATAATTCTGAAAAAATTCAAATTGAGTTAGAAGTCTCGTATTAAGATATCAACAATAAACCAGTGAAAGTGATGTGATATATTTTTTTTTATGGATATGTTAACGATATTGTTATTAAATCTTTTCCTGGTGACACTATTAATAATGTCATGACAATTAAAAGAAGTGAAAATGTTTAATAGATAACTTGAAGAATTATTTATTCTGTTGTCATCAAGTAAGGTTTAATTAATAAAATCAATATTTTTTCCTTGCAAGCATGTGATTCAGGTTTAAGATACGTAAAGTAGGCAAATTAATTTATATTGAAATGTTTGATTAGTTAATTAAGTAAATCAAATCATAAAGAAAGTAAAAAGAAAATCCTTTGTAGAAAAAGACCTAGTTATATAAATTGAAACTCAACATGCACAATAGTCAAATTGGAGCAATCGAGAAAAATTAAATTTAAAGTAATCATAAAATATACACTTTTACATTCATTCAATATTTAACATATGAGTAAAATAAGTATAACGAAGTAATTCTTTTGTATATTTTTTGAAAAAAAAGGAAAGTAAAAAGTAATAAATGAATGTAAAAGTTTTATGTATATCAAAATATCTTGGTTAAATTTAATCTTATTTTTTTTTATTTCTTTCTTCTACTTCTGTAATATTTTTTTGCTTTTGTGAGTGAATCTCAACAATTAAGAGGATGGTCGTGGTGCAGTAAAACTTTCTATTATATTTTTTAACATATGATTTATTATTGAATAAAATTTACTAAAATTTTAAAAGCCACGAGTATGATTCATTAAATAGATTATGAAAATCTACACAAATTTGTAATTTTGAATAATCCGTCCAACAACAAAACAATATATTTAAAAGAATATATTATTAACACTTTTTCTATAATTTTAGTCTCTAACTAAACCTTCATATATAGATTAACATGTGGAATCATGTGCATCATTCAATGTGTTAAATTATCATTGCAACAGATAGGTTACAAAGCTATCATCATGGACTATCTCAATTAACAAGTATACTAAAAGATTTGATCTTATTAATTATAGGATTAACTTCACATAACATTCTGATTAAGAGATCAAATGATAATTTATCCAGAGTAATCGTTTCCCACTCCTGTTTTTATTTCTCTCATTTTCATTCATCAAATATCTCATCGTTTTGCATTTTATTAGTTCATTAAGTGCAAATTATAAACAATAGAAGAAAGTCATTATCCATAAATAATCAACATGGAGTAATGTACAGAACAAGTGATCTGGTCTTAGTTTTATTATTTCAAGATAGCAGATTAACAAAAAAAATAAAAAAATTCAAGCGAATATTATGAGATTAGCATGCGAAGTAATGAATAATAAAATAAATCTGCATGTTGGAGATGAAAATCAATGAGCTACTTCCCCAGTTAAGTTTTTTGGAAAAAGAAATACTTCTCAGACCAGTGCTTAGGAAACATCAAACATACGATAGCGTGAATAATAATCCAGTCGAAACAATTTTTTAAAAGAGTTTCAGCTTTATAATTTAAGTTTTTATTTCTTGAAAAAATGAAAGACAACCTCATGAGATTCTGGTAGCCATTTCTAATGATTATTTGGGATCATGTGTGTCCGGGTTAAATATTTATATATTTACTTCTGTATCATGCTTTTTTTAAATTTATTTGAAAATAAAGTATGAAGATATTTAAGAAAATAGACACTTCTAACAATTTTTTTTAACATATTTACAAGTACGTTTTGGTTTACGATGTCGAGTTTAGCTCTTTTGTAATAAATCTTGAAGCTTAAGTTAAAGTTTAATTTTCAATATTTTTTTTTGTCGTTTGGTTTGATAAGAGTATTACTTGTGGAAAATATTCCTATGTTAAAATTAGTATTTGTTTAAATACTCTAACATAAATATATAGTAAAAACAATTAATTATCTTAATATCAAACATCAAATTTATATTTATAAATTTTAAGATAATTTTTTTATTAGTATTCATTTAGTTACAATCTTAATTGTAATGATTTCACTTAAAGTTAATGTGATTATTCTTAACTTTAATTTTGTTTATAGTCTGACTAACCGATACATCGACCGTTTTATATGAAACTAAAAAACTTGTTAACTGTTTCGTTTGTAACATTATACATTACATATTGTAATAAGTTCTTTCGTATAAATAGTAGAACTTGTACTATTTTTTGTCATTTTCAATACTGTTTAACTAACGGTAGAACAATGTATTTAGAAAGCTATATTGAATAACATACTATTGAACTAATTAATATTTGCTAAAAAGAATTTGAAACAATATTTTTATAGAAGGTCCAATCTATTCAAGATTAAAAGAAAAAAAAGTCTGGCGGCATAAAAGAATCCAGTGTTTTTTTTTTTCTGTTTTTATAATTATTTTGGAAAATGATAACAAAACACACGAAAATCACAATTTAAAAAGGGCTTATCTTTAAAAAAGTACAATGAACATACCATTAATTCTTTATGGCATTTTTTACAACAAAGATTGAGAGAAAATAGATTTTTAAAAAAAGTACAACATGTGTAATAAGTAAATGATTTAATTTAAAGAGAAAATAAAAAACTATTTATTACATAAATTAATGCAAATAAATTATCCTTACATATGATGTATTTACAATTATCTGTCACTTTCTAAAGTATAAGACGTATATAATCTCCCAACTAAACCTACAATGTATTTATAGTCAACGCTATGCAAATACGCTTGCTGTAATCTCCTTATTATAAATTAGCAGTCAACGCCTACGCTCCATTCATTTTTTCATGAACTTGGACACAATACTGTCCCCATTCATTCAAACCAAACCCTATGTCTCTGCCTATTATAAAATTTACATTTTGTTTTTTATTTTTATTTTTATATACTCTCCTAATCGTACCTTTATAACAATTTATAGTTTTTCTATTTTTCCTCCTATCATCAACATTTTCTAATTTATTGGTTTCTCTTTTTGAAAATTATGTTTCCTTAATAAATACAGTGGATTTTATAGGGCATTTAATTTCAAGAGTGTAATGAGTAATTTTTTCTTTAAGATATCTGATTGGCAATGTGATATTCAATTACATTTTTTTTTGCTAGAACTAAAGCCGCCAAATAAGGAATAAACAGAGTGTCATGATATGTTCAAAGATTATTGCGAAATAACTCTTGATACTCAAATATGTTTCAGTTTATTGATGATTTATGTATTTATTTAGTATCGCTAAATTTAATGAAAAAATATACGTTAGTTGTTAATGATTATAAGTATAATAAAAGAACTTTTTTTTTTTGGGAAATGATTTTTTGAAAATATTACTATATGGTAAATGCAATGACATTATCTCATCGCATGTTGTTTATCTTTATACAGCAAAAAGGACAGGTGTTTGGTGTAACAAGTAATATATGATAAGTGAATAATTTCACTTAGAAAACTGACAAAAGTAAAGATTAATAATATTATACTTCTCTGAGAAAAAAAAATGATCAAATAATACATACTTGTTAATTAAAAACCATGATTTATTTCTAATGAAAAACAATTTGATTTAATTTTCTGTAAGGTTTATATGTACATCATGATGGAAAAGCCAAGTGAAACTCTTCTTTCTTCTTTGCTTCCGTAATTTTTCACACATTGCTCAGAGACTTGTCTATACCTAAAAGCAAGTCCCTGCGACATTCAATGAATATTGATGAACAACCAGTGTTTAACATTCGAGAACAGAAAAAACACACTCCCACCCAATGTGTAAATTAATTGATAATCATGGTCAATGGCAATAATTAACCTTATCTAGGTGTCATTCATAAACAAAAAAGAAGTTCAAGTGAGAATTCGTTTTGAAGTGTTCTGTTTCATAACCCTTTTTTTTTATGTTCTCATTCAACCTTTTAGCCCTCCCACTCAAACCATGTATACGAAATCTTAGGTACAAGTTGCTGTGGTTGACTTGCATTAATAAAGAGAAGTACAATTTGTTTAATCGAAGTTGAACCTCACACATTACATCAACTATAGTTGACATTGCCCATCACTTCTCATTTATGATCCTATATAAGCATTTGTCTCATCTCAGAAATAGCAAGAATTTGAGGTATCAGAGTTTGTAGCATCATTTGGTATGTGTTTTACTGTTCAATTATTTGCATTTAAGAAAGTTCTCATGACAAAACGTGGCCATGCAGAAAATGGAATGGTGTAGTATACACCACACAGATTGCATGACGAAAGTGTTGTGTGGTTTGCAGGTGAGAGGTTAAATGAGTCAGCGTGTGGGTGACGAGGTGACAAAGGCCATGGGAGAAATAAGAAGTGGAGCATCTTCACGCAGACATGGAGATACTTTGCCACACATTCATAAGGTGGGATCTCCTCCTAAGCAGACACTTTTCAAAGAGATCAAAGATTCTCTGGCTGAGACTTTCTTCCATGACAAACCCTTAAGCAAATTTAAAGACCAGAGCTTCTTTAGAATCTTTGTATTAGCCCTGCAGTCTCTCTTCCCCATTTTAGAATGGGGAAGAGATTACAATCTTAAAAAATTCAGAGGTGATTTGATTTCTGGTCTCACTATTGCAAGTCTCTGCATCCCTCAGGTAAGTTTCACTCTCAGTTATTTCTTACAAACTCCAAAACTGTCACGTCATAAAAGGGTTTGAAATGCGCTTTTTAACGATAACTTTTTGTGTAAATGCATGACAGGACATTGCATACGCAAAGCTTGCTCATTTGGATCCACAGTATGCACTGTGTAAGAAGAATCTTGATTTATTTTAAGATAAATTTTGGCATCTTACAGTTTCATGACTTGGCTTTTCCTTCACTATGTGCAGACACAAGTTTTGTTGCTCCTCTTGTGTATGCTTTCATGGGAAGCTCAAGAGACATTGCAATTGGACCAGTAGCGGTTGTGTCCCTCCTTCTTGGGACAACGCTGTCGGATGAGATCAGCAACATCAAAAGTCATGATTACCTGCGTCTTGCATTTACTGCCACCTTCTTTGCAGGAGTTACTCAAATGGCACTAGGTGTTCTCAGGTATATATAGGAAATGATTCTCTTTTCTCTTTCATTCGTTTTTCTTTCTTGCTTTGCCTAAATTCTTCTCGTCCTGTGTTACAATCTGAACGTAAATTTTGCAGGCTTGGTTTCTTGATTGACTTTTTGTCTCATGCTGCTATTGTGGGATTCATGGCTGGAGCTGCCATTACAATTGCACTGCAACAGCTTAAGGGTTTTCTTGGCATAAAAAACTTCACTACGAAAACTGATATTGTTTCTGTCATGCGCTCAGTGTTTCAAGCAGCACACCACGGGGTAAACTTTCGTTTTGCTTACAAATTCACTTTAAAATGGCGCTCGTCCTTAATTTGCTTGAATCTTTGCTTGCAGTGGAATTGGGAGACAATACTCATTGCAGTAGCATTCTTGACTTTCCTTCTTGTAACCAAGTACATCGTAAGGATGCAACAACAATTTTCCTTCTTTGGTGCCCCTTTTCTTGGAACTTTCATCGTCATAACTTAAATTTAACGTTGACAGGCTAAAAGGAATAAGAAACTCTTTTGGGTGGCTGCAATTTCTCCTATGATATCTGTCATAGTGTCTACCTTTTTTGTCTACATTACCAGGGCAGACAAGAAAGGAGTGGCAATTGTAAGTAGCATAACATCGATCGAGTGGTCGAAACAAAATTAAGCACTGCGAAACTAAAAGTATGTTATTTCAGGTGAGACATGTTAAGAAGGGTGTGAATCCATCATCTGCCAACGAGATATTTTTCAGCGGAAAATACCTAGGCGCCGGTATTCGGATTGGTGTGATATCCGGAATGGTAGCTCTCACGGTAAGCAACTTTAACTTTCCTAGTTTAGACAAGCAAAATTCCCTTTCTTTTTCATTCTCTTACGGCTAAATTCCTCAAATTTTAGGAAGGCGTAGCAATTGGGAGAACATTTGCTACCATGAAAGACTATGCACTGGATGGTAACAAAGAAATGATGGCAATGGGAGCAATGAACATGGTTGGTTCTCTAACATCTTGCTATGTGGCAACAGGTAGAACTTTAAATCGTGTTAAAGCATCTTTACACAAATTTCCTCCACCTAAAACTGTCATACTAATAGAAGTTGTTTGCAATCTTTATGTAGGCTCATTTTCTCGCTCAGCGGTGAACTACATGGCCGGTTGTAAAACTGCAGTATCGAACATTGTTATGTCGGTGGTTGTGTTGTTGACTCTGCTACTCATTACGCCGCTCTTTAAGTACACTCCAAATGCGGTGCTTGCTTCTATTATAATAGCTGCGGTGCTTGGCCTTGTGAACATTGAAGCTATTATTCTTTTATGGAAGATTGACAAGTTCGATTTTGTTGCTTGCATTGGAGCCTTGTTTGGTGTGATCTTCAAAAGTGTGGAGATTGGCCTTCTAATAGCGGTAATAAGAAAATGAAGAGAAGATTGAGAAGGAGTTTCTGTCATTTTTTCATATTCGATTTAGCCTTATTCTTCCTTATGCAGGTGGCCATATCTTTTGCCAAAATTCTCATACAAGTGACAAGGCCAAGGGTTGCAGTACTAGGGAAGCTTCCAGGAACTACAGTTTATAGGAACATCCAGCAATACCCCAAAGCAGCCCAGATTACTGGCATGCTCATTGTCAGGGTTGACTCTGCAATCTACTTCTCAAACTCCAACTACATCAAGGAGAGGTAAATGCATGTTTTTTTTCCTAACAGATACGTGTGTTTGTAGCATTGTAATTTGGGCTGAGGAATCATTCCATCACAATAAATATGCAGAATTTTGAGATGGCTGAGTGAAGAAGAAGCCCAAAGGACAGCAAGTGGATTCCCCAGAATACAATATCTCACTGTGGAGATGTCACGTAAGGGTTCCCCAGAAATCCTTTCATCTTGTTTTCCATGATTAATTTTTCATGAATGATTTATTCACCCAACCATGTTCTTCTTCAGCTGTTACTGATATTGACACAAGTGGCATCCATGCCTTGGAAGAGTTATACAAGAGTCTCCAGAAAAGAGAAGTCCAGGTAAATAATCATTGAATTTAGCCTTTCTAATTTCTGTAGAGATTCTTTTGAAAAAGTCTCTAGGTACAGATTCTCTTAAAATTTGCCATAAATTGTGAGGAAGTCCAAGGTCATCTCCTATACCATATTTGTTTGACAATGAGTGAACTAATTAATTAAATGAGTTTGTTAAGTTCATTTTTTGTTTTGTTTTGCAGCTTATCTTGGCAAACCCAGGACCAATTGTAATAGAGAAGCTCCATGCATCAAAGTTAACAGACTTAATCGGAGAAGATAAAATATTTCTAACAGTGGCTGATGCTGTTTCAACTTTTGGTCCAAAGGGTGAAGTAGAAGTATGATGGAATAGAATACAATGCTTCAATTCAGCCGTTGAAGGAAATGATTAGAAAGTGTTACGTAGATTTGTGTCATCAAATGTTGTGTTTGGTTTTGTTCAATCTAGCTATAATCCCAGATGATGTATATACAAAACAAAAGGGATAGAAAAGTGTGTCATGGTTTGGTTGTGGTGTATATCTATACCTTGTGTTCATATCTTTACTTTGTGCAAGTAATTATTTTCTTTGTGAGATGCATCACATGTGCTCAATGGTTGCAGAAGAAATAAAATTGATTTTTTGATAAATTTTTGAATGGATAGAATGTTAGAGTTTTTTATATCGGTCGACCTAAGCGTATATATTATACCTCATGATTTAAAATATGACATACTTCAATCATCATCAACAATTATTGGAATATAAAACTTGTTAAAATATCTTACTGCATCAGAATCTACATAATTAACCTTAAAAAAATCAGAATCTTCATGAGTTGAGGTGACATTTTATAGTGTTGTGTGATTGGCTTTTGGGATGTGGAAATGGTAATATGGTTCTTCCTCCAGAGATCTCATTCACGAAAATATGACTTTATCGCGATATCAATGTGTTTTGAGATTTCTAAGATTTTGAAAATACAAGACCTACAAGAAGCATCATCTTATAGGGAGGACTAGTCCTCTTATTTCATTCATACGCTCTCTAGGTAAAATTAAATGTGATTAAAATATTTAAATATTTATAATATTTCAATTTTAATTTTTTTAATTTAAATAATAAATAAATGTATAGTTATCTTGATATAAAAGATATTTTTAAAAGCTAAAAAAGTATCTTAAAATTATTTTTAATAAAAAAAAATATTAAGAAAATATTTTAAACTCGTCAGTTACAAAGCCAGCTTTTTTTTATGGGTTGTACCAAATATATTTTTTAATTAAGAGGGAAATATTAATTCTTTTCAGGGCAAAAAGTATATATAAATTCATTTTAATTTATATTAACATAAATTTTAACTCTTTGAATAAAATTCATTAGAATGTTCATTTTCTTAACTTTCATATTAATTAAGTATTAATTCTCATGTATTGATCAATATCTCTGAAGTACTTCATTCCTATAGTACAAATTTAGAAATAATGTTTAATATAATTTTATTTGAAAATTTTAAAGATATATATATATATATATATATATATATATATATTAAATTCTTTATTGAAAAAATGAGTTTATAGACAAATGCACATGTTATTTTGTATTTTGTCAAATAATAAACAATTAGCAGTTGCTGACTACAAGTATAATTGCGTATAACATACTCGAAGTTTACTATTTTCTCATTCATACGATATACAAGAGAGAGGAATTTATTCATTTCTTTATCCATTCAAACAATATATATTTTCTAATTTATTCTTTCATTTTTTTTTCCCTACATTTCCCCTCTCATTCAAATAAATATTAAGAGAGAGAAGTCCAGCTAATAAAAAAATCTCTAATTACATATTCTTTAATGTCTTAAAATATGAATTTATTATTATTATTATTAATTTTGCAATTTTGCAATTTTGCAGATGTTGTTTCAACTTACAGTGAATAACGATTCCCACAGGGAAGTGTTGAAGTTGATTCATTATTAGAATTTAATTTAGAAAGCTAAAAGAACAGTGTCATGCAGATTTGTCTTCAGAGTTATGTTTGATATGACTTGTTAATATTAATTATTTAATTTTTCATATAATAATTAAGTATTATTGAATCACTAATCGCTTATCAAGACATATGAAACCTCACTTCACATATATATTAGAAGAATAAAACGAAACTAGACTATTAGACTATATGTTTCATTATTTTATTTAGAAACAAGTATTAATTGTTAATATTTTATTTATTTGAAAATTTAGAATTTAGAATTTCTTTTATTTTTTTCAAATCTTTTTAAGCAAATTTATATTTTTTTAAAGAGTAGTGAAAAATTTAAATCTAAAATCTCTCTTTCAACTTTTACTATTAAATCAATTTTATAATTATTCCATTATTTCGTTTACATCTCTCTTAATTTTGGAGGCATTTCAGCTTAATAAACAATTTTACCATTACAATGATTGTAAATTATTTATTATATTTCATGGCCACATAGTTAATCAAAACTATTCATTTTCTCAATTCAAATTCACTCAGTTGACCATAATAATAAAAATCAATTGCAAACTCACAATACAGTCATTATAATATTTTATAATGGAAGGGTGATGAGACTCTAATAGTCTCTTTCACTCTTTCTTTTGTTTTTTTAATAAGTCCATATCAACTGTTACCTCGAGATTTTGTGTTTGTTTTTGAAGTCAATCATCATTATATATAAATTGGAATAGGATATTAAAAAAACATTTTTAGAAAATAGTTTTTATTCTTTTAACTAAAAATTATTAACTTCTTTTTCTTTCAATTTTTAGTTTAGTATTATTTTTAAGTTATATTTCATATTTTCAATTTCACATAAACAATATCAATAGGTTAAAACAAGCTTCTATTATAATAGAAACTATTTATCATGAATTTATAATACATTTATATGTTTAAAGGTAGTTTTTATAACATATTTTAATTACAATATATATAACTTATAAATTAAAAATGGTGTATTTATTATAAATTTTAAATGTGTAAGATTCCATGAAGGAATGACATGAGCTAACGTGCAGTGCAGTGTTAATTTTAGAGCCTCGGAAAGCCTATTCTAGAACTGGGCCTCATTTTTTTCCCACATATTAGAGGGTTTTTCTAAAGCTTTTGGTCTTCAAAACTCCATGAAGTGGATTTGGATTGGGATAAGAATAGAATTGGGTTAACTCTTTTGAATCCCATGATAATATGCACATCATGTAACATGACAATTTATTATGTTTGTATTTGCATATACACATGACTTAAATTAAAATTGGTTTAGTTTATTATGATTTCCATTTAAATTAAAACATAAATATGAGATTTCAAACATTATACTCAACACAATTAAAACTGACAGCTTTAAAAACAACTTAACAGTTAAATTCAGTATACATACCTTTTATTTAATATAAATAATTTAATATTATTGAACATGTAAAAGAGTACACTCTCCTTCAAATCTAGGAAGGAATGTGTGTAAAGAACAAGATTTGCGTTGCTTCAAATCAAAATAGTAAGAGCATCTAGGTTTATGATTTTTTTAATATAATTTAATATTTAAAATTTATGATTTTTTAATATAATTTAATATTTAAAATTTATGGATGAGTTGATGAGTCAATCCTATTTTGATTTAGTGAAATTTATTATAAATTTGAGTTAAGTCAAATTAAAAAATTGAATTTCTTTAGTTGATTATAAGTCAAAATGGTTTCAGCTCACTCAATTTAAGTTATACGAGTTTGAGTCAAGTTACAGTGAACTAACCCCGAGTTATGATGAATTGACCCGTAACTTATTATACAATACTAATTTTTTTATCTTTTTCATACTTTAGAATGACCCAAAACAATATTTAGTATTTAATTATCAGTCGTCATCACCTGTTCTCGCATATTGATTGTTTATTTTCTTTCTATTAGATTTAGTCACAACTTACTTGATCTTCCATTATAATAATTTAATCAAGAAATAATAATTCAACTTTGTAAAAGTTAATAATTATATATTTATGATTACCTTAACAAATAACATAAATATAAATGAAAAAATTAAAAGTAAAAGTTTTAGAAGTTATTTATGAAAGAAAACTAAAATTGAGACTAGAGTATTCATTGCGTATTAAATTTAATTACCACTTATAAATAATTTTATAAATTTATTTTAATGCGTAAAAACACGTCTTTACAAAATCTAGTATCATAAAATAAAAATAAAATTGTTTAAAATATGTACAATAATGAATACGGATATATTTAATAATAATATCATTGGTGAAAGATTAATAATTTTATTTCGTTTTTTCATATTAAAGTAAATTTAGTAATTTATTTAAAACTTATGATTTTGATCATAATTTATTTAAATGTAACTTTAAAGAGATCAATTTTATTGAACAAAAACGAACTTGTAGGAAAAAAATATCCACAAATAAGAACAAAGTACCATCCATAGTATATATGTTGCACATAAGGTTCTGACACAAAACAAACAAAATTTTCATCCACAAAATCCATACCAAACAAAAAAATAAACCTTATATGAACGAAATATAAAAACCAAAAAATTAACGTTTTTATTGTCTTTGTAGATTGATAGCATGGTTCTAGGATATTGTAAATGTTTGTCCCATCAACCAACTAAAACAGCAAGAATCATCAAGAAACCCAGTGCGAAATATTCTAACAATGGTAGAAACATAAACCTATCTACTATAGATGAAAATTCAGGAACATATTGCAATTGTATCATCACATTCGCATAATATTCCCCGTGTTAGTTTATACGGTTGAACTATAAAATAATCTGACATGAAAACCGACTGTAGAATTAAAAACAAAATAAAATAATAAGTGAATAATCTGCAATGATGAGTTAGTTAGATATTTATTATATGAATAGCAATACATTAAAGCAATTAATTGCAATCCCGTGAGTAAAATTAACTTCTAACATAATATCTAATATAAAAACTAAAATAACAAACAGGTAATAAATATATCCTAATACCCTTATCTAAATTTGTGACACCTGTCCAAAAAATTAGTTATTTGTTTTTTATATTCATTTTTTGTTTTCCTTTAATACCCTTATTGTTATTGATACACTTCATACATTAAATGTGGGGTTTTTTTGTCATTCTTGTTGTGTATTTTACCAACTTACTCCTGTTTTACTTCTGTGTATGACCATTTTTTAATGTTATTTTCTTCTTTGCAGCATTCTTGCATAATTGGCGCCAACACTATAAATGGTAGACATTGTTGGCTCTCTTTTCAAATGTGTATCATTTGCGAAAAAGCATTTTGGAAGCTCTGTCCAACAAATGCTTTTGATTTCTTTGTATTTCTCCAATCCTGCATTTTTAGTTTTCTCCTTCTTCTTCATCAGAGGTTCTTCTTCTTCTTATTGAACATCAATTTGAAGGTTAGGTATTCTTCTTCTTATTTGGTGAACATCAACTTGAAGGTAGGCATTATTTAATCCAACTTGAGTTTCTTTTTTTAAGGTCTTTTCTTTTTCGTTCTTTATCCTATGGAAGCAGTTGAAAATAGGCGCAAACAAAAATTGAAAGAAGTTAAGTTGGTTGTTGTCAAAGGGATTTCCAAATCGATCATTCCACATGAAGAGGCAGGCATGAACAGAAATATTATGCTCTGCTTTGCCATTTGAATGTGTTGTTGTTGCTGACACATTTAGGTGAAATTAGTCTCTTTAGACATTAACAATGAATGCTTTTCATATCTTTGTAAGAATGCTACTAAGAGCTTTGGAGTCTAATTGGGCTGTGGTTTATGAAGAAATTGCTCTTTGGATACCTATTGAGGTTGCTAATGAAGAAGCTTAATGACAAACTTGAGGGTGAGTCCAAGAAAGGTAATAGTTTGGTCAAAAAATTTCCTCCAATCTTTTTTGTAATTTTTCAGTCTGTCACTAATTTTGATGCAGTTATAATTCCTCCCATCTTCTATCAACAACTTCTCATGATTGACTTTCTTAGAAATGCAAAATTTGGGTTTATTGCCCACCACAATATGGGTGTCATTCAACAGATATCTATCAGTACAAATATCAGGAATGCTGGCTCAAATATGTAAGTTGCAACCTGTGAATGATTCAAAGTTGGTATAGATTTTGTGGATATATAAATTGTTTGCTTTGTGTCAGTACTTAATATGCAATGCATACTATGGTATTGTACTTTGATCTTATTTATGATTATTCTTGACTTCAAGTTCATTTTGTATGGTCTGTTGTTTCTACTACAATGTACTAAGTTGGATAATTTTTTATTCATCAGAAAATATTATGTGAATGTGGATGATACAGTTGCAATATGTTCTTGAATTTTCAGCTTTTAGTAGACGGGGTTCTGTTTCTACCATTGTTGCAGTGTTTCACAATTGGTTTCATTGTGCAGATAGTTTTATACAAAAATAGTCCAAGAAGGACCCGTTTTCTACTTGCTAGGCTAGCTCAGAAGGTTTTACCTTTTTTCTCATCAAAAGTAAGATATTAGTTTCACCAATTATTATTATAATTCATTACTATTGGTATTATTAATTGTATGTTCAATAATATAAAGAAATCAATATTAAAATAATATTATTTATTTTTCATTAATTTATTAAAAATAAAAAGTGAAAATAGCCCATAACTAATTAATTTTTTTTTCTTATTATTAAACTTTTCATTTAAATATTATATTTATAACTATACATAACTTAAATATAATTACATAAATAAATTATTCATTTAAATATAGTAATAATTACATTAATTACAAGTTAACAATTAAGGAAACCAACAGCCGGTGGGGTCTCATACTAGTTTCTTTCTAATGGAACAAAAATAAAATAATTTAATTTAATTTCTCGGATAATGGACAGTTCTATGTCTAGTTAGAGCTATTATGAAAAGCCAAGTAAAACTCTCCTCTGTTCTTAGATTCAATCATTTCTACCAAATTACAACTCTACAACATTCAATGAATCAAGCCAACATGTAACATCCCATCAATGAGTAAACTAATTGATAATTATGGTCAATTGAAATCATTAGCCTTATCTTGGTTTTATTTATATGAAAAGAAAAGTTATAGTGCGAATTCCTTTTGAAGTGTTCAATATCATAACCCTCTTATGATGTTCTCACTCACTCTCATTCAACATAAAACTAAATTGCATGACTAAAGTATTGTGTGATTTGCAGGTGAGACGATAAATGAGTCAACGCGTGACTGACGAGGGTGTGAGAAAGGACATGGAGGAAATAAGAAATGGGGCATCTTCACGTAAGCATGGAGATACTTTGTCACACATTCACAGAGTGGAATCTCCTCCTAAGCAGACACTTTTCAAAGAGATCAAATATTCTGTGGTTGAGACTTTCTTCCCAGACAAACCCTTACACAAATTTAAAGACCAAAGCTTCTTTAGAGTCTTTGTATTAGCCCTGCAATCTTTCTTACCCATTTTCGAATGGGGCAGAGACTACAATCTTAAAAAGTTCAGAGGTGATTTCATTTCTGGACTCACCATTGCAAGTCTTTGCATCCCTCAAGTAAGTCTTTATCCATGTCGTGTGTGAGTCCGCTGTCTATGTGAGTATCTGTGCTACACTTCTAAAAATATTAAAAACACACTTTTTCACATTTTCTTATTACATGAGATTGAATTTCAACTAATAAAAGGAATGGGTTGAAAAGAAAATGTCAAGAAGTGTGTTGATATTGTTGGCCGATTATGTCTTTTTTATGTTATTATCTTCTTTAACACATGAATGCATGCATGGCAGGATATTGCATACGCAAAACTTGCAAATTTGGATCCCCAATATGCACTGTGTGAGCGTCTTGGTTTTGTTTTAAGAATTCAACTTGGACATCTTAGTTCTTCAGTTTCATGACTTTGGCTTTCTTTGACTCTGCAGACACTAGTTTTGTTACTCCTCTTGTATATGCTTTCATGGGAAGCTCAAGAGATATTGCCATTGGACCCGTAGCTGTTGTATCCCTCTTGCTTGGGACTACACTGTCCGATGAAATCAGCGACATCAAAAGTCATGAATACCTGCGCCTTGCATTTACTGCCACCTTCTTCGCAGGAGTCATTCAAATGGCACTTGGTGTTCTCAGGTATATATAGGAAAGGGTTCTCTTTCATTCGTTGTTCTTTCTTGCCTTGCTTAAACTGTTCTTTTGTGTGTTAACTTAGTGTCTAACGTGAATATTGTAGACTTGGTTTCTTGATTGACTTTGTGTCACATGCTGCCGTTGTGGGATTCATGACTGGATCTTCCATTACAATTGCTCTGCAACAGCTTAAGGGTTTGCTTGGCATAAAAAACTTCACTAAGAAAACTGATATTGTTTCTGTCATGCGCTCGGTTTTCAGTTCAGCACACCATGGGGTAAGGTTTCATTTTGCCTTAAAATTCACTTTAAAATGGAGCTTGTATTCATTTGCTTGAAACCTTGCCTTGCAGTGGAATTGGGAGACAATAGTCATTGGATTATCATTCTTGGTTTTCCTTCTTGTAGCCAAGTATATCGTAAGAATGTCAAAAACAGGTTCCTCCTTTTCTCCACCTTTCTCTTGTAGATTTAATTATCATAACATTTCTGTTGGATGGACAGGGTAAAAAGAATAAGAAGCTCTTTTGGGTGGCTGCAATTTCCCCTATGATATCTGTCATAGTGTCTACCTTTTCTGTCTACATAACCAGAGCAGACAAGAAAGGCGTGGCAATTGTAAGTAGCGTAAAATTGATGGGGTAATTGAAACAAAATTAAGCACCATGGAACTGAAAGTGTGTTATTTCAGATTAAACATGTCAAGAAGGGTGTGAATTCATCATCTGCTGGAGAGATTTTTTTCAGTGGAAAATATCTAGGTCCTGGTATTCGTGTTGGTGTAATAGCTGGTATGGTAGCACTCACGGTAAGTAAATGTTTTATTTTCTTGAGAACACTCACTTTATCCTTATCCACACTAGTAAAGCAAATTCATTTTTCTTTCGTTTCTCTTTTGATTAATTCCTTAACTATTAGGAAGCTGTAGCGATTGGGAGAACATTTGCTGCCATGAAAGACTACCCACTTGATGGCAACCAAGAAATGATGGCAATGGGGGCAATGAACATCGTTGGTTCTTTAACATCTTGTTATGTGTCTACAGGTACAATTATTCAAGCATGTTTAACCTCTTCATACCAACTTCTTGTACCTATCACTGTCACATGAACAAGAGCTGTTTATGATGTAGGCGGTTTTTCTCGCACAGCAGTGAACAACATGGCCGGTTGTAAAACTGCAGTATCGAACATAGTTATGTCCATGGTTGTGTTATTGACTCTGCTACTTATTACGCCGCTATTCGAGTACACTCCAAATGCGGTGCTTGCTTCTATTATAATAGCCGCGGTGCTTGGCCTTGTGAACATTGAAGCTATTATTCTTTTATGGAAGATAGACAAGTTCGATTTTGTTGCTTGCATGGGAGCCCTCTTTGGTGTGGTGTTCATAAATGTTGAGATTGGCCTTCTAATTGCGGTAATTGAAAAATCAGGACAAGATTCAGAAAAGGGTTTTTCGTTTCTTGCATATTCAATTTGGACATTTCACTATTATGCAGGTGGCTATATCATTTTCTAAAATCCTTTTACAAGTGACAAGACCAAGGACAGCAATATTAGGGAAGCTTCCAGGAACTACTGCTTATAGGAACGTCTGGCAATACCCCAAAGCAACCCAAATTGATGGCATGCTGATTGTCAGGGTTGACTCTGCAATCTACTTCTCAAACTCCAACTATATCAAGGAGAGGTAAATGACTAATTTTATTCCTAATTATTTGTATGATTGTAGACTCACATGATTTAAATTGGAAGCTACAAGTGGCTATTATGATAATTTAAGAACCTTTAACTGTTTGTTGAAACTTGGAAACTATTATCACTGGGAAGTGTGAGGTGGGAATCTTTTTGTATAGTGTTTTCACACTGAGGGTCAGTTTGGAATGTGGTCAAAAATTTAGGTTAATGATTTATGGATAAGTTTTATTGGTACCATGAGCTTTAGGTATATAATACTATTAAGTTTGTAGACAGTCTCAGTTCTAGGTTAAGAAAATCTAGATATTGGTTTACTGATTAGGCTGGTGAATAATTCCATCACAATTTAATTTGCAGAATTTTGAGATGGCTGAGTGATGAAGAAAACCAAAGGATAACAAGTGGATTGTCCAGAATAGAGTATCTCACTGTTGAGATGTCACGTTAGATTCCTAAGAAATCCTTTCATCGTGTTTTTCAAGATTAATTTTGATGAATTATTCACCCAACCATACTCTTCTTGCAGCTGTCACTGATATTGACACAAGTGGCATTCATGCTTTTGAAGAGTTATACAAGAGTCTTCAGAAAAGAAAAGTGCAGGTAATAAATAAATAACTAAATAATCATAGAATTTAACCTTTTCTACATTGTTAGTCATTTCTAATTTCTGTAGAAATTCTTTTGAATGAGTCTCTGGGTAGAGATTTGTTTTGTTTTATGCTGATAAAATTTGCCAAAAATGGTAAGGAATTCGAAGGTCCTTGTCCTCCCATATTTGCTTCACGAAGATACATATACTTTATGAATAATTAAATGGCCTTTTCTTTCATTACAGGAGACAAATTTATTAATTGAGTTGCTTGCGTGCAAACAATATAATAAATAATGATAGTATTATTGTAATACAGTAAAAAACAACTTGACTAAATGTGAAGACGTTTTCTTTTTGTGTTTTTACAGCTTATCATGGCAAACCCAGGACCAATTGTGATAGAGAAACTCCGTGCATCTAAGTTAACAGATGTTATTGGAGAAAATAACATATTTCCAACAGTGGCTGATGTTGTTTCAACTTTTGGTGCAAATGGTGAAGGAGTATTATGAAGAAATGAAATAACTATAGCTTCAATATTCAACCGTTGAAGTCCAAAGGGTGGGAATCAAGTGTTCAAAGTGCTCATTAGAAAGTTTCTGAGCAGGGAGTTATGTAGATGTGTCTTCCATATCTCTGCTTGGTTATCTTCTATTGTTTCATGTTTTATATGTTGATGTATGAAAGGAAAAGGAAATAAAAAATGTATTATGTGTCTATATCTTAATTTGTGGGAATATTAACATATCTGTAATGATATACATACACTCAATAGTTGCAGAAGAAGAGAGAAAATTGACTTCATGGTTTGTATGGTATGATTGGGATCCATTTTTCTGATGTGAAGCATCTCATACCTCATTTGATAATTTGATAATTTGATTTAGTTGGTGCAAATTTTTGGACAATTCCGATCAATAAATTATACTTTCTCAAATCTAATCCAAACCCACTTCCGAATATACTACTATACACCTGATTGCATGCGCGAATTTGAACCATCCTAAAAATAAATCTAGCAATTTATTCAAAAAAATTACAAATATAACATTAAGTGTTATTCTTACATAAAAAAATTCTACTTATTTACAAAATGTCACCGTATAATTATTCTTTTTTTCATTTTTCTGAGTCTATAATAAGTTGTATGTTGTGGAAGATTAGTCTATAATTATATATATACTTCACCCTAACCTTTTCTTCACAAAAATTAGTAGCCAGAAAAATTGAATTACAAGAGAGAAATTATTTTACATACATCAATCACTGCAGTTTAACTAATCCTGCGTAATTTGTAGTATTGAAAAACTGAACTACATATTACAGATATTCATCGAAATAAAAACCATCTGAGTTTTTGAAGTGGTTCATTCAAATGTTTGATTTCAGTTCATGTTTCGTGCTCTGACTCTAGAGCCCCAGGATCCATCCCTTTGTGCCATACGCGTGTGAGACCTTCTCTTCAACCCAACCACCTGCTCCTGCCACCTACATCTCCAGCTCTCATCACCCACACTTTTCTTGTTTCTCAAACCCAACTCATAATCATAATCCGCTCGAAGCTGTGGGTTGGATAAGGTGGTGTAGGCGGCGTTGAGCTGCACAAACATCCTCGTCAACTCTTCTTTCTTGGAACCGTCATGGCACACGTCGGGGTGGTACTGAAGAGCCATTGATCTGTACGCTTTCTTTATGTCATCTGTGGTCGCACTCATGGGACTCAAACTCAGTACTTTGTACAAGTTCTCCTCCACACACGCCTGCTGTTTCGTGGCTCTGCATGAAACGGAAAACTTCATACGAGGATGTTGTGTTTGATGTCTTTTGGAGAGTGGAAGCATGTGAGTGGTGCTAAGGTTTGAGGTGAATCTGAGAACATCCATTGCTCTGAATCTAATTGATTGTGTAGTATTGGAACTCTGCTTTGCTTTTCAGTATGTGGGGTATATATCTATAAGTGTGCCACAGACAGCTTCGACATTTCTAGAATCACTGTTCATATCTTACGCTCATTAATATTATTCTGAGGAACAGAGGCTTAGCTTTTTCAACAAAGAAATGTATTATTTAATTATTCTTACACGTTTTCTTATTTTTTTACCCTTCTTTTGCCAATTGCCAAAACTAAAGCAATCTGGTGATATAATAATGATATTTATAATCTTCCACTAACTCAGTTCGATGTATTTTAAAAATAAGTCAGGTATATGTTTAGCTATAACTTCTAGAAAAAATAAAGACGTTTTGTGTTTCCTGCATCAATTTCTGATATATTTACAGATGTTTAAAATATATCTTGTATATGAAATTAGCATGCCAATAAGGTAGATTTAATTATAGTGTACCATCACGTTAAAATGAATGGTTTGATGAGTCGAATGGTTTGAGATCACGAAATTAATATTAATATTAATTAATTTAAAGCAAAGTGTGACTAGATAAACTGCTGATTCGAAATTTATTTTAAAATTTATAAATAATGAAATAAAAAAATATTACATTTAATACACATTAACATATAATTATTGAATCTTTACTAACATCACTTTATATCAGAAACAAATAATAACAATAATTATAATAAATAACAGTTAAAAGAATTAAGTTAACATATTTCTTAAATGTGAAATATAAAAGATATTTTTTAAATAGCAACTTTAAAAGCTAACAGTTAAAGAAAAAATCCACGTCAAACGCCAAATGCGAAAAAGAGATGAGAAAAACAAAATAAAAGTCTGAATTGGAGGAAGTAGGAGGGACCTCTGAACACGAGTAGGGAATGAGTGAGGTAGATTCAAAGGTAATTTTCAAATGTATTTTTTCTTTTAGCTTTATTTTAATTCAATAGAATTGTTTTGATACTCTTTTATTCGGATATCCATAACACGTGTCACGAAAAGAAGCAATATCACATTCCATATGTGTCAAACTTTTTAAAAAATAATAATATTTTGATAATATTTTTTTAAAATATTTTAATATTATTTATGTGTTATTATATTATTGGTTTAAAATTAATTCATAATTAATAATAATAATTATAAATACTAACATGAATCAATCACATAATAATACATACGTAAATAATGTTAAAATGTTGTTAAAAAGATATTTTTAAATATTTTTATCTTTTTGAGCTGTGAGTTGTTGTACATCTTTTTATTGTTATCTAATTAATTGATTCAATGATATGATTTATTATAAAAAAATTGGGTTAATGTTCTTTTTATGAATTAAAAAAAATGTTGTATATTTAATTTGTAAGTATTTTTAACATTAAAATTAACGAAAAAAATAGTATAAAAAAGTATAATGGAAGATTTTTCAAACACGCATTAAGGAATGGTCTTCAGTCCAAGTCGAATCTTCTGTTTTTGTTACATCAGCTGAAGAAAGACACAAAGAAAAGCAGGAGAAAATTTTCCTCTCTTTTGACAAGAAAACTGAGCGATCATGCCATCATCTTCGTCTTTAACTACCGTCAATTTTCAATATCTTTTTACATTAATTATAATATTCTTTATGATTCTAGAATCACTATTTTATTTTTCTTTTCTTTTCTTTGTTTCAATCTTATACTTAAAAAAACATTACAAGTTTACACAATTTATTATAATTCAATTATATTTCAGCTAACTTTTAGAAACATTTTTACAATTTTATTTTAAAGTTATTTTATGTATTTACTTTTACTTCAAATAATCAAAGTATTTGTTAAAAAGTACTTTAATACTTAAGTTAATAAATAATTCATTTGAAAATCAGAACAACAATTTTAAATATATAATAAATATAATTATATGCCTTTTATCTTTGATTTCTATTTATAATTATTGAGATAGATTTAAAATTAGTGAACCCTAATCACACGACCTAATCATTACATTAATAAATACTTATATTTAAATCTGTTTTTTAATATCTTTTTACAAAAAATGCTATTAAGATCAATCGTCCCGCCTGTTCGTATCAAGTCAAACAGATTTTAAGTTTATTTTAATTTTATTTTGAGTATTTACTAAATTAGAAGTTTGTCTTTGTTGTTATATAGGATCGTGTGACCATACCTTAATATATAAAATTATAGATTTTAACATGTTAGAAAAAAACTCAACTAATTAAAATTAAAATAAACATTGGATCAAATTTATAATTTTTTAATGAAGAATAACATTTAAATTGAAATGGGATGAAAAATAAAAAATAAATACACGTTTCTTTATTTTTCTTTGTCTTTCTTCTCCGCACATGCAGCAGTCAGTAGTCAAAAAATGCTTATTGACGTCAGAGTTTATTGTATAGTCTTTCTAGAAGTTTGGATCCTCTGCATTTAGTAGTAGCAGAACTGCGAAAATGTAATCCATTAAAATACTGTTTAATTTTAAATCTGGTCCATTAAATAATGTTATTTTAACGGTTGGATTTATACTGCAACTTGTCGAATTTAATTTTGTAGTGGGAAAGGGTTAAATTCTGGAAGGAGCGCGTGAAGAAAAAATAGGATTTAAAAGATGAAGCTTGAAAAGTTGAAATATGAAGGAAGATTCTGATTTGCAGAGTGAGATGGCAGTGTAATAATAATAAGGTTTAATTGCTTCCTTTGTCCCCAGTTTGGTTGAATTGTGTCAAATTCATCCTCATTTTTAAAAAAGTTTCATTGTCGTTCTCACGTGGTGTAAAAGTTTCATTGTCGTCCTCACGTGGTGTAAAAGTGTCAATTGAATCCAAACATAGAAAAAATTTGTGTCAAAGTAGTCATTTTTCCTATATCTCTGTGTCTTCCTTTCATACAATCAAGTACAGATATTCATTTTACCTTATCCAATTTAAGGCTTTTCATAGCTCCAGAGAAGTGACATATGAAAGGAAGACACAGAGATATAGGAAAAATAACTACTTTGACACAAATTTTTTCTATGTTTGGATTCAATTGACACTTTTATACCACGTGAGGACGACAATGAAACTTTTTTAAAAATGAGGATGAATTTGACACAATTCAACCAAACTGGGGACAAAGGAAGCAATTAAACCTAATAATAAAGGTCTTAATAATTTTATTATTTATTATATTTAATTTTATGTTTTACTAGATATTAATATTAGATGTTTTATTTCATAAAAAATAGAAATTTATCTAATTTAATTCATAAATTTTTATTATAAAAGTTTGGAATGTAGGACACCCAACTTCGATGACGCTCCACCAAAAAAACACATGCAAAATAAACTTTTGTATGTTACAAGAACTTAATTCTTAAATAAACCATCATTGAAATATTTGAAATAAAATGCTTAGATATATTTTAGTTTACTTTAAAAAAACAAACCTAATAAAAAGTAAAAACATCATTTACCAGCAAATTTATAAAAAAAAACTATCCTTTTAAATTAATTGTACATTTTACGACCACATGTAAACAAATAAAGAAAAAATGGAGCTCAAGATCTAAATCACATAAAGTAACCATGAACAAAATTGTATTTGGTTACTTCATATCTATTCCTTTGATTCCTTGCTTATAATTGTGGGAAAATGATGAAAAATTATTAAAAAATATAAACAAATTAGATTTTAGAGAAATAATAATAATAGTTTAATAAATAATGACTTAATCTTAATTTATTTATATAAAAAATACTCTTGGCTCAAAACATCATCATTATTCTTTATTACTTTTAAGTCTATATTTCATGGTAGTTGAGCGGTATGTACTTCATAAGGTCAATAAGAGAATTATCTCTAATTATTTATGATATCAAATATGTTTTGTGTAAAGATATGTAGAAACTAAATTAAGGGGGAGGCTTTTTCCTTTATTAATGCATAAACCATATCAACTTTACCAAAACTCTAATTTTTCTTCAAAGCCACATCCTCTCTCTAGAAAGTTTCTTCTTCTTCCTCTGACTTCTTTCTAGATTTCCAGCACCTTGAACCATATGAATTCAATTCTGGTGCTACCAAGGCGTTCGTGGAGTAGAGGGCTTCATTTCAACCGAACGTTTTCGTCGTTCCGATCGGGGCAGCGTGAGTTCTTGGCTGTAGGATAGTTGTGCTTGGAGAAAACCAGGTAGGGGAGCTAATCCTTCTTATATATGATTTTTATACATGTTATGATCATGAATATGAGTTATGAATATGTTAAAATTTTGGTAATGGTAGTTATCTATTCATTTGTATAAATTTAGTTTTCATGATTATAATTTTCTTATTTTTGAATTACTGTGATAAAACCTTTCTTTTAATTGTGTTTACCATTAGATTTTGCTAAAAATTTAATATATGAATCCTAAGACCTATTTCTTCACTTTGACCGTTCGGATCATTAATTAGAAGTCTGTACTTGGAGAAATAAATCCTGCATGTTTGAGTAAATTAATTACCCCTGTAGTTCTGTTACTGAGTCCTCTCGGTAAAATATAGATTTTGACCTATTTGACCGTTAGATCAACTTGAAAATTGGATATATGATTCTTAGAATATATTACTACACTTTGACCTATCGGATTTGTAATTGGAAGTCTATGTTTTGAGAAATTAATTTTGAAGATTTGAAAAATCTGATGAACACTATATATTTCTGCTCTTAAGTTATCATGGTAAAAACTTCGTATATATTTCATTTACCGTTAGATTGAGCCCAAACTTTAGTATGTAGTTCATAAGACATATTAAGTCATCTTGACCGTTCAGATTTGTAATTAAATGTCTGTGCTTAGAAGAATTCGTTACGCATTTTGAGTATAACCGAAAACCACTTAAAATATTTTCCCTGAGTTACCTCGGTAAAACCTCAATATCTATCTAGTTAACCGTTGGATCAACCTGAAATTTTAATATGTAGTTTCTAACACATAGGGAATTAGTTTGACCGTTCAGATTTGAAATCGGAGTTACAGATTTAGAGATATTAATTTCGTATCTTCTCAGGGATCTCAATATTGCTTAATTTCTGTTTTTGGACCATTTATACAAAAATTATGAATTATAATGATTGTATTTTATTATATTGGATTTGAATTTATGCGTCTGAACAGTATGTGATTTATGTGGGAAATATGTGAATGTATGATTGATGTTGGACATCTTAGGGTGAGATGATTGAAAGTGATGTGTGGGGTGTTGTTATTGTTTTGTATAATGTATGGAGCTTTGAACTGGTATGTCTATCCCTACACTCAAAGCATTGTTCATGCTCAAATAGAGAAGAACAATGTAAGTGGTGAGAGTAGAGGGAGGTCCTCGTCTATAGTCTTAGAGTTTAGACATAGACAGATTTGGGAGGATTTACCTTGCATAGTGTTGGGGAGGGCCAACTGAACTATGCAAGTGCAAAGACGACCAATAGTTCGACAGTTATACAAATTCGGATGAGTCGTGTGAGTGTTTAAGTCATGGTTTAAAGGGTATGCTTTAATTGTTCTTCTATATGTGATTAAGCATGATGACATCGATTGATTGTACTATATGATTATTGCTTGTTTACCTAGCTCACCCTTGCTTCTGTGTTGTGTGCTGTTTGGATATGTTTTTCCTTTGTGATGATCATCCATTTGGATGGGAGCAGATGTTGTCGAGGAGGTTCCCTTGAAGCAAGAGTTGGAAGAGGCTGATGCTGCAGTATAGTCTTTTTAGGATTTCTAAATTTACGTTGGTGTTATTTTGTAATACTCTAAACTGTTAAAGTTTTAAGTTCTCTCCTTTACGTGGATGACTGTACTGTCAACTACGGACATACTATTCTATTCTGACTGTTCTCTTTATTGGGATGTTGACGTCTTTATTATATATGTTGTTATATAATTGGGATGCCACATTTTTGTGGTTATAATAAAAGATTTTGGGATAAGTTTTGTTATGATATGATGTGTTCTTTATTATTAATTTTATTAATGAGATTACATGATATATAAATAATATTTTTGTTATAATTCATTTAAATGAAATTATTATTTATTTAAAAATATAATAAAATTATTCAGTATGTATTTTGTACTCAACCTCACCCTAAAAATGTTATTGAATTTAGCATAAGATATAATTTAAAGAATGAATACGTGATTAAAAGTATAGGTGAAAAAAATAATTGTCACATCAAAAGATTCTTTTCATACTTATCAATTTGTATTATGCATTAGATTAATTTATATTTTTAAATAATAGTAAATCCGAATAATTCTAACAGTATGAAATAACGCTTTTTGTTAATTCCAAATTTTGTGAGTGATTAATTTAATTAATGATATTAAATTTGTCACTTATAATTAAAATAAAACTTTTTTTTATTAACGAAACGTAACTTAAGCACACCACATTATATTTTTGAGAGTTTTTCTACCAAAACATATCTCTATTTATATTTAAAATTTCTATATAAATAAAAGTATAATTATATTTTTGACGAATTATAAATAAATAATAAAGTTATATTTTAAATTGAAAATTATTGAAATAAATTTATCGAAGTTTATTAATATATTTTTTTAAATAAATGTAAATTAAGAATGAAAAATCGGATTATGTAATTATTCAAATATTTATTATCATTGATATTATGTGATGTATTTAAATTTTATTATTTATAACTAATAATTTTAAATATGTTTACTATTAAACGTATTTTATAATTTTTTAATCAGTATGAATTTCATTATATAAATATCGTCATTAATTATTTTTAAATAATATATTTATTGATTTTAACTCCACAAGTTTTACAACTTTAAGTTGTTTATTTATTTATTATCAAAATTAAAAAGCTTAAATGATATTTTTATGTGTTTATTTATAAATTGATTTTTTAATTCAATTTTTAAGTTTTATTATTATATCTTTGTATTGTATTGTTAATTTCATTTTTTATCTTAAAACATGTATAATTAAGTTTAAAATTAAGTACAAAATAATATAAAGTTAAATATTATACATGAGACATTTCGTGTAATTATGTGTTGGTGAAGCAAACAGAAAACATATTAAAAAATAACAATAGAAACATATAGGATTACTAAAAAATTTTAAATATAATATTCAATTAATAATTGTTTAAATGATATTTAAAATGAAAGTAATATATAAAAAATGAAATTAAAAATAGTGTTACCTCTTAGAAAATAATACATATTAAATAGATTGATGAATTATTTAAACTCCATCCATCATAACTTCCACAAATAAATTATTGAATTAATAATTCCAAAATCATAAAGTTGCTTTAGACTTGTAGAATACGTATCATTCCTTGATACCATTCCTTATAAACATAAACAAAAGAATCTAATTTTTATATACACATTTTAGTCCATATCAGTACTTGACCAACCCAGAAATATTTTTAATTAATAATTTTATAAAATTAGGCATCGGTGGACCAATATTCATGACTATATGAAACAGTATATTTAAATAATAAATGTAGGAGTTCGCTATTTGATGAAAAGATGAATAAATAAATTTGAAAAGAATAAAGAGTGAAAATTGAGGTGTAGAATTGTGGGGCCCAGCTGGTCTGAAGGAATGAAGTTATTATTTGTTATATTGAAGAAATAAGAGAGAATGAGAAGAGAAATCGAACTTGGTAGCTTCGTTTTGTCACTGTTTCTAGTTCTTTTGACAATTCCTTTACGTAATGTATGAAAAATGGTGATGATCACGATGATAGCATAATATACCATGCTTCTTTTTTCTCATCGACTTTTAAGGTTCTAGAGGGAAATATCATTTTTAACACCTTTATCCACGTAACCACCTTCTAGACATCGAATGTTGTACCTACTTTGATTACTGTTTCTTTCTTTTATTTTTACGTTTTATTAGGAGTATCAAATAAATCTATTATTCAGGTATTATTCCAATATTTTTTTTAATGAGTTTTTTTAGTAGATTTGGTATGGATTTGAGTAATATTCAAGTTTTTAAATTGAACTATGATGACATCTTCGTTAATAAGTATGTGATTTATTATATATATATATATATATATATATATATATATATATATATATATATATATATATATATATATATATATATATATATATATATATATATATATATATATATATATATATATATATGTTTTAGGTGTGTGAGGTAAAGCCATTTTTAACACTTACACAATTTGTTCTGGAAAAATCATCTGGTATTTTATTCGAGTCTTCGTCTTCAATCCATCGTCCAGAGGTATATCTGTTCTTTGATGTTAAAGTTCAGTAAGTTGTTCGTCCGGTGGTTCAATGCAATAGTAATAAATGCACAGTAAATATCATCATCTACCACTTATATTTGACCTGTATTTATAATTTTCGTAGTGGGCTTGAGATTAGTGAGATTTTAATCACGATCCAATTTCAGCCCAATATCCTTAAGTACTAATTATCTTAATCTTTGCGTAGAATGTCAGACATCATACCTACAACCGTCCGGTCCATACATCGTTGCCTCAGTCCAATTGCCTTAGTGTGTTCCTTTTCAATGAAAGTGTCCGGTCTGATTTGACCTTTGGCATGTTCGTGTGACCATTTGTCCATTCATGACCCGTCGGTCCTTACAATACAATATATAAAAGTTGTATGAATTTTATATATGTTTTTCTAATAAATCAAACGGACGGAATGTATATGAATCAATGTTATATATATATATATATAATGTATTTTTTATTGAAATATTTTTTACAATAATAAAAGAATTTTGTACTTGAGTTCCAAGATTAGTGTTGAGGGTTGAGATAATTAAGAAAAATTTAAATATTGTTTCCATAATTGAGCATCAAAGCAAGATTTTGAATCGTGAAGAAATCCTCTTGCAAAAAGAAATCTAAATTGGCCAAATTTGAAGAATTTTAGCATTATGAAGAAGAGATCAGGCCAAAGAAAACATTCTTTGGAAAGAAACCCCAATGCTACATTATCAAAACAGAAACTTGAGATACAATAAAATCCTACACAAGAACACTGAAGAATAAAAGTTGAGTAGTAATTTTTATTTTCTACAATAATAGTAACACTCCATTTTATACAACTATTCTCTTTGACATTTTTCTTGGAATGTTTCTTTATATTCATTGTAATATTTTAAAAGAGTTATAAGACAGAGACAAGAACTTCATATTTTTTTTAGCAAAAATCATCAACATAAATAACTAAATTCTCTAGTATTAATGTTAAATGTGATATATACCACAATTATCTATATTATTATTACTTTAATGTTTGAATGAACTAATTGCTCATTTTACATAATTAAGTTTGATAACTAATATTTAATGTTAGAATGCTAAAAATAAATTTAAATGCTTTAGTTTAATCTTTTGTAAAGTTTCTCAATATATCATGTATGTATATAATAGATAGTAAGATATTCTAACATTTTACATACATTTATTCTATTTTAACAATATTAAAAAATATTCACATAATCTCTTACCTAATCCATTGAACAATAGACTCCACAAGACATATATTTAATAAATCTCATCATAAATTAATACTTGGTTTATATAAAACTTATTATCATCACACCATAGGAACTTAATAAAATCAAAGTAGCCCATTTCAAAATTTTTTGAAATATCATCATTTGATATAATGAAAAAAAGTGTCATCATGTAGAACATAACTTAGAAACTCCAAAATTGAAAAAAAAAACACAACCTTTGACCTTAACTACACCTACACTTTTTAAATCAAGAATTTAGTTCAAACTTCATAACACTCTAATACAATAAATTTAAAGTGTCTTTGATTTGAGATATTTTAAATCACGAACTTATAATCAATTATATAATCATTATTACTCACTCCATGTTTATAATAAGTAATGTGATACTTTTTAAGATTTATTATTTTTATCAATTCAACACATAGTATTATCTCAAATATCAATCATTTTCCAATCTAAAGTGATCACATATTTGTACAATATTACACAATACACATATTTAGTTTAGTGACATTGGAAAATTTTTTTATATAATATTCTTTACGGCCACTTCAATCACTTAAGTATTCAAATATTATCAATTAAGTATTCACTTGTTGTTAAAATATTTGACTAATCATTAAGAAGAAGGAAATCTATATATACTTAAATGTCCAAGGAAATCTATATATACTTAAATGTCCAAATGAATCTTTATATACTCAAATTTTGAAAAAGAAATCAACTTAATTTCCCTACCTTCTCAAAGTGTTAATACTATGAATAAATTACTCAATCTATTTATAGATGCAGTAAATGTCTCGATTATAATTATAAAAAAAATTAATATATAGAAGTTGATAAAACGTGCATTATAATAGATCAAGTAGACATAATTTTATAGTTTTGATAAATTTTTAAGTATGATTTTTTTATACTATAGATTTCAAATCTGTTTATCACTAAATTCAATTTAGTCTCTATTTTAATTTATTTATTTTAATTGAAAAAAAGTTTCTTACTATGATTAGGAATACTCTTTCCAAAATTCACATAATATTTTTTCTAAACTATGCTGATCACTGTGATCACAATTCATGTGAATGCGCATTATATATGTATGGAAGATTTTTTAACGAGCTTTTTATATTTGATTTCACTGTCTACATAATCCGTGAATTGCCTACAATGTGTAATAGCAAGTCTAATTGAATTAAAAATTTAATCTGATTTATTTTTGTTACTACCAAATAGGATCGACCGACTAGACATGTTTAGTCAATACCGAGTAAGTGGACCGATTGTCCAATCAGACCGACCGGGCACGTAAGGGTGATGGAAGCTGATCATTCCCAGTCGAACGCCAGGATAGTACTCGCGAACACTCTAGCCGTTGGCTGGAGACAGTTTTTGAATGTCCATGAATACGTAATTAATTATGTAAGGTCATTGTCGAACAGTTAAGGTGAACATTGATCGTCATTAAAAGGTAAACTCTCTGATTTTGATTAACTTCTACTAGATTTGCAAAGATAAATTCTGACTTGAGCGTCGGAGTGTTTTCTGCAGGTCACCCTACTTTGACATTGAGAAAGGAAGAGTGAGGACGTAAGACAAACACGAGAAGAACCGATCTGTGAAGGAAGAACGTTCCCGAGCGGTAGCAGCAAGAGTTTTTCTCAGTTCCTTTCCTTTCAGCAGAAACAATTTTCATCAGTTATAAATTATTTAATGATTTATATAGATTATTACTAAGTAAATGGATGCTAAAGAAATTGAATTTGCATATGGAATTACAAGACAGCCAATGTAATCTAAATACAATTTGAATGGACAGAACTTATGGACTTAAACGGACGGGCCAATCTCCACACAGTCACATTCGATATCAAAGTCCAGCTCACCACGGCCCACATTCCATGTGCCATAATTACACAGCCGTCTCGCATTTGGAATCCTCCAAAATCTCTCACACAATATCACTAATAAAGTGTAAAAAGTCTCTCTTTAAAAATCGAAGAATCTGTCAAATACTTAGGAATTATCCCTCATTGGATCGGTGCTGTAACATATTACTTCGCAAAAAAGGTACAAATTGGGCCCAATTCGATTAGGAACTCAACACTCTCCAAAACTGCTTCTGCAAAGCCACTTTTTATTCTCTGAGTAGGGTTACTTCAGTTTAATATAACTTTGAGTAAAAAACATCATATGAAAATTGGCCAAGTTTTTGTTATTTTGTTGTTTCATGCGTCAAATAACTATTATTCTATGAGAAAATGTTAGAAAGTGGGATAGCTTACAGGACCAATGTAGTGGACCCAAAGATAAGGACCTACCTGTTTAGTAAAGTTTCTAGTTTATCTGATTCGAAAAGTGAATTATTTAAACTATATAAAAAAAGCTATGGATAATGTATAGCAACGGATAAAGCATAAAAGGAAAGAGGTTTCTGGAAACTGAACTTGACTCGGTCGTCAACACAAGGCAAGTTACTATTTTCTGATGTATCGATTGGGATTATTTAGAACAAATAGATATGGATAATGTACAATAGTATAATAACAACGTAGTACTGTTCTTGAATAAACTCAAGAAAAAAAAAATTCCTAAAATGTTGAATCCTCGAAGAACACGAGATGAAAAATACACTAATTTGAGTTCACGGTTTGTGCTCTGACTCTGGTGCTCCACGATCCACGATTTCGTTGCATACGCTTGTGAGATCTTCTCTTCAACTCGGCGAGTTGTTCCACCCATCTCATTCTCCAACTCTCGTCACCAATGCCCATTCTGCTTCTCAAACCCAGTTCGTAGTCATACTCTGCTCGAAGCCTTGGATTGGACAAGGTGGTGTAAGCCGCGTTCAGTTGCACAAACATCCTCGTCAACTCCTCTTTCCTGGAACTATCATGGCACACATCGGGGTGGTACTGACGAGCCATTGATCTGTGCGCTTTCTTTATGTCGTCGGTGGTGGCGCTGTTGGGACTCAAACTTAGAATCTTGTACAGGTTGTCTTCCACACCTCGAAGCTGCTGCTTCGTGGCTCTGCATGAAACCGAGAAGCGCGTGGGAGGAGGAGGTGGTGCGTGGTGTATCTTTGGGAGTGAAAGCGTTTGAAAGGGTTTGGAAATGGTGAGAGTTGAGGCTATTGTTAGAACATCCATTGCTCTGCTTCATTGTCTCTCAACCTTTTACAATGTGTGGTATATATAGTGCGGGCTCAGATATTTTGTTGAAACCTGTCGCGGAAATGTCCTCCTAAGTAATTTTAACTAGGAAAACAAACTAAACTTTTCAACCTCATTCCATGTTTAATTATTGAAATCCACCGACAGGTTGGTTCCGGTGTTTTGACCGAACTCGAGTCTAACGACGTCGCACTGATCTTTCTACACACCCATTGCATCTTATCGGATATCATGTACTTCAATGTGCCTGCTCGATAGACCAAGAATATTATAGAGAATAATAAAATACTTGGGTTGGCTTGTCATTTTAAAAAATAATAAATTGAAAATAATTTTTATATAATGTTTTGGGTGTGAGGTCGGTCATTATTAACAGTTGCACAATTTCTTATGAGATGTCGTATCTTATTTGTTTTTCTAACTTTTCTCTTCGTTTCACTGTGATGTTTGAGATAGTTGACTGATGTAAGAGTTTAAGTTTAATAGGGTTTAAGTTTAATATAATAATAATAAATGTACAATAAATATAAATATTATTTCTTAATTTTAACCTAATTTAAAATTAGTAAAATTTTAATTATGATTCAATTTCAATTTAATATCTCCAATTATCATTTATCTTAATCTTTACATAAAAATCTAATTATTAACTTAGATAAGTCATTTTGCTTATGATCGTTGAGTCTTGCTCGACGATTTCCGTCTGTTTAATCACAGTTTGACTGCGTCCTATTTTTCAAGACCGATGGATTGATTTGATTATGGGATGATTATATGGCCCATTGTACATATAATAACATCAAATAATTAATTGATATATTATTTCATTTTGCAGTATATTTTTGTGGTTGATTTGGAAATTTTTTTTGGCAGATAATGTGCCGACCTAATGATGGGCAGTTAGAAAGTGAGTGAAAATTCGTGTCATCCACTTCATGACGAGGATGAGATGGATGAGGCTTTGCTTTGTCCTCTTTTCAAGCAACTCAATGGCATGTAAGATAACGCATAAAGCAAATACGAGGCACAAGAGATGAATTCCTTCATCAAACCATTGGCCTCATCATTCTGTGTTTTTCCATCGTCCGCCGCCAAAATCGAATTAATTCAGCCCTCATTCGTTGCATAAAGAAATATAAACTATGAAATTACTTAATTAATATGCAATACCGAATTTTGTCCAAAAATGTTTGAGAAAATTATAAAACAAAATAAGTAAAAAATTAAAATGAGACCGACCGAAAGTATTCGAAAAGGGAGGCAGTGAAAAATACATACAAAAATAGATCTTTATTTATTTTAGTTCAATTGAAAATATTATAATTTAATTTGGTAAAGAAAAATTCAAAATGCCTCTCTGTCTATTATTTTAATATTTCAAACTAGATATCTCAAACGTACGTTTTGGATAAGGGAGAAACCGGCTTTATGAAAAACTAGTTCATATTTTGGTACACTGGAAATAGACAATTATTGGTGGCCGTTGGATAGTTCTTATCCTAAAATCAAATACTCTTACATAACCAGTTTGTGAAAAATCACTCTAAACTAGATCATATATTAACAGATAATATTCGTTTAACATCCAATATTTCAAATATTATTATTATTATTATAATGCGTCGTCTCTTGGATAATATCCCACCAGCTTTTATACGGATAAAATTGGAATTGCTTTTAGGTCTGCTATGTATATATTCTTTCTCATTCCGAACTAAGTATAAATATTTTTTGCACCCATTGAACTTCAACTGTGAAAACCCAAAGTTGAAGAGAGAGCATCACCGCAACCTCGTTTTTGGTTCTTAAATCCGTACATATTACTTGTCCCTTTCCGTCCTGTTTGGACCCATTAAATGTTGTTTCCGACACGCTTGTGTTGGTTGGATGAGAATAGTGGTGTGTAACTATTACGTGAGATGATTGAGTTTGAAAAAAATATAATTATTTTTTGATGTTATTTTTAATCGGCTCATTTAAAATTTTTAATTCGGTTCATTTAGAATTCGATCGTTGAATTTGAGTCGAGTTAATTTATTAACTAACATAATTTAATTATTTATTATTTTTGTTTAATATTATTAGTTAGTATTTTTTTATTATATTGTAGATGATGATAATTATAAATTTATCTATTCAAAACTTTAATATTATAAATAGATAAATGATACAAAAATTATCAATATTAAAAACTTATATATTCGTCTTTTTACATGTTCTTTTGTTACTATCGGATTATATGATATTTTTTCTTTTTATTTTGAAATTATATGATATTTTTTCTTTTTATTTTGAAATGTATTTAAGTTTAACATTTTAGTGTGACCTTTATCTAAATTTGAATTAAAAAGAATTGTAATTTTTTTATTTAAATAAAAAATAAAATTAAATGAGCCACTAAACTAATCCGTTCCAACCGTGGTGAGTCGAACCGAATTCAAATTTTTTCAGCTCGCAAATAAATAAGTTGAGTTAGCTCACTAAGTGACCAATCTGTGATTAATCACGCCAGATCGAACTGAATTACCCATTTTGGATATGATTATAGAATGATTAATTATACCATATTATAAAATACATTAATAATTTATTGGTTAAAATATTTATTAGATACGTATAAAGAAAACATTAAAAGAAGTTATTTATAATGAGATGAAAAAGAGGCATTAATATAAGATAAACATCCTTTAACAAAAAAATGGAAGGTTTGGACTGGTGCCAAACTTTAAGGCACAAGTCATTTAATAGACGTAAATATTGTCCGTAGCAAAAGACCTTAAATAATTAGCATGTCACGAGGGGAGTGTACCCTCCGGAATTCTTTCGTCCTAGTTAAGGTCTCTGTTAGAGTCTGGACCTCTACAACACTAAAAGAAAGTTTCACGTCTTAAACCTGTAATGATTTATCGATACATTTCAACTTTTTATATTCATTTAATATATTTTTTTTTTTATAAATACAAAAATTTATATTTTTATAATTATTTTATTTATATTCTCTGTTAAATAAATATAAAAGTATGTCATGATACTACTACATGTATATTACTTAAGACGTCCACTATTTGGTTTATATATATATATATATATATATATATATATATATATATATATATATATATATATATATATATATATATATTATGAAATTGCTCATGACACATCATTTTTAACGTGTCTATCCTCTTGCATGTACGTATAAGGGCAAAATATGAAATTCACTGTGGGTACAAAATTTTAAATCGATTTTAAAGATACAATAATATATTAAATATAGTTTCACTTCCATAATTTCAACTAATATATAGTTAATTTAGTATTATATAGTTAAACGTGTTGAAAATAATCAAAATCCAAGTTTTATATTAAATAATAAAAGCATTTATATAGTTAAACGTGTTGAAAACAATCTGATATGTATATATATTTCAATTCTTAAGCATAAAACATGATAGTGATAGGAACTAGGAAGTAGGCCTTGATATGTTTCTTTTGGTATTTTTATAACCTTACCTAAAATTCTATTATCTTAACAAGTTTGAATAAAACTCAGTCTAAAAAGTATATTTAAGTTTTTAATTTTATTTTTTGTTTAAATTTCCAAAACTATAGTCCATTATAAAATAACTATTCAAATCACACACACTTTTCTTTTTTCAAAAGCTTCCAATATATTTATTTAATTATTTAAAACTAAAAAAAAAACTAAACTAAATTTAGAAAAAAAAACGGTCTAAGATAAATTAAATCCAAATAATGCATCCGTAATAACTTACAATTTAAATAATGTACATTAAGTAATGAATGAAAAGATGGAATATAAATTTTGAAGATATTGAATTTGAGAAAAAGTAGATGATTAGGAAGTTTTCCTTGTCAATGTGTATCTTACTTTATAATGACACAATCGGTGCCTTCAAAATCAAAACCATGACAAAACGAATAAGGGTGTTGCTCTCTCCACCACTACACTTTTCTCTCTCCACCCAATTATATCCTCAGATTAAATTTTTTTTATTTTTACTATTTTAATTTATTTCAAACCTAGTTCCTACTTTACTCCTTCACCCAATCTTTCCATCTCTAATTTCCGTTTAATAATTTATCTTCCATTTTATTCTGCAACCCCATTTGTCTTCTTCATTTTCCTTACATTATTAAAATACATTAAAAATATATTAAAAATTAATAAATTAAAACATTTAAATTAAATTATTAAAATATTTCCAAAATAAAAAATAAACTAATAAAACAAACCCTAAAATAAAAAATGTAATGGGAGGTGACATCCTTCAATGGATGCCGATTTAAAGGTTACGTTTTTTATTTTAAGATTTTATTTGAAGGTTTATTTCAATACGCACCTAGAGGAAGCAACACATGTACTGCACCACTCCACACACTGCACCACGAGAGCGAGATTGCTTGATAATTCTTTCCACCACCACCAACCTTTGCAACTTAGTATCTCACAACGACGAAAGAAAGAGAGAAAAAAATATAATATTAAAATAAAAGAAAAAAACCCAACGAATAAACGTGGATGTAACTTGTATGGGCTGGAAACCATTGGGCAGCCCAAAATAAGAAAAAGGAAAGCGAAAAAGAGAAGGGTGTTACTCCCTACACCACCACACTTTTTTTAAATTCCAAAATTATCCTTTATATCTTAAAATCTCCTACACCCCTCCTTTTTCCTTGAACGGACGTCGACATCCGTTGAAGAAAAAATTCTTCAACGGATGTGGGACATCCGCACATCCGTTTAGTTTTTTTTTTTTTTAATTTTTAGATTTTTTAAGTTTTTAAATTAATATATAAATATTATTTAATTTTTTTAAAAATTATTACTTAACTATTTATAAATTAATTTTATTTTATTTAATAAAATAATTATTATAATTTAATTTATATATTATTATTTTAAATAATAATTAAAATACTTTTAAAATTTTATTAAAATGGATACGGACGTGGTAACATCCGTAAAATTTTTTTCTTTTTAAAGTTTTTAGTTTTTTATTATATTATATTTTAAATTAATATATAAATATTATTTAATTTTTTTAAAATTATTATTTAATTATTTATAAATTAATTTTATTTTATTTAATAAAATAATAATTATTAATTTAATTTATGTATTATTATTTAAATAATAAAATAGTTTTTAAAAATTTATTAAAATGGATGTGGGCAATTCATGAAGTTTTTTCTTTTTAAATTTTTAGTTTTTAATTTATTATATTTTAAATTAATATATAAATATTATTTAATTAATTTAAAATTATTACTTAATTATTTATAAATTAATTTTATTTTATTTAATAAAATAATAATTATTAATTTAATTTATATATTATTATTTAAATAATAATCAAAATACTTTTAAAATTTTTTATTGAAACGGATGTGGCAATCCGTTAACAGATCTCGCCACATCCGTTGAAATTTTTTTTTTTTAAGTTTTTAGTTTTTTTAAGTTTTTAAATTAATATATAAATATTATTTAATTAATTTAAAATTATTACTTAATCTTTTATGAATTAATTTTATTTTATTTAATAAAATAATTATTATTAATTTAATTTATATATTATTATTTAAATAATAATCAAAATACTTTTAAAATTTTTTATTAAAACGGATGTGGCAATCCGTTAACGGATCTCGCCACATCCGTTGAAGATTATTATTATTTTTTTAAATAAAAATAATAAATTAAAATATAAAATATGTGAATAGACGGATGTCAACATCCGTTGAAGGTGAAACGGGTGTTGACATCCGTTTTAGAGAAGGATAAAATTGGTATGGGGTGGTGTAAGGAGCATTCGGTGGTGGTGGAGGGAGTAACTGCCAAAAGAGAAAGGTGACACAGTTAGTTACTTGTAATTAGATTAGGGATCCAAAATATCTCTTTAATATTTATTTATTTATATTTCTAAAAATTCCATCAAAAGTTATCATTATTGCTATACATATATAACATAAGAAAAATTTCCACAAGTCACTGTAACACTCTTTGATGAAGGACTGTACGAACGAAAGAAAATTACGTTGTTGATACCCAGTCTAAAAATCCTATCACGGTCCAAATCAATGAAAAAAAAATTAAAAAAACAAAGAAGAAATTATGTTTTTTTTTACAAATAATCCTCTCCATAATTATTATCATAAAGTTGCTAAAGATTATTTGAAAGAATAAAATGAAGTGTTAAATTTAATCTTTTTGTCACATTTTTATTTTAAACATATAATACATGCATAAATACAGTTAGATATATTATTTTTATTTTATATTTATCTTCTATCTTTATTTTTATCTTTAATTAGTTTATTATTATTTTTATTTTGAACTTAATTCATATTTCTTTTATTATAAACAGAAAATCGGTATATTTAACTCAAGAAAGATTAATTCCATATATAGTTTTTCACTGTATTTAACAAATACAATAACAAACTCTCCGTATAACATATATTTTATATTCCCAAATATATTTCCAAAATTTCATGAGAGGGATGACATATCTCTTAATTCAAATGTATGTTACTTTTTAAATTTTAAGATAACATTACTTCCCTTTAATCATAAGTTTATTTAGTTATTATTGAGAGAGAGAACATAATTTCGATAAGAAAGAAAAATGTAGGGACACATAAACAGGTAACTCTATAATACAAGTTAATAATACAAATAAACAGGTAGTTATTATTGATATTTTTTTTACATAAACTAAATTCGGTTTAAGAGAAAACTGATTTTATTTTTTTTCTCGAGAGAAATAAAAAAAATATAAAATATAAAGATGTCAGGTTATTTGTGACGCATTTACTAAAGCTTTTTGAAATGGGGGTTGGAAAGGTGAACTGTTTAAATTATAAGAAAATATGAATAATACGTAGTGATTAAACGGAATTTTAAAATATAAGATCTTCCTAAACTAAATTTTAAAATTTTAAATTTGAGACTCATACATTGAATTTCGACACATGGTATTTACTCTAAATCCATTTTCCATTGAATTTCGAAATATGATATTTATTTTAAATCGATTTTCTATTTCTCCAAATCGTATTTCAAAAAATAAATATAACTCAAAAAATAAAGAAGAAGGAAATGAATAGATACATTTAAGCTTCAACAAAAACACAAAATCTGTTGAGAGAAGAACTCTTTTGAAGAAAAAAATGTCATGGGTAAAGAATATGAACACAAAAAGAAAGAAAAACAAGGAGTTGGGATGCTGAAGAAGTAAATGTAACAGCACATTAGTAGTAAATACAAGTGGGTAAATAGTACCTAATTAGTTTAATAATTTATATATACACTCAGCAGGGTTATAATGAATATTACACAGTCAAATTGGGGGAGGTGGAGGAAGAAAAAGGTGGGTGCGGAAAGAAAGCCCCTTCATGAGATGGGATAAAAGAATAAGTAACACCTAACTATAGCCCTAGAGTTGATCTCCAAATCTTCCAATTCTGGATATAGATACAAAGGTTATCTGCCATACATCCTCTTTCCTCACGTACGTGCCCGAAACGGGATAGAGATGCCTTTCGGCTTAGATAAAGGACCACAACGTAGGGTCACTTTTGGAGAATTTCTTTGTTTTAGTTGTCATAATTTTGCGCCATGAACAACATAGTTTGTCGGAGATGAAAAAAAAACAACAGTTTAACCGGAAAAAAACATGAACTTCCTGTAGGAAAAATTACCAAAGTAGATCCATCTCGAAACACTTAACTGCAATATCCATGTCCGGGAATAGTTCTGCACAGGAAGTTGGTTGAGGACTTGTGGTGATGACAATAAAAACCATATGAGAAAGAAGCTTCTAGTGTCATGAACATGTACTAGTCAACAAAATACCAATCACACCCACATCAATATCACTTCATATAATAATAATAATAATGATAGACTCACTCGTATACATCATAGAACATAAATATACAAGCATAGAGTAGGTTCAACTCCCTCAGTGTACTTCATTAAGTCTCACAGAACATGGAAAAGTCAAAAGACAGGAAAATAGTCTCTCATTTGATGTCCCTCACCTCAAAATGCAATGAGTGATACAACCACAAAGAGGCAAATAATAAAGGATCCAGCAGAAATAGGGCCGCCTGCTGATGCTGCGTTCCCAGGAGTTGATGATGGAGCTCCACCTGGAGACCCATTTGCTGCACCAGATGCTGTAGACAAACCTGCAACAAAATTTGTAGTAGTTCAAATCAGAAACCATGTGAGAAATTTAGAACCTAACAACAAAGATCATAGACCTTCGAAATCTTTCACACAACACACTGTAAATTATGAATGCACGAATAGCATATATGGGATAAAAACGAGTAAACCTGCATAAATGACACGCTGAAGATATAACAGATCACAGCTTGATACTACATTTCACTATTAATAAGGAACATGAATAAATCCAGTAATCTCCCAACCAAACCAAACATCGTAACAAAGAAAATCAAGAGACTCTCTGTCATAAAACTATACCGAATCCAAAATAAGTGGTGAAAATTAAATTCTTGACAACGATTAATCATGCCTGGTTAACGATTCACGATGCACGGTTAATTTAAAAACTGTCCACAAAAAGAATGCCCAGATGATTAAATGACAGTAGAAAGAAAGCAGATAAAAAATGGCCCTTGAAACTTTGGGATCAAACAAGTGTATGATTGAACCGTCCCCAACTCATTTAATTTGGCATAAAATTGAACATGGAACCAGCAAAGCAAAGATGGTATATGGCATAAATGTGTACACATACCAGGTGCAGGAGCAGACGAAGGAGACACTGCAAAAAAAAAAAATCCTCATTACTGACATAAAACTAGAAAGGGACAAAATTTATCTTCAACAGACCGTAAAAAAGAAAACTTTGTATGAAAAAAGGAATAAACGCGAGAAAAAAAGAAAATGGGTAGAGGAAAAACTAACATCCACAGTTGGAGAGAGAAGGGGTGGAGAGTTTGCAGGCAGCTGGGAGAGTGAGAGCCTTTGTGACGTTTATGGCGATACCGAGACTACCGCTATTCTTGAAAGAGTCGCAGAGGCAGTTGGGAGCGGTGGTGAGAACAGTTTTCAAGGCAGAGCAGCATGTCCCCTGAGGTTTGGTTTGGGCGCCGTCGTCGGAAACGAAGGGAAGACAATCCGCTAAGGTAAGGACGACGGCTGAACAGTCGACGGAGGGTGCTGGGGCATGGGCGTGAGCGTGGTGTGACGATGAGACGGTGGGAGCCACGTCAGCAGACCAGATCACGGCCACGACGCACGCAATGAGAAACCATTTGGCTGCCATGAGTAAGGTGTTATGGAGTTTCAACTCTCACTGCTTCGCTTCTCTCTAAGTCAGTGAATGTGAGCTGGAACTTGGAAGTGTCTCTTTATGCTCCATATGCATCAGTGTTTAATGTCAGAATTTATTATTATTAATGTTCCCTTTCTATTTTCACTTAAACACCTAAACCAACTGAATCTTTTAATTCAACGTTCTATTAATGTACTTTACACATTTTATTCTAAGGTCTAATTCAAGATAAAGTTCACTTTAAATTTAAATCAATTTACAAGTTACGATAACTGTTTTTAAAAAATTCAAGTCCGCACTAACTACACATTTGTGCTACTTTATAGCACAATTCAGGGTTTCCGACTATCAAATTATATAATTTAGTGATTAAATATGTTTCTTTTTTTTACTTTTGATTATTTTCGATTTTAGTCTTTTTAAACAAAATGTATCTTGTAATGTGTAAAAGTTGAATATAATTTTGCAGAGTTATGCTACAAGAAAAAGTGCATTGCAAATGAATGTAAAAGAAGAAAAAGACTGAAGAAGTTTAGATGGGAAAAATAAAATGTTTTTGCGATCCCAAATAAGAGGAGAAATCATGAGAAAAAGTTACCACCTTCAGTATCATGATAAATTCACATATCTATTGGTTTGTATATACACATGGAACATACGTATTATAACACGACAAAAATATGGGAGAGCTATCTAGATTGAACTAATGACACTATAACGGTAACATTATCAAGTTTGCCTCCGACACATCCCACATAACCCAGAGCCTGCGCTGCATCAGAAAAAGGACTTCTTATGGATGTTGATCTTCCAACATCTTGTGCTCTCACGGCCAATAATTCTGCTATTTCCTGCAAGTTACCACACGAGTATTTTGGATTTTAGACTCCAGAAGAACCACTTTCATTAGCACATGGAAATCATAATTATGAGGAGATACGTTTCAACAGGGTAATTTAGAATAGCATATTCCCAAATGTTGTCAAAAGGGAAAAATTAATTAGTTACCAATAGGTTGTGGTTGTTTTCATAGATGACTTTTTTGAAAAGTGTTCTCTACTTTTGTGTTACTCACCTAAAGAGTTAAGATGATGAATTTAAATGATAATGATACATATATATCTACATTTTAATAAGCTGAGAAACAAATCCTTAAAAAGGGAAAGATACACAAATCCAAAATTAGAAGAAGGGCAGGAAGTGATTCACCTGAGGTGTCAAGGTAGCTTGTAGTGATTTTGATATAATAGATGCAATTTCTTGCTCATAAAGATTGTCGAAGAGGCCATTCGTGGCAGTAACTATCACATCACCATCGTGTAGATCAATTGTGTAAGGCTGAAACGATGGTTTAACGAATGTTAATTATTTGGTAATCTAAAGTCCTCCTATGTAACTTCTCTTCATTGTTCAAACGGTTAGATGCTAAAGGTTAGATTGTGTACCTCAATGAGTGCTGAGGGATCATGTCCTTTAACTATCTGTAATGGAAAGTTGAATTCATGAAACATTGGAGTTGATTTTTTGAAGATGAAACCATCTCTTATAATGATAAATCCGGTGTTCCCAACATTGGCTGCATGAAGCACCTGTAATAAATTGCTAAAGATGATTAACATATTGGAAAAATATACTTCCGAGGTTTAGTTTTACATTTATTTAGGCAGTGAAAATTGTAGTATCGTTTGAATGAATCACTTCACTTGATCTTGTACTTCCATCATTCATTTGAGCAACCCAGTTAAGTAAAACAGTTAGTAGTATACCTGTCCATCAAAATGAGCAACCAAAACAGCAGATGATCCTGGAGTTTGTGTTTCGGCAGCACCTCTGGTGATAACTTCTGCAGGTTTTATTGTTGAAATGTTTTCATAATTTGACACAATATTTTCACAATTTTCAATGAGTTCCCTGATATACGGTCCAGCATTTCCTGCATAATTATCTAAGGTGTATAAGTTATAAGCATAGAACAAAATTCAGAAAGACTACAGATCACAGCTCTAATAATGGTAACTGGCAAGATATGAGGAGCGTGATGTTAGACACTGTTCATCTAATCGAACAACAGATGAAGATAGGAAATGCAGGTTCAGAATTATCAAAAGGAAGAACAAGCGTAATTTCAAGAAATGGCACTATGTTAGTAAATGGGGCCATTATAGTAAGTAGCAAACTAACATTCTATACAGAAAGTCTGTACCAGACTGAACTTCCTTAAGTAGACACAAAGAAGGGACAAAAACAAAAGGCATATTAGTGCTATAGTTTTAATAGATATCCAAATATTGTTGAAAGGATACCTTCAAGAGACCCCAGACCAACGCCATCAGCTACAGCTAGCCAGTTTTGCTGAGAAATGAAATAAGCATCCTCCCGACCTGTCAATGCCTGAAACTTGTTATTAGTTGGCTTATCATCTGTCATTCAGGATTCAAGCCAAACATCACTCAAAATGTCATGCACAGGTTCATCATTATATACATAAGTTAACAAGTCAGATTCCTAGGCTAGAAGTATTTGCACGTTGTTGGTTACGTTGTTCCTAGATTTATAAACTAAATAAAGCATTTGGGAGCACCAGCTTCTAACAACAAGATGGCATATCCTACCGACCAAAAAGAAGTTTGTCATTACCTTCCAGTAGAATTTAACAATTCTCATTTTCTTCTACTATGACTGCATACACACATTTGCAGATTTATTTATTGTCAGTCTTATCATAAATTTGGGTGAAACTCTTCACTTAAAAACATCAAACATATCAATGATACCAAAACATAACAAGAACTAGCACATTTTTTTTCTTTAAATGGAGAATTTTATCAAAATTGGAAAGGGGAAACAATCACAAATTCAGAATGGTGATTAATTTAATAACGGAGGAGAAAACCTGATTCTATTGCCTGGAAAAATATAGAAAACACAACTTGAATAATTTATTTTTTTAGAATTTGATTTAACTAGGACACTGAAATCTCATCAAGGTCATATGGAAGAACGAGTCTTGATATTGAAGTATGGAATGTACCTTTGAGGGATGAGGCAAGCAAGCACCACCAGAAACTAGGTAAAGCTCCGTTTTTGAAGAATCCGTCCTGTGTACATGAAACTGGTGTCATTTCCAAATTCCAAGAAGTTGCCATGCATCAAACCTAGATTCTTGCATCTTTGATGATTTGGTTTTTAGAAGAATAAGATAATCATTGGGAGCTATTGTACTTCCCTCATCACTGACAGCAATGTATTACTTGCACCATATACCACTTCTAATTATCATTGCTTTTATCACCAAATTCAGTAAGTACATCATGTTCATAAACATTCATGTTGAAGAAAAACTGAGGAAGTTTCCTTGGGTGGAAATCATGTATAATTATTGTAGGCCGTGAGAAGAAGAGGTAAGATAATTTAGAATACAGAATAGAAAGAATATTGTTAGCATACCGATGACTAGCCAACTCAATTGAATGTATCTGTGGGATAGTAAGCTGTGGTGTGCTTTCATAATCACTTCTTTCCGTATTGTCAACATCTGTAATGTTTTCCAAATCTGAGGTCGGAACCTCATCATGTAACTAAACACAAAATTAACACAGAAATCATATTAGAAACTGTAGCATATGAATCCATTGAAAAGCAGTTCTTAAAGGGAATGCTTTGATCTGTTAGGGTCAATATAGTTGGATAGCTAAATGCATTCAAACAAAACGACATGCACAGAAAAAGTAAATTTTAGCCTTTGTAGGGAAAGGGAATAAGACTAACCAATTCTGACTTTCCCGTTTTACTTGCTTCAATTAAGTCATCTACAATGAGGTGAGTTGTTTCTTCACCATTAGCAAATAGTTCAGACTCACAATGACCAACTTGTTCAGACTCTAAACACGTGGATTCCGGCACCACTTCACTTGCACCAGTATCTTCATCACCAATCAGGTTGTTTGATGCACTATAATCAACTTGCTCAGACTCTAAGGAAGTGGATTCTGGCAAAATTTCACTTGCGTCTGCAGCAACAGAAGCAGTTGGGTTGTTTGTTGCAGTATAACCAACTTGTTTAGAGTCAGATTCTAAAGAGATGGATTCTGGCACCAATTCACTAATTTCAGCAGCAACAATGGCAGTCGGGTTGTCTGTTGCACCGAAACCAACTTGTTCAGACCCTAAAGAAGTGGATTCTTGCACCAGTTGACTCAAGTCAGCATCCACCGCAGTGGCCAAGTTATCTGTCACTCCATCTACACCATAACACTTGCCAGCTGTAGAGAGATGAGCAACTTCAATGTTAGCCTTCTACCTGACAAACAGAACAATCACTATTAAAAACATCAATGGATAACGTTGACTAAGAAGACACTAAATAAGCTACAACATCACCTTCGTCCTCTTCAACTTCTGCAGAAGCGCCACTCTTCAAATCAGAGAATCCATCAGACTCTGGAGCAACAGTTGAAACTACAGTTTCTTGAGGAGTATCAAGTTTCGAATCCTCCTCAGACGCACTCAGGAAACCATTAATCTCAACACCAATATCTTCACTTAAAATTCCTTGATTACCATCACCATCCTCCACGGAATCCAACTTCAAATGCCTATCTTTGATCACTGGATTCCTAGAATCACTATTAAGAACAACACTCTCCTCTTCCTTCACGGGAAGCAGAGATTGTTGATCAGCAACAGTAACTACTACAGTCGCAGAAGACTCAATTTCATACTCTGATGGACGATAATCACCAATGTTCAATTCTTCAACACTATCACTCACCAAAGTTCGAACACCAGCTTTACTTTCTTCAACAACAACCTCTGGAGAGAGCTTTTTTCTGTTCAATGTATCTACTTTTTTCTTTTTGTTTAATGCAATTGATTTTTTCTTTTTGTTCAGTTCATCTGCTTTTTTCTTTTTGTTCAATTCATCTAATTTTTGTCTGATCTCGCTAGCAGTGGCGAACTGGAACAGAAAAGTACCATCGGAATGTTCTGTCAAAATAACCAGAAGCAAGTCCGCATTGACCAATTCAGAAAAATAAAATAAAGCCCACAAAGCAAAACGGAAAACTAAATCGAACCCAAAAGATAGAAATGAAAAAAAGTAAGTTTTTGGGAGCAAGGCGGCATACCAGTGGAAGAGAGAATATCAAAATCCTCAGGATCGGAGTTCCGGGAAGAAGTGGCATTGAGAAGCATGTGGGTATGGTGCGTGAAGCTCATCCAAGGTTTGGGAAGTGGATTTGGAGCATAAATTCGAAACCTTTCAGAAGATTTTGGTGGAAGATTGCAGCATGGTAACCAGAAACAATGGAAGCTTCGGCAGAAGAGATGAGCCATTTCATGAAGTTAGATTTTTTTTTTCTTTTTCTTCTCAAATCTGATTAATTGTTTTTGAAATTTGTATCTAAGGCATGATTTGCATGGTGGGTTGGTTGAAGAGAGTGAAGAGAAGGGTGGAGTAAAGGAAGGACATGTGGACAACAACATATTACAGACAGAAACAGAGGAAGAGCCATTCATGCAACTTCTGCACCTTACATCCATCCACTTGATGATTATGCGATGTATTACCTTCCCAAAAATCCAAAAACAAACATGTGAAGTAGAATAACTACTGTTACGAGATAAAAGTATATAATTATTTTGGATTAAATATGTTCTTTATCTTTCAATTTTGTACTAAAAATTATAATTACTTTTTATTCAAAATTATAATTTAGTTTTTTTAGTTTTAAAAATATGTTTTTAATAATTATTAAGTTTATTTAACATTTAAAAGATAATTTGACACATTTTTTTAATATTAATTAAAAAATATAATTAAAATCTCAAATAAATTTAACAAATTTAATTAAAATGATTAAATTCATTTCATTTTAAAAATAAAAGAGTAAATTACTGAAAATTTCTAAGAGCAATTCCAATTTTATTATGTGACCAGGGTATTCACCAAAAGTCAAAATAATTTTGGCCTATGTCACACCATTTTAATTATTAGTCAGTAACACGCTTTTCTTAATATATTTTAATTAACATTTTAAGTAGTGCATGTTTAATATTTTTCTATTATTTATAGTAACTACTTGTCGTATTTACTAGCGTTTTATTAGTTAACTGTATACAAAATTTTGACGCTTATAATATATACAACTAAATTAAAAAAAAATTACCTTAAGTTTTTATTGTTAATTAATATTCACTAAATCCAGAAATAGAATGAGACTAAGGTAAAAAGAACATAAATGAGTGAAATAGAATGCAATGTTTTATAAATCATTAACGGGTTTATTTAAGCTCTACCATTTTTAATAAGAGTGAGAATGAGAATTTTTAAATCTGTATTTTTTTTTATGAAATTATGTTTTTTTACCATCCTAAGTTTTGCATATTAATTTAGTATATTATTATTATATTTAATATTACTTTATTTCATCCTAGTATAATCTTTTTTATTTTTAAAATACGAGTTAATAATCATTTTTAAATATGTATTTATTTATTTGTTATGAATTTATGTTTTTTTTTCAATAATTTTTATTGAATTTTAATTGGTATATTTTTACCATCTAAGTTTTGCATATTAATTTAGTATATTATTATTTTTTTTAATATTATTTTTTAGATTATTTAATTTCATCTTAGAATAATCTTTTTTATTTTTAAAATACTAGTTAATGATATTTTTTATTTGGTCTCATTTAATCATTTTATTATTACGGTTGTCTAAGAGAATACTAAAATGAATAATATACAAAAAAAAATACTCAAAAATTTATTATTTTAAAAATTTTGGATTAAAGATCTCGTCAAGTTATTTTTTTTACTAACATCTTTTTAATTACAAAGCACCAATTTTGAAAATGTACTTTTGTATCTTATTAATTTACCTATAATCATATTACTTATATTTTATATAAAATGAATTATTCTTTTTGTGTGAGTATTTTATGATAGGATAGTAAAACAAAAAATACTATTTGAAAACTAAAATGATTAAAACGCTGCGTCTAGATTGAAGACAATACGGATCGCATTTGAATTAGATGAGAACGTACTAAGCTATGATTTCTAATAAACTCATTTATATTACTTTTAGATATAATAATTATAATTTAGTATATTAAATAATATTATTTAATTAAAAATCATCATCATGAATGCACTTTTTCTTTTTCGGTTTTTATATAATTATCTTAAAAATCGTACCAATTAGTATGACTTTTGTTTTTAATAATATAAAACACATACTTATAATGGAAAGCCACCAATTTCAAAATAACATGGAACATTTTTAGTAGGATGTTATTATTAAGGTGAAAGTCGAGAACATTTACTATAGATATGAATATTATATGCTAGTTTTCTCTTTTATTCAAATAAAATATATAGAAACGTATTTATTCTATTAACATCTAATTGCTGGCTATATTTCTTATTTATCATGAGCAGAGTACATATCTAATTGATATTCATTGCAAGAAATATTAATAAAATGTTATTTAAGTTAATTAAATTTCACATCATTAGTAAGTTTAAATATTTTTAATTGAGTTTATATTAACTTTTTAATTAAATACTAAAAAAATTTATACTTTTTTAATTGAGTTCATATTAAATTTTTATACTTTTCATACTACGTTTTTATCGTCTTACTTCTTTATTATATATGTGAATATTTAATCATTTTGTATTAATCATAATATTATTTTATCAATCATAAAATTTCAAATTTTTAATGTGATAAAATGAAAAATGTAATATAATTAAATAAGATAACAATCATCTAACTCAATTAAAAAAAACTAAACAATAGAGAGTCAATTAAAAATCATAAAATTCCAAGTATAAAATAATAAAAAAATAAAAATAAAAATTCAATTAAAAACAATCGAATTTGACTTAATTAAATCTATTATTTGAAAATTCTATTAAATTAAATTTTTGTAAAAGGAAATATATTTTTTGATTGAATGAAAATTTGATCAAAAGATATATTTTATATAAACCTTACGTTTTATTCAATAGGTACTTTGATAATCTTTTAATTGTGATAATAATAAAAAAGTGTGAGAAGTGTAATATACATCACTCATCTTCCTCATAATAACTTTTTGAATAAAATTATTTATATTCTGAATTATAAAAAACCTATAAATTTTATCACTTGTTTACTGGTGATTAGATATTGTTCGTGAACTTAGATAAGTAGCAGTTGAAATAACGAATATGCCATGGTTTTTGTGAGGTGAAGAAGTAGGTTTGTAGTGATCCACATATTGCTTCATTAAAATGGTTTTGTTGGGACGTGATTCTATTACAAGAACAACTTAAGTGGAGGGAATAGGTTGTTGAGTTGTCCACGTGGCTGGAAGCAACTTGGGATGAGGATGGACATCTAGTTCCTATTGGTCCGAAATCTATCCGTTGTTCCATAAGATTTCTTCTACAGATTTCACCATCCTACCTGGCCTGCTATGACAACTCCTTAGATTCTCTCACACTTCACATCCACACACACATAAAATCTCCCTGAGTGCTGCATTTTACAAGTAAACCTCAAAAGCAGCCTCTATTTTCTCACCGTCTCCAGAGAACTTTATAGAGTGATGGCAGCTGCAACATCTGGTGCTGTGTTAAATGGGTTGGGATCTTCCTTCTTGAGTGGAGGAAGCAGGAGCCAAACCCTTCTGGCCACTTCCATTGGAGGCAAAGTCGGTGTTGCAGTTAGTCCTAGAAGACTCATTGTGGTAGCTGCAGCAGCACCAAAGAAGTCATGGCTCCCTGGTGTTAGAGCTGGTGGCAATCTCGTCGACCCAGAATGGCTTGATGGATCGTGAGTCCACCCAAATTCCTTCATACTTTTTTATTTCAAAATGTGTTTTCTGACATAATTCCATGGCTATTCAGAAATATATTTTTTTTCATTTTCTGAAAAACATGTTTCTAAATTAAAGTGTTTTAGAAACCATGAAATGGTGTTGTATGATGTCCTAGCTTAAGGTGAGTAATCTGGAACGATGTTGAATGTGGTGGGGCATGAACTTGGTGAAGTTGCATATTTTGAATTCTGAAAACAAATTTTCCCATTTTCTCTCTTCACTTTTTCCTCCAAATTTCTCTTTGGAAATTGATTTATAATGTTTCAAGTGCAGGCTACCAGGTGACTTTGGTTTTGACCCACTAGGCCTGGGGAAGGACCCGGCATTCCTGAAATGGTACAGAGAAGCTGAGCTGATTCATGGGAGGTGGGCAATGGCTGCAGTTTTAGGTATCTTTGTAGGGCAGGCCTGGAGTGGAGTGCCATGGTTTGAGGCTGGAGCTGACCCCAATGCAATTGCTCCTTTTTCCTTTGGTTCTCTTTTGGGAACCCAATTGATTCTTATGGGATGGGTTGAGAGCAAGAGATGGGTGGATTTCTTCAACCCAGACTCACAGTCAGTGGAATGGGCCACTCCATGGTCAAAAACTGCTGAGAACTTTGCCAATGCTACTGGTGAACAAGGGTACCCAGGAGGCAAATTCTTTGACCCTTTGGGCTTCGCTGGCACTCTCAAGGATGGAGTTTACATCCCGGATACAGAGAAGCTGGAAAGATTGAAATTAGCTGAGATTAAGCATGCCAGGATTGCTATGTTGGCCATGCTGATTTTCTACTTTGAGGCTGGACAAGGAAAGACCCCCCTAGGCGCACTTGGCTTGTAAACTACACAATTCATGTAGATAATTGAATTGAGAGGCTGGAGTTGCAAATGAACCTTTGTCCTGTTTGTGTTACCCCATGACAAATTCAAATTCTATGCTCTAATATGGATGCGTTCACTTTATATCAGTAGTACTCTAATGTAGCCACCGTATAAATACTTGCATTTACTTTTCATTCTCAAGCCAGGAGTAGTTGAAGTCATAAGGCTGATTTGAAAATATTGCTAGTGCCTGATTGTGTAGCCTAGTCGTATGGAGTTTCAAGTATCTTTTTTATGCACAATTGGGTAAAAAATGTATACAATATTGGATTGCCATAAACAAGTACTCTGAATGAAAACAAATTTGGATGAGAGAACACAAGGTCAAATGCCATTGAGCTCATCCGTCTAAAAGATAAACTTGTATTAAATAACAAAACAACCAAAGCAAAGTCATATGGAGAACTAGAACAGAAGGTTCAGATAGATTTCGTTGAAAATGCATACATTAATCTAAATGTTCACAACGTTCTGCATTCAAAAGCAGAAGCAATTAAATTTAAAGATGGAAGAATATGAACTCTATTCCAGTCGAAAGGAATGTGTCTACTTATCCACTCCCCATCGCCATCAAAAATTCACCCTCACACACAACTTCACCTCCAACATATGCCTTCCCTTCCATCTTTGCTATTCCAAATCGCTTTTGCAGCTTAGTAAGCGTCATTCTCATAACTAAGGTGTCCCCTGCAATCACTGGCTTACGAAATCGCACTTTGTCTATTCCAGCAAAGAAGAAGTTTTCACGAGAACCTCCCACTTCAGGTTGCAACATGACCAAACCGCCAACTTGTGCCATTGCCTGCAACAAAAGACCTCATGTTCATGCCCACTTTTAAAGCAGATTAACAGAAATCAAATAAATTTTTCCCTCTTTTCTTTACATTCTTACATTGGAGTTGAGATAGTTTGTAGTGAAATAGAGCTATTACAGAGTCTTTTTGCGTGCAGTTCTAAAGCTTACAACTAACTTAGAAACTTAAAGAGGATGGTTGTTCATCTCAACAAAAGAAGTGCTACAGAAGTTGGAGCCTAGGAATTATAGTTCACTGAATATAAATGAGCTTAACAATGTAACAAGTGATCGTAGTCTGATGTATGTCGGTCTAATCAAGATAACGATATAAAACCAGTTTCAGAGACTGCATATAAAATGGTAAAAGGGAAACAAATTTTGACAATACGGTAGACAACAAGGGACAATGTTTCGTTGGAGCATAAAGCACTCAACCCAGAAAAATGCATGCATGCTACACGGTTAAATTTATTTTCTGACCATGGACAAAAGATGTCATAAGTGAGACATGAAACTTGAAAGAGAAAGAAAGGAAGAAAGAAAGAATGAAAGAGCATTGGTTTTCGAAATCGAGGAAAAAATATGAACATAAAGTTAGGCAAACGAACTTATCAATCTCAAATCTCGATGCATATTAAGATTAATTAATAACATTTAAGCCATTCATTTAGTGAAATGCAGACCTGCTTATAAAGTATGGGACTCAAGTGGATGCCATGACCTAGAATAACCTTCTATATTTCTAATCTACAAACATACGATTTGCTAATATAATCCGCTTGCTTTTTTTTTCTTTGAAGTAATATTTTAGCAAGCTATAATATAACACTGGATTTGTTAAAGTTCCCCCAATGGAGTAGCTTTTCAAAAATTACTCTCTAGTTTTTAAATTTTAGCAAGCTAAAACGTGATTTGTTAAAAAACTCAGAAAATATCTCTCTTTCACAGTCCCATCGTCCTTTTGCAGGAATGTCAAATTAATTCCACTACTTAAGATGACTTTCGAAGCAAAAACTCATGAATCCGAGAATATGTCATTATTTACACCAGACATGCCATGGAAGTAGTTTCTGTGTTTAATTGAACTAGTAGATGCAAAGACACAGGTCTAATGCAAACATGATCTCGATATGGCAGATAAGAGCATTTGATATGTCTCATAATCTAGCACAGAGAAATATGTATTAACAAATGAAAGACTGAAAAAGCTACAAGCCTGCCGTTGTAGCATTACCAAAACAACTTCTTTAAAAGCAGATACAACTAAACATTTAAAAGCCGTGAAAACAAGCAAGGAACATGTCCTATACATGGCCACAACATCATCTATATACCATTAACATTTGCTAATCCCGGCCCACATTCAGGACTTGTGAAGCAAACCAATGACGTAAAACTAAGTCAAGATTTTTTTCATTTGCATAATCGAAACAAAACTCATGGTCCAAGAGCTACAAGCTTAACTGATTTGCTGATAGCCACTGTAGGGTGAATTGAAGAACTACCACGAGTGGGAAAAACTTAATCTAGAATTCCGAAGCTCTCAAAATTCCTATATATCCGACTAAAAGTATTTGTCCTCTAATTCAAAACTTTTTTTATTACCCTATGCAAAAACATCAACAGTTGACTACTTCATTCTTTTGGTGCCTTTTGAATTTATGACAACATATATAATAAAGAAAAAGATAAATATAGGAAAATGTTTACATTTACCATATCCTGTACTATATCCATGAGTTCACTATTAAGGAGACATGCATGGAAAGAGAGAAATTACAATAATAACATTGATTCATTTTCAAAAAGAAAAGAATCAAATTACGGCTCCATACAGCACTAAAGAATGTTTTAAATGCTGTAAAGCATCTAAATGAACATCATCAAATTTTTATTGGTTCTGTTAGTCAAATTCATAGGTTTTCTCACTGGTTAATACAGTCAGACCACTTTCAACAGAGGTGCACATTTCATTATGGAAAATTGTGACAGCAAGCAATCACACCGCCCTTTATCAATTCAAGAAAGGTTTCATTAGAACTAAGTTAATCTAATTTGATGCCTGATACAATTATGTTTAGTATCTTTCAAATTTTATATTAAAGAAGTTCCTCTCCAGGATAATTGCAAGTTTAAAAAGAACAAAAAACTCTAGGAGAATATAAAGTTTGCAACCACAACACTTTTAAGTTCAAATAAATGGATATATCATTTTTCAAATGCAAAGTTTACAAGAGGTTTTTCATCCTTATAGTTTTAAACAAGCTACTATAACGATATATCTACCTAAATCAATACAGATATATGAGATATCACAAAATTTATACCACTAATCTCAGTCTAGACATTGTAACAAATTGATTCTATTCTATTACATTTAATCATATAAATAGCTAATCTCATTGCATATACACGAGAATTAAAATCACATGATTACAGACAAGGCAACACCAAAATAGAAAGGTAGGGCCAATAATCAGCATAGTGTATAGCTTAATACCTCAATCATGAGAACACCCGGCATGATGGGCCTTTCTGGAAAATGTCCAGGAAAGAAATTGTCATTTATTGTCACATTCTTTATGGCGACAGCAGAAACGCCAGGATTGTACTCAATTACTCTATCCACCAGAAGGAAAGGAAACCTGAATCAAGAAAAAAGGTGAATGTGAATCTCATCAACGTTCAGAAAACAAACAAGAGAGGAAGAAAAGAACGCTGAGAGTACCTGTGGGGCAAAATGTCACGAATCTGGTTGATATCCATGACTGTTGGAAATGCCGGATACCCTGCAAAGTGCACACTATCAAGGAAGAAAATTGAAACGAATAGAGAATCAAACGGGAAAAACAAAATTAAAACTCGTACTTAATTCAATTGGGGTGTCATGTTGAGGAGCATCGGCGGCATCCGAGGAACAAAACGTGGTCGTTTTGCTCAACGAGGGGTGGGATCTGGTGCTGGGGAATTTGAGAAGTGGGAATCTGGGTTGAAAGGAAATAGATTTGGGTTTGGAAGGAAGTGTCACGGGAGAAAGCAATGCGTTGGAGAAAGCAGACGCTGCCATTTGCTTTCAAATGTGAAGTGAAGAGTCACACCAAAGCTTGCAATTGAAGAGTGAGGCACTGAGTGAGTTATTGAATGTGAATGCAATAGCAATTCCAGGTGGACGTTAAAAGCAAAGAATGGCGACAAGAACAATGAAATTAAATGGTGGAAAGTGCGAGTAGCAAAAGGTAATGCTACCTTTTGGGTTACAGTTAGGGCGGAGGCACCCATGATGTTTTTTGTTGTTTGTTCAAGATTCAGTATTGTGTTGGACCATAAAAAGTGCAATACTCACTCACTCTTGCAATGGACACAGCCCAAGCCCACTATTTTCTTAGCCCAATCTCTGTTGGATCTGTTGTAGCCCACAACCTCATTTTTTCAATTTCTAAAATGACAATAGTATGTGTGTGTGTATGTGTTCTCTCTTAACATCGCTTTTTGAAACCGAAAGTTCATTATGATAAACTCTCCAATAATAGAGATACAAGGTAAAAAATTGAATAAATAGCATTTCTAGTTTCCTTCATTACTTGCTTTCTTCGCTTCTTCATGATAATTTTGATAATTAGCATAAATATTAGAAAATATTTCAAATTAATTAGTGAATATGATAATCAGTACATACATATTATATTTCTGTTAAAAAAAATCATCCATGAATAAATGTAACGAATTTTTTAGTCATACAAAAGTCAATATTATGTTTTTCTCTCTTTGAAAATCACTATCATAAGATTGGCATTGCATTGATTGAAAACTCTAATCAGTTGTCTACTTTCATCCATAATTTGGGCTTCGTAATTATTCAATTGTCTATTCAACAACTCCATTCATTGCCTAACCAAGAAAAGATCAAAATCTTCACATTTGAGCTTGTCCAATATGGAAATATCTGAGTTATAGTTAATGCAAGCGTCGACTGAACATTTCCAAAATTATAACTATTGATTGTGATCTTATCCAATAGGAAAAAAAACCCTACAACCTTAGTTCTGTAACTTTTACAATTTGGAAACATTCAGTCCTCGGAAAATCAGACCTCAAAAGTGAATCATACACTTGGTCAAGAACAAATAAAACAACTTTTCTAAACCATGGCAGTTAGCTAGTTAAAGGCAGAACATATCTTGCGAATTTCACCATCGGTCCCAGTCTTCAACTCGATGTTGCTCATCTTCACCATAGATTTTGCAAATTCCACATTGAAAAACGAGGCTTTGGAGGCCAAGTAACCCTGTACAAAAGACTTGGTGGAAGGATCGTTCCAAAGCGCTTGATCAGACTGCAGAATTCCACGCCCATTTCTCAAATTGGCAAAGAATGATGTGTCAAATCTGATTTCACTACCGGTATCAAGAGCTACTCGGTTTGAATCACCGCCGTTTTGCGGGCACAATGATCTTAGCTGAGGAAGAAATAAAGGGTTGATTGAAGAGTCGGCACCATTTGCACTGAAGTTGTACAATCTGTTACTGAAGAACTGACAAGCCGTGGTACCAATCGTATGTCCACCTTATAAATATACAAAAACTCGTTAGTCTTAAATCTCTATATTGTGAACTTGTCGTACCCTACATATAAATTTTTCCTTTCACATAAAAAAGACAAAACTGCACGTTTGTCAAGTTAAAGTAAATTTGAGTGTTTATTATTAGACTTTTTCATGCAGCCATTGAGAAGTCCCTTGGCTTTTCTAAGACAGCCTATAGAAAAATGTCAAAATCACTAGACAGTGAGAGAAGATTTGTTAATTAAGAGTGAAAAAGATGTTTCCTTCCTAATAAGGGTACAAGAAAAGTGACATCAGAAAAGGTCGAGAATTCTAATGATGGTGTCTACATACAAAGTCATAAGTGTAATTACCAACAAGGGTGACGAGGTCTTGAGTGTTGAGTCCCTTTGCTGTGAACTTTTGTTTCTGAACATCAACAGAGTCAAAAGGAGCAGGCAAGTTACTCACATCAGAAGCCTGTGATATTCGCCCATCTCTGCGTCCAGTAGGCACTTGCCAACTCAGTCCACCACTCTGCCATGCAAAAAAATGCCAAATCTTAACTATAGTAAATAACACGTACTTTGTACTATCTTATAATATCAATTAGTTTTGAGTTAATTACCAGAAAAACGGAATCACGAGCAGCAAGAGCAAGGATATCAGCACAAGACACAACACCGGGGCATGCAGCCTCGAGCTGCGTTTTCGCATCGTCAATAACCTCGTACCCTCTTAAACCAAGGTTTGCGAATGCTGTTCTCTCGGTGCCAGCACCGGCAATGAGAACAGAACCGTCACAACCTTGTACAAAGCAATCGTGAAAGTGCATCCGAAGCAGCCCAGCCGCTAAACTACGATCGGACCTCACGTGGGATTGAACTGTGGACCTAACAATGGACTCAGCCCGAGGACATGTTCTAGCATAGAACCCTACACGCGTCCCTTGGCCATGCACAACGTTCAGAGTGGCCAAAGCAAGCAAAAGAAACATCGGTGAGCACAAACTCCGTCCCTCCATTATTTTCTCGAGAAAACTGTTGCAACTGCACCACTCAATGAGAAATAATTCAAGATTAATATACGAAATAGATGATAATGTATGATTCTGTGGAATGCAATGTGATGTATATGTAGGTATTTTATAGGAGTGTGTGATGAACTTTGGAAGATATAAACAAAAAAGTCAAACGTTGGATAAAGAGTAAGCAAAGCCGGCTAGTTTAAACTGCATGCAACGCAAGTGTCCTGAGAGTCACGGGTTTTGTTTAGTTTTGGGTTTTGCATTGGAAAAATACAAATGATAGCGCGTTGGTGTGAGAATATATATTTAGTCAGAGCTTATTTGTATGCTTTTTCCCATTACGATCAGTGACGACCACCACTTGCAAAAAGGTGGAATCTCTGACGAAAAACTCAAACATCTAAATGTCAAAAGCAAAAGCTAAACTTCACAAAAAATCACACGTTGGTCCGTGGAAACACACTACAAGAGTCATGTTCTTTATGTGCAATCCACCTCAATTCGTTATCCACATTCATTTAAAATTTTCTTTTACAATATTCAAAATACTGAATAATTCAAATTTCAAATCAATGATAAAAGTTTGATGAATGATGGAAAATATGATTAATGTGGTCATATCTAATCCAAATTCAGTGATTTAACTAAAGGTTGACTTTAATTTTTGTCATCAAGAGTTCTTTTTTCATATTGTCAGTAATTATAACATTTAATTAGGTAAAATGCATATATCAAAGATATATTTTATCACATTATATTTTTTTATATTTTTACTTCATATTTATTTAGTAAGGGCACATATGAATTTTCTATGCAAACATTTAACTTATTGTTTTTATTTTATTTTTTATTATATCATTTATTTATTATTGCGTTGAATAAAGTGTGTATTCAATAAATATTTTTTATCATTAATTGTAAATTATGTAGGATTACAAACAATTTTGAAAAAAAAATCATTTACAAATGGGTATCAAATGGATTTGTAAATATCCAAAACAGTTTCTTTTTAAAAATGTGGATTTGGATTCTAATCAAATTATTTGAATTTGAACCTCTAAAACTGAAACTGATTTTTTTTAGAAAATATAAATTTGGATGCAATTTCAATTTAAATTATTTGAATTTATAATGAATAAATTTGGATGTAATTTCAATTAAATTATTTGAATATAAACTTTGAGATTGGTAGAATGAGAAGGAATGATTTGGTTTTCTATGATTTTTTTTCTTGATAAAATAAAAAAAAGGTTATTGATTAGACATATGTAAGTTAAAGCAAAGGCCTAATTAACCAATAACTCAAATTCATAGACTTTGTTTCCCCTTAATTTAAACAACAGTTACGTTCTGGTTTGAATGTTTACTGATTAACATATATGCATGTACTAAATGCAATAAAATGATTTTCGTCTTCATATAAGTTTACTTCAAAAGTCAACATCATGCTATCTCTTTTTTAAGATCACGATGCGTAATTATGAATAGTTAATATTCCATTCCCACACACACATATGACACTGTGTAAGATTGAAACTTCCAAGCAATTGTCTCTTTTCGTCCCTTATTTCGTATCCAACTCATTCTCATCTATCAGCTGAGACAGACTTGATGATACTTTGGGTTCACCAATATGATAATTTCGTATTCTATAATGTTGTTTATAATTAATGCAAATGTTTGTTCAGAACCCAAAAAAGAAAACTATGGACATCGTGCAATTATGTAGGTTTAAATAATACATATTACCTTTCATTTTCTTGTAACGACAGAAGATGTCATAGTTATTAGATTTGGCTCATCCAACATAATGTAACATCAATGATTACAGACAATAGTTAACTTTCGGATAGAACGTAGAATGTTACCTTTAAAAAAATTGGAAAAATATATTGAAGTTATTTTTTAGTTAAAATATGTAAATATTATCGAAGGAAAAGCATTTAAAACATTTTTTGTTAGTTTGGATATTAATATTTTAAGCTCTCAACAGAGGAAGTGAAGTTGTTTTAACATTAATTTATCGGCAATTCACTTGAGATTACACATAATCGTCGCTGTAAATGTACAAAATTGTCAATAACACTACCATAACTAAACTTCTGTCACTATTTATTGGCACGTAGAATCTATTGGCTTTAATTATAACTGATTTTTTGTACGAAAAAATTAAATTTGATCAGTTTTACTGGTTGTTATTTCAATTTATAACAGATTTTAATTTAAGAAATCATTTAAAAAGACTATATTTATTGTATCACATCAATTTTCTGTAAATTTTACACTTCCAAAATGAAAAGATATCGGTACATGATACACTTGAGATGCATATATACCAATAACAGAGACAAAATAAAACCAGCTTTTGAAGCAATATATTAATTGTTTGAAGTGGCTAGTTGATGGCAGAACAAATCTTGCGAATTTCACCATCAGTACCAGTCTTCAACTCAATGTTTCCCATCTTGACCATAGATTTTCCAAATTCCACGTTGAATTTCAATCCAAGCAACCCTCTTATTAAGCCCAAGTACCCCTGCACAATTTTCTGAGTGGAAGCATCGTTCCAGAGGGCTTGATCAGACTGCAGAATTCCGCGTCCTCTCCTCAAATTATTGTAGTAAGATAAATCAAATGCTGTTTGACTACCCGTGTCTAGGGCAACGCGTTTTGAACCGTCACCGTTTTGTGGGCATAGCGATTGTAGTTGGGAAATAAATGAAGGGTCGATGGAAGGATCAGGACCATTTGCAGTGAAGTTGTATAATCTGTTACTGAAAAACTGGCAAGCTGTTGTTCCAATGGTATGTGCACCTGTATATTCAACAAAAACAAACATAATGATATAAAACAATGTCAAATCACTTGACAATGATGACAAAAAGACAGAAAAAGATGTTACTCTAATGGGGGTATTAGATACGAATGTGTAAAGAACTATGCTTATTGTAATAACTGAGCTGTCACAAAGCAAGCGTGATACTATTATATTATACGTGACGAAATGAGTTCAATTTTCAAACTTTAACTATGATATATTCATTCATTGACTTGAAGTGTGTAAACAAGCTATAATACGTTGAAGGGTGATTATTACCAAGAAGGGTGACGAGGTCTTGAGTGTTGAGGCCTTTGGCTGTGAATTTTTGCTTCTGAACATCAACAGAGTCAAAAGGAGCAGGCAAGTTATTCACGTCAGAGGCCTGTGATACGCGTCCATCTCTGCGTCCAGTAGGAACCTGATAGCTCAGTCCACCGCTCTGCCATGCAAAAATGACACCAATAAAATATACTCTCATCAACTTGCAAATTGATTAGAACATAAACTATTGTTTATGGTGTATAGAGTTTAAGTTAATTAATTACCAGAACAACGGAATCACGGGCAGCAAGGGCAAGGATATCAGCACAAGACACAACACCGGGGCATGCAGTCTCGAGTTGTGTCTTTGCATCATCGATAACCTCAAATCCTCGTAAACCAAGGTTAGCAAAGTTTGTTCTCTCAGTGTTAGCACCGGAAATGAGAACAGAACCGTCACAACCTTGCACAAAGCAATCGTGGAAGTGCATCCGAAGCAAGCCAGCAGCCAAAGTAGGATCAGACTTAACGTGGGATTGAACTGTGGACTTAACAATGGACTCGGCACGAGGACACGAACTGGAATAAAACCCTTGACGTGTCCCTTGGCCATGCACTGAGTTTACAGAAGCTAAAGCAAGCAAAAGAAACAGCAGAGAGTAGAAACTGCGTGGCTCCATTTTTTGTGAGGAAAGTTGCAAATGCAAATGCAAATGCAGCAAGTGAAGTGAAATGCAATGAGTATATGAGAGGGAGTGTGGAAAAGAATGAGAGAGTAAGAGGTGTTTTATAGGGCTTGTTTGGTCAACCTTGTGAAAGTGAGTAAGCAAAGTCGGCTTTGTATCGAAAGTTGACGTGTATAATATTGAAATGATGTGGCGAAGAGAGATTATATTATGAGGTTGGCTTGTGTGATACAGTGATAATGCAAAAAGATTGATTCCGCGTGAGAGTGCAGTTTGTCAAACATTGCTTACTTTTTCTTACAGCACTTGCAAGTGGAATCTTTCTTATTGCTTTTCCCTTGTCACCTTCGTAGGCGACGAAAATGGAAGCTGGCATGAACAGTAGCAAAGAACTTCTCCACCTTGTTTTAGCTCACCACGCACTTTCTTTTCTATCTTTAAAATATAAACACATTTTAATGTTTTCCTCGACACATCTCGTTGTCATGATCAGTTAGTGCGTGAATCAATTAGCACACAATCACCGAATATTAATTGCGTTAAATGTTAAAAAACAAGAGCGTTTGTAATAGCTTGATTCAGTTGGAATACGTGGTCTTTAAAACATGACACTATTTGTAGTTTGAGATTTAGTTTAAATCCTTTGGTTCCTATTTATGTGGATTTTTCTCAGTTTGATCATCTTTTTAAAATTTTCAATTAAGTCCTTATAAGTGTTAATTTGAATTAATTGAGCCACTGTTGTTAAATTTAGTTAACGGAGTTAAGCTTTTGCACAGGTGAAAGATTGATATGTCAAATTTTTAAAACGTGGCATACTGAGAGCTGAATATGTGGAATTTAGCAACTTTTTAAATTTTAATAATATGAATTTCTGAAATGGGATTTAAGGTTCATAGAAGAGGAAGAAGAAGCTACAGGTAACAAAGAAGATGAAAGTAAATCTGTCATTAAATGGACAGAGGATGACCAAAAGAACCTCATGGATCTAGGAAATTTAGAGCTGAAAAAGAACACGCGGTTGGAGAAACTTATTGCCAGAAGAAGAAAGGAGATTGATATCTCAGAAGAATCTAATAGACTTAGACTTTACTGATATTCCCAGTAAAAACCCAACCCAGAAAAACCCAAACAGCATCCAGAGCACCATCGTGAATCTCCTCGCGTGATCTCCTTCTTTCACCTGTAATTCCCAAAATCCAGAAAACGCAAAAAAAAAAAAACAAACTGCCACTCTCCCTGAAATCGCGAGTCTTCTCCTCCATCACCGTCGCACAACCCAGAATCGCATCAGCCTACATCGCGCCACCTTCACTTGCAGATCCAGAAAAGCCAGAAGCGTTGTAACCACCAAGAACTTCTTCTCCATAGATCGTGACGCAAACCCTGCAAGAAACCACTTCTTAGAATCGCGCCACCGCTTCCATGTTCTTCCTCCTCCAGAGATTTCGAAACCTACAAGGAAAGCAAAGAACCAGAAATAGAAGCAGGATCTCCCACGTCGCGGTAGTGCACCATCTCCCCTTCGCGGCGTAGAAGCAGGAACAATTTTCCCCAATTTGCTGAAATGCAATTGAGATGGATTTGATCAACAACCCTGATCTCGTTGCCACTGACGTCGTCGTCTCCTTTAAGTCCGCCATTTGGTTCTGGATGACCCCACAGTCCCCCAAGCCTTCCTTCCACAACAACCTTGACTGCCACTCCCAGACTCCATTAGGAAATTCGCTGCTTAATCTCCATCCCTTCGTTTGATCTATAACCACTTCTCAGATTTTTAATCCCATTCAATTTGATTGAACCCTAAATCCCATTTCAGAAATCCCTAATATTATATTATTACATTTTACCAAAATTCCACGCAGGCCTAAACCATGCGTTAAATAAATTAGACACATCAACCTCCCATTTCAACTCTCACCATGCCACGTCTTAAAAAATTAAACACATCAACCTCCCATCTATGCACAAACTTAACCCCGTTAAATAAATTTAACGACATGGACTCAATCGATTCAAATTAACACTTTTAAATACTCATTTGAGAATTCTAACAAGAAGAGGATCAAATTGGGAAAAACTCACATAAATAGCGACAACTAAAGGGTTTAAACCTTTGATATTTTAATATGGTTTTCTTATGTAAAGTTGATTCCATTAAACACAAATGTTATGTTTAAATCCGAACTTATTCCTTTGAGTGGAAGATTTTGGATTTTCTTTTGGTTCGAATTAGATTTCGGAATTTAAAATAAGTTTATTTCGACAAGTTTCTATTGATTTAACCATTGAGGACTTTCTTTCATCTTTAAATAATGTTTCATGGTTGAATATTGTGAAGAAGATGAACAAGAGAGTTATATTTTTTTAAGTGAGTTGGTTTGGTTTTGGACTCATTAGTCGGTATAGAGCGAATGTCAAAGGTAAATCTTAAAACAAACTATTGATTAATTACGAATATAATGACATTAAAAGTGTGTTTGTGATATAGTATCAAACATTTTGAATATAATAATATATTTCTATCGCGAAATAACATCCATTAATTTTTTATAATATTAATGGATCCAACTGATACTTCTTATATTTTTAACAACATTAAAATAAAAAAACCAGATCATTTCAACAGTTACATTTTAAAATATATATTTTAATATGTGGTTGCTTGAGAGGACAATATTACATTAAAACCTTGAACGTATAACTTTTTTTTTCTCCTACAATTTTCTCGCAGAGGTGTTTTATTATTTACTCTTTATCGAAAATGGTATATATTAGCCCAATTTGAATTTGATAATCGTTGTACGCAAAAAATATATTAAATATTAGATATGATAATTTTTTGGTTACATGACTTATATATAATCTCTTTTTAATATATTTCAATCGAATAAAATCAAATTGTATTTATTGATAAATGTATTTTTCTAACCAACGGAACAATTAAATTAATAAAATATTTTTTATTGAAAAAGAAAGTAAGATTGTATTTATATATTAACTGTTTTTTTTTTTAATAAAAGAACGTTTATAACTCAAAGTTATTTTCAACTACCAATAAATTTGTCTCTAACTAAAAGAATTATAAAATATTAAAGTAAATAATATATTTGATTGATGCAGATGTAAGTTCTTGAAAAGTTTGCACATTTGATTAGAAACTAGACAAATTAAATATACTAGAACAAGGAATCCGAAAAAGAAAAAAAGAAGTGAAAAGCACTAGCATTTTGATATTATATAAAGAATGACAATAATTGTGAAAATAATTGTGCGATAGTATATCTTGATATTCATGATTAGAAGCATAACATGCACGTGAATTTAATTTGCATGTATGAACGCACGACTTCTGATATCTTCCTGTAATTATTAATTAAGTAGTTAGGCAAACGGTAACAGGTGGGTCCTCTTTGACAAATACTAAGTTAAGTTAAGCATATTCATTTTATTATGTGTGTGACACGTCAACGTTTTAAAAACTATTCCTTAATTCACGCCTTGTGACACGAGTATTTATATTTGATTTTGAGGGAGATTAACTTGAAGAAAGAAAACACTTTTAAATTAACTATTATTCTCAAACATTTTTCATTTTTGCTTGTCTAAATAAATTAATCACAACTAATTTTCTTGAATTAATAAAAAATATATGAACGACATGATGTTGTATATATTGTATTCTATTTTGAGGTTTTATTAACATGAAATAGAGGCCGAGAGCACAACATATATTGCATGATGGGAAAAACAGAGCCCAAAAAACTTGCTGCTCGTCAGCAAGAAAAAAAAATATCAAGTCATGTGCATTAATACATATTCAAATTTTATACTTAAATAACACTAATAATTATATATTTTTCAAATAGATATGATAGTACTTATATTAATGAATAAATCTTAATAATATCCCTTAGCAAAAATAAATTACCTAAAAAATAAAAAACAGTACAAACCAATGTTATAATAACATTATTTGAAACTAAGATAAAAAAAATATAAATGACTAGAATGATTTATAAAAAAAAAATTGGTAACATAATTTATACCAATTTTCGAATTATTAATAAATATATATTTTAAATAGAATTTTAAAATTTAGAAAAAGGTACTTTTTTAATTGCCTTTCCAGAGACTGGTTTGGGCCGAATTTTGTCGATTCCGGAAAAATCCAATTTATGTAATGATCGGATCGAATACTTTGTTGATTTCCGGTTCGACCGGTCAAATCCATCCTCCAGGAAATCCGATTTTCAAAACCATAATTATAATTAAGTAATTTTAACACGTAACTAATTTATTCAGTATTGAGTGCAATAAAATTTAAAATTAATGGAGATTTATAGTTTGAAAACTCTTTTTTGTCAATATCATCTGCATATTTATCATTGAAAATATTGTATATGTAATGAAATATGTAACAAATATACTGTTTTCATATAATTTGATATTTTCAATGAAATATTCTTTTGTTATGATTTTTAAATGCTTTCAGTTCGAAAAACAAAATAGCAAAGTAAATGAATCGGATTGTCAGTCATTTATCAACCAAGCAATCGACGGATCAAAAATAATAATTAATGAATAATTAATTAGAGTAATAAAAGTCATTAATTGATAATTAATAAGAATAATAAAGGTTATTAATGAGCGATTAATGGATCAAACTTAATTAAAGACTTATTACGAGGTTATAAATATAGGTTTGAGGTTGAGATAATATATATTTTTCCTAACCCATTCTTATTATGGAATCATTAAGTAAAATCACTTATTTCAGAGTGCTTCCTGCATGTAATTTTCAGACAGACTGAACGACTCAACGACATATATAAACTATTTGATGATCAAAGTTTAGAAGTATAAGACAATTAAGCAAGGAGACATATCCTCGATTCAATAACCTAAACAAACTACAATACATATCTATAATACATATTAAATTCTCTTGACCTTAGACTAAATTCCAATTAAAGAGGAAAACAAATAGTTATGAAGTTTCAAGTCATTTTTTATTTTTATAAAGTGGTTTTAATATAGGTTTAAATTCTTTAGTTGTCCCTATTTATGTATGGTTTTTTCATTTTGATTCTCTTATTAAAATCTCCAATGAAGTCCTTAAAAGTGTTAATTTGTACTAATTGAGCTCCTGCCGTTAAATTTAATTAACGAGGTTAAGTTTTTGTACAGGTAGGAGGTTGATGTGTCAATTTTTTGAAACGTGGCATGCTGATGTGAGAGTAACGTGCTTGTGAACCTCTCTGATTGTTTTTTCCAATTTTTCATATAGTCACTGGAGTTCATTGTTCCCTCCACCACCAACGCAAACCCTCACGCCACCGCAAGAAGAAGCCATCGCGAGACGAAGCTCCTCGCTTCATCTCCTTTATCACGAAACACTTCCTCGCAACCTGCAAAACCTGAAACACAGAAAGCCCCAAATCTCTTCGCACCAGAAACCCTAAATTGCGACTTCGCTCATCTTCCAACCACCGTGACGGAGCAACTCCTCCTTTATCGCGAGCAATCATCTTTGCTGACATGCAAATCGCGAGCAACCACCTCGAGCCTCTCACACTACCAGAGCAACACAACCACCAGGGTTTTTTCATTACCACAATCACATGGGATGCAAATCACGAAACTTTTCCCTTCGCCCAAATCATGAAATCACGAAACAACTCCTCTTTGTAAAACCCAAAGTCGTGCCTCTTTTGCTTTCTACCTTGACCACTATCAGACCTGAAATCTGAAATAGCATCTCTACGATTTCCAAAGCTATTTTCCTTTATAAGCATCCCAGAAAAACCGAAACTCTTCCCTCCAAGTTCAACATTTCTCTCCACCATGCCAGCCGAACAAACCGCTCCCATTATTGTTGTCCTCGACAATGACCAAGAAGAAAAATGAAACAAAACAAAGGAAATGAAAACCTAAAGCTTGTGCGAAAAATAAAAAGCGTAACTGAAGTTAAAGAAAGGAGGACTATTGGATTGATAGCTTTAGAAGGGAAGCGTACATATTTACACAGAATGCTGAGAATGGAGAAGAAGATTGGGATTGGGAATGGCGAGAAGATGTAAAAAGGAGAAGAAGATGGCCAAATGTCACGTTTCAACTCTATACATGCCAGGTTTAAAGAAATTAACACGTCATCCTCTCACCTGTGTAAAAACTTAACTCCGTTAACTAAATTTAACGGCAGTGGCTCAATTGATTCAAATTAGCACTTATAAGGACTCAATTGGGGATTTTCATAAGAAGGGAATCAAAATGGGAAAACCCCACATAAATAAGGACAACTAAAGGGTTTAAACCTTTAATATATGCATTCTTCAACACAATAAAATCATAACATTATCCACATTTTCTACTCTTATTATTCAGTGTCTTAAAATTATTGATTAAGAAATGAATGGTTTAATTAGAAATAGTATGAGATGATTCACAACTACAAAAATATGCTATATAACAAAATCTATATCTTTTGTTCTTAATTAGTATCCAACATTTTTAAATGTTTTCTTTAGTCTAACTAGTTTGAAACTAGTACTTCCTACAACGGATTGGGTCATGCTCATAATTTAAGAGCTTAATATTACAACTAACACATTCATTAAATATTAAATATTGAAAAAAAAAATAGTATTAACCAGAGCCATGATAAAAATAAGATTTACTTTTTTTATTTTTTTTAATTATATCACATATTCTATAAATTTATCATTTTTTAAATATATGTTTTAAAAGTAATTAAGGTGTTTATTGTGACACCCGGGCACTGATAAGGGTGGGGAGTGATCGCCGATGCAAGAGACACGAAGTGCAAGGGGCACAAACAAGGAGCGGCTCCTGGCAAACGTCCAGTGGAAGGGGCACATGGATGAATCGAACATACACCGGAATGAGAGGGATCTAGAGACTGTATAGGTATGGGACTATACAGTTGAAGGATAGCTTAAAGGGGTTGATTTTGCTACTCATATCACCAAAAATGCATTTGTTTTTCGGTAGCCTAACCCATAAGAACTACATGGTTAAGCGTGCTTAGCCTGGAGTAATTTAGGGATGGGTGACCTTCTGAGAAGTTTTCCTGGAAAGTGTGCGAGTGAGGACAAAGCACATTGGAAAGCCTTGTGGTGATATGTGGGGGCAGTCAATATTCCTGTAAGTTGTCGGGGAGTTACAAGTGGTATCAGAACCTAGCCTCTACCAGTACGGTGTGGTTCGAGGACGAACCATGCGGAAGCTGGTGGGCATGTGACACCTGGGCACTGACGAGGGCGGGGAGTGATCGTCGGTGCAAGAGGCACGAAGTGCAAGGGGCACAAACAAGGAGCGACTCCTAAGGACAATAGGTATGGGACTATACAGTTGAATGATAACTTAAAGGGGTTGATTTGGCTACTTATATCACCAAAAATGCATTTGCTTTTCGGTAGCCTAACCCATAAGAACTCCATGGTTAAGTGTGCTTAGCCTGGAGTAATTTAGGGATGAGTGACCTTCTAGGAGGTGTATATGTGGGATGCTAATTGTTTTTATTTTAATGATGTGGAATAGATTATGTGGTGATAACATTTTGTGACGTGGAATTTTCTAATTTTTGAATTAAAAGAAACTGAATTTTTCATATTGGGAGAATTACCCCTCTCTTCGAATTAACATTTATGGAAAGAAATTCAAGAAAACTGTGAGTGGTCCTTCGAATTAGGGTTCATTGACGAAAATGGATAATGATATCTTATTCATGTTCTTCTTCAACGATGGTAGAAATCACAAGTAACAGCAACGCCCTCACTTCCTCTGACGACGTTGGCGGCGATGTTGTCTCCTCCCACACACCCCATGGGTTCGACTTGAATCTCTCGACACTGCTCACGGAGTTCTTGCTGCTGGTGGGGTTCGAGTTCAGGAAAAAAATAGATGAAGGTGACGAGCAAGAGGTGGAAGCTTAAGCCATGCTGAGATAGTGAGATTAAGTGGTTGGGGAATCTATATGCAAACTTCTTCATAATCGAGTAATGATTTCAAAATTGATGGGTGGCTCACACTAAAAGATTGTCAAATAATACAAACTCTGCAGTATGAGATATTGAAGATGTCGCTTTGAAATACGTTTTGATTCAACTATCAACCAAACTGTTGGACCCCCCAATAAATTGTGGACAAAGCTCTTCAACAGTTTCATTGAGTAATATGCCATAAAATAATTTATTTTTTTTCTAAAGAAACAGAGTCCAACATTAGTAGCTGATGTTTTTTTATCGTGTTTTAAACTGTATAGAATTTTAAGATAGTAAAAGCTTACTTTTTTTTTGCTTTGGTTTCCTAAGATATTAGTTAGCTTCTTTGCTTTGGTTTCCTAAGATATTAGTTAGCTTCTTTGCTTTGGTTTCCTCGTCCTTAAGACATAATTCAAATTTACCTCAAATTTTAGAAGGGAAATGAAAAAGCTCCCTTTAATGAGATCAATATAAAAAGATGCATGAGACAAAAAAACATAAATAACACATGCATGTACATCTCTTCTTTGGGAACCAAAAAGTAAGTAGCACCCATAGAAACGGATGAGAGGGTGAAAAGCAGAGCCATAAAAGTTAAGAATCGAACATAAATTACATGAGACTTAACACTTGTATCTCATCTGTTTGCAGTTTCTGAATTTCTTTTTTTTTAGTTTTATTTAAAACTAAAGTTCATGCCAATAAAATTAAAACCAAAAACAACTAAAATTTCTAAATTTCCAATGCACGAACTTAATGTTTGCTTAAAAGCCTTGGAAACTTCAATAAGTTTGTCAGTGTCTGGTATAAGGCAATTCCAGATTCACATATGGAGGAGAACTGAAATTTTCTTGTGCAGAGGATTGGACTTAAGAAGAAGTTCACTTTTGGGATTCAAGGTCTCTTCAATAAACTCATAATCTACATCTTTTAGGTTAAAGGCAATCTGCACCCTCAGGGCATAAGCGTCGTTAGTGCCCTATTAAGTGTTTTCGGATAGAACCCGTTTTTGGGTGTAGCGAAGCTCTATACGCCGACGCATAGTTTGCAAAAATGGAGATTCTATGAAGTAGGGAATGATGGTTCTGTCCCTTTATGTGGTCACTATTTCCATCAAGATTACCATGGTTAGGAGACGAACTTGAAGTACGAACATCAACTTCTTCCTCCATAACCGATGGCCAAGGAACCCTAATTGCTTCCGCTACCCACTCACAGTTTCCCCAAATTCTTTTCAAAATTCTTTATTTCAAACAAAGGGGTTGGGTTGAATTAAAGTTTCCCATACTTTTTTAATTAAAAATTAAAAATTAAACTTAAGATATGCTTATTACCACATATTTTATTCCACCTCATTAAAAAACACACAATCAGCATGCCACGTATACACCACTTAAATGACGTTTGTCCAATTTAACGGTAAGCCTCTATTTGTTTTAATTTTTCAAAAATAAGGACCCAATTGAGAAAACGAATAAGAAGGGGACCTATTTGAAATTCTGGACGAAAAAAAAGACCTACCGAAACATTAAACCTAAATTTCTAGTTGGAACAATTTCAGAAATATAAAAACCCGTGAGATATTCTGAAAAGGCAACTTCTCAGGAAAGAAAATTTTGGTGAAATAGTGTGAATACCCAAACTAATGAATTGCTCACCATGTTGAGCCTCAAGGGCAACTTCGGTATCAAGTGCCAAAGCTTTAAAATAATGCTTGTTCAAGCTTTGACATGATCTTCAAAACCTTGACACAAAACCTTTTTAACTTTGTTCCGTTTGCCTGTCCATTTTCCTGCAATCTACGACGAAGTTCATCCAAAAGGCTTTCCCCATGGATTATCAATGAATCAACGTAGCCGTCGCGGGATGAGAATAAGGACTTCATTATTTCCCTAAACATATCAACAACCTCCAGTCGTAGAAAATGTGGCATGTTAGGATCACACAACACATCTAAAATATAGTCAGCTATATCATTTGCAATCCACAGTGCTCTTCGAAATATAGCTTTTAAGAACCCAGATTTGATTTGAGATTTGTCATTGTTAAAATACTCCTCTACTACGTCGAAGATGTTGGAAGTCCCACATCGACTAGAGTTAAGGTCAATTCATAGTTTATAAATGGATGTAAACCTCACCTTACAAGCCGATTTTATAGGATTGAGTTAGGCTTTAAAATCCACTTTCTAACATGGTATCAGAGCGGGGTCAATCCCGCTCTGGTTTCTGTCTCGTAGCCATCATCCGCTGTTGCCATCGTCGGCCACCGGCCGGTTTCAAAACTTGTCACTCCTTTTGGAAGAAAGTTCTCTCTAATCGATTTTTTGCCTAATTTTTGTTCTAGGATAACGAGCTAATTAAGAATCCTTTATTTTTGTTAACCTAATCGCTCTTTTGATTTTGGAAAAAATATCTTTATCAATATACTCTTTCTTTTACACATTTATCGCTACCCCAAAATACCAAAAGATAATGGAAAATAGCTATATAGCCCAATCTGCTGTCAAAGAACTCATGATGTTTTTGGAAGCGAACCCATTAGAGGATATTAGTCTTATTTTATCATCATTATATTGTGTCAAAGGTTACCCTATTTATCATGATTATATTGTGTCAAGGGTTACCTTATTTATCATGATTATATTGTGTCTAGGGTTACCCTATTTTATCATGATTATATTGTGTCTAGAGTTACCTATTTATCATGTACTCTTGTATTAATTTATTCTTATAAATAGAAGATTATGAGGGGATCAATAAGAGTCATGGTTAGAGTCTATCCTAACGATATTTGTTGTTTGTTGGGCATATTGTTTCACCCGCTATCGAACCACCCATTAAAATGTCTAATTTCACGCTCGATATGTATATACCTCGACGTGAGATGGTGTGTTGGAAGTCTCATATCCACTAGAGTTAAGGTCAATTCATAATTAATGAGTGGGTACAAATCTCACCTTATAAGCCGGTTTTATAGAATTGAGTTTTCACTTTCTTGGGAGAGAGACAAAACCATTTCGTCTCTGTTTAGTAATTTCCAAAATCCATAAGGTAGATTCCTCATTTTAAATGCTTCTGAAACTAGGTTCAGACTTTTTTTTTTCAACAGCAAAACACGAATCTAGATGTCTGTGTTAATAACCCACAATACTTGGATGAGTTTATATATAATCACCACTAAAATAATTAAATACCTAGAGGCGTGTTGGTCAAAAGAATTATTGATAATTTAAAAGATTTCCCACCAAAATAACAAGAGTGTTGGGAGGACCTAGCAATCAAAACATTCATTTTATAAAGAAAACTCAAGATTATATGCAAACCTTTTCTACTAAAGTCAATATTATATAAGCTGCATGTGTCTATATGCAATGGATATATTACTGTCTATATCAATTCTTTTAGGTAAGGAGTATTTTTATCTTTATCATACTCCATTGTAAGTCTTCCTGAGAATGCTAAAGATTTGTAAGCCAGCAAACGGCCCAATAGACGAAAGTTTACTTCCTGTAATTTCACAAGGAGATACAAATATTAATATAGATCTAAAACAAAATAACTTTGCCATTAATTTCTTACCTTATCATTCGTTGAAGTCACATCCTGCAAACTCACTTGTTGCAAAGCCTACTTCTACACACTGAAAAAGAAATAAAAAAATATTATTTTAGTAAAAGATCAGCCAACAAATATTGAAAACATCAAGCATATTCTAACGGCTAAAATAAAAGATAAAGCATATTCCAACACTCTAATACCCAAAACAATAATATTACACAATATCACAAACATCTGTGGACGAAGAAAAACATCAAGCATAAGTAAGTAATGCATCGCCTAAACACAAACTTGGCAGTAGAATTGAGTATAATTTACTAAACTGAACTAAAGTTAAACTAATTAAATTATTTTATAGTTCAAATTAAACAAATTCAACTTTAATAATTTTAGGGCAGTTAACTGGGTTAACTGCGTGTCTTTGATTTCTTTTCTTTCACCACGGTCAAAGATGGATTTTCTGCCGCCATCGCTGGCTCTTTCTCTCTGCCGCCGCCCATCCCTCCTCCCATCTCCCTCGATTAGCTCTATGGGGCTTCTTCATCGGCTCCCTTCAGATTTTTTTCTATCACCACCGTCACAGATTTTCTACCGCCATCGGAGGTCCGCTGCTCTCTTCCTCCCCGCCGTCGTTCATCCCTCCTCCCATCTCTCTATTAGCCTTCTAGGGTTTCCTCATCAGCTTCATTTTCCTTCACTTTCCGGGAAAACAGAATGCCAGTTAAATCTATGATCTGGAAGATGTTGGTAAAGGCTCAGGCTACTGCACCTGCTTCTTCTGAGGTTGTGAAACTCACACCTGTGCCTTATGAGATGAAGGCATGGGTGTATGGGGAATATGGGGGCGTGGATGTTTTGAAGCTGGACTCCAATGTTGCTGTGCCTGATGGGAAAGAGGATCAGGTCCTTGTCAAAGTTGCTGCTGCTCTTAACCCTGTTGACGCCAAGAGAAAGCAGGGAAAGTTTAAGGTCACTGATTCTTCTCTTCCGGTCATTCACTTTCTTTTAACTTTATTTATTTTCTCTTCTCTTTTTCTCTGTGTGTATATTAACTGGGTAATGAAATCAAATTTGGTTTTCTTTGTTCATAGACTGTTCTGGGCTATGATGTTGCGGGAGTGCTGGTGAAGGTTGGTAGTGAAGTGAAGGACTTTAAAGTGGGTGATGAAGTGTATGGAAATGTAAATAAAGCTTTAGAAGTTGTATGGATTTTCTCCTGGTAAATCTATTCTTGTTCTAAATGGTTCTGGAGGAGTTGGAAGCCTAGTCATTCAGGTATTTACTCTCTAAATTGCTTCTAACAGTATTTTAAAGATTCTCCCCTCTTTGCATGATACATATCAAATAACTTTTACATATGATATCAAATGGTATATAAAGATTTTGCTTCTTAAGCAATGAACGATCGGTGACTAAATAATTTTATTGTTATCCTCAACGACCTACAGCTAGCTAAGCAAGTCTTTGGAGCTTCTGAGAGTGGCTGCCACTTCAAGCACTAGAAATTTGGACTTATTGAAAAGCTTGGGAGCTGATTTGGCTATTGACTACATAATAGGTTTCTTTCTTGGGGGTCAGGTTGTTTACAGGTATGATGTATTCAGGTTTGAGGTAACTCTGTTGGCCTCAAACAGAACATTCTTTGTTTTTTTTTTCTTTTGTTGGCATGTAAATGTTTATGTCCCTTTGGTTGAACTTGCATTTTAGTTCTTTCCGTGATACAAGAAGATCTTTGTTACTCTGCACTTATTATGCAGAATCTGTTGGTCCTGACGGTCGAAACAAACTTTGAATGAATATTAATGATAACTTCACGAGTGTAAAATGCTTAGGTTTGGGAAATTGGTGGGGTGATTATGCTTGTCTATGACATCAAAATGAGTGAGGTAATTGTACTTGTCATACCAAATTATGCAATACTTAAGACTCTCATTTCTGTGTAAGTGTGCAGTACTTAAAGAATTGTCTGCAAAAACTATACGAGGACATCAAATTTCTTGAAATAAGTTATATGAATCTATGAGCCACTTTCTTTATCTGTATTCTTTGTCACAGTGAAACAAAATTTAAAATGAAAGATAAAGAAAGATTTAAAATTTGACTAACATAAAGACTAAATCAAATTCGAACATCCAGCAAATATTGAAAACTATTCGAACATTTAAAATGAAAGATAAAGATCACAAACCTCTGTGGACTTAGAAAGACCGCTGACGAGCCTTTGAACGGCGTATTTCACAGCCGGCGCACAATTATCCGATTCGTCGTCATTCTCCTCACGCGCATTATAAGCGCTTTGGACTGCCTTTAACTCTAACACCGTTTGCTTTGCGGCGGCTTTCCTCGCCGCCCTTGACGCCGCCGCGAGGTCCCTGAATGCAGCAATGTGGAACACCGGGCGAGCGCCGCCGCCGGTACTAGGCACGGCTTGCGGTTGTGATGACGTAGGGCGCTGCTCTTCGACCATTGGTTTTACGGAAGGTTCTTGCTGAGTGTTTTTGGTTTCTTCTGTTGGGGAGAATCGGCGGTCGTACGGCGCCGCTCTTCGTCCGAATCTTTGCGCTTATTGTTGACCTTCACGGCGGTATTCTTGGTATCCTTATTCTTTTTCAGCGGGAGAATCGTCCTCGGTAACGTAACTTACTTTTCAGCAATGTAGTTTACTTAATAAACATACATTCAAAGTGTTTTTGTCTTGTAAAAAACACCTCATTTATTTCTTATTTTGAAATAAGTAAAACAATATATAAATTATTTTTTATGTTAATTTCATAATACATAATTTTTCAATATTTAAAATACATGTTGTATATTTATAGTAAATAATTTTAATTATAATATAGAACAATTTAGAAAAGTAAGACTAGATTTTTAAAAAACTAATTAAAAACGACAGTGTAAATAGAGTTGAAAGAAGAAAGCCTAAAATCTAAAAGATTTTTTCTAGTTACAGGTATACTGTGTGAAATTACAACTTTAATTAAGATTAAAACAAAAAAGAGATTCGTTTAACTGAGTGTAAGAAAAAAAAATGTCATATATTTTAAATCCCATTTTCTAATTTATAACCAATAGATACATTTAAAAAAATTGAGAGAAAAAAAAAGTCACTGGCGTTTAGTAAAATACCATACCAAGTTACCTCTCTTTTTTTCTTGTAAATATATATTTGTGAATTAGGCAAACCAAATCAATTTAGTATTATGAAAAAAAAATAAAATGTGTGAAATGCAATCTATCTATCAAACCAAGAAAACCAAAAAAATTCTTTTGAATTAAATATTTAAAAGGTTTAATGTTTATGTAGGTTCTTATTTTCGTTCCCAATCTCGTTTTGTTCTTTTTTGGCATTTCAATTGGATTCTTTATTTGTAAAATTGAAACAATTAGAGATCAATCATCAATTTGGAGAAACAGTCGTTTAAGTTTGAGTTACGTGACATGGTCAGTATATTCATTAATCTCACATTGCATTAAAATATATATTTTAATATATATGGTTGTTTGAGAAGACAATATTACATTTAAAACCTTGAAAGTATAATTTTTTTCCTACAGTCTTCTCATAAAGGTGTTTTTTATTTAATATTGGAAAAATTATTTTGAGAGTTATTTTATTTTTCGTTAGCTCATCTGTATTAAATATTTCATTTTATCGAAAGTGGTATATATTAACCCAATTTGAATTTGATAATCATTGTACCGAAAATATATATTAAATTTTAGATATGATACTTTTTTGGTTATTACATGACTTAGATATAATCTCTTTTTAATATATTTCAATCGAATAAATCAAATTGTAATTATTAATAAATGTATTTTTCTAACCAACGGAACAATAAAAATTACTAAAAAATATTGAAAAAAAGGTTGTATTTATAATATTAAATGTTATATTTTTTAATAAAAAACCCTTTAAAAGTTATTTTCAACTACCAATAAATTTGTCTCTAACTAAAAGAATTAGAAAATATTAAAGTAATAATATATTTTATTGATGCAATGTAAGTTCTTGAAAAGTTTGCACATTTGGTTAGAAACTAGACAAATTAAATATACCAGAACAAGAAATCCGAAAAAGAAAAAAGAAATGAAAACCACTAACATTTTGATGTGATATAAAGAATGACAATAATTGTGGAAATAATTGAGCCATAGTATATCTTGATATTCATGATTAGAAGCATAACATGCACGTGAATTTAAATTGCATGTATGAACCCACGACTTCTGATATCTTCCTGTAATTATTAATTAAGTAGTTAGGCAAACGGTAACAGGTGGGTCCTCTTTGACAAGTACTAACTTAAGCATATCCACTTTATACATGTTTGTGGGACACGTCAACGTCTTCCAAACTATCCCTTAATTCACGCCTTATGACAGGAGTATTTATATTTGATTTTGAGGGAGATTAACTTGGAAAAAAATAATAAAACTTTTCAAAAAAACTCAAGTCAGTTAATTTTTTTTAACATAATAAACATAAATGATTATAAAATAAGTATTGTATAGACTTATGATTTTATTGAAATAATAATCATCTCAAACATAGAATAATAAATTGTCGATTTATATGGATATTATTTAAATAGATACAAATTTAGATTGTTTTGTGTTAAAAAGACTTATTAAATTTTATTATTTCTTATTTTTTAGTATTTTTATTGAATCAGATAAGAATAATATTTATTTTTGTTAGAAATCTCACGTCGACGAGAGATAAGGTCAATTTATAATATATAAGTGGGTGCAAACCTCACCTTACAAGCTAGTTTTGTGGGATTGAGTTAGGCTTAAAACCACTTTTTAATATGGTATCAGAGCTCAGGTTTAGAGTCTATCCTAGCGATATTTCTTGTTTCTCGGGCATTTCTATTTCACCCGCTATCAGGCCGTTATCGGACCACCCAATTCTATTATCACGTTCGATATGTCTATACCTCGACGTGAAGGGTGTGTGTTGGAAGTTTCACATCGACTAGAGATAAGGCTAATTTATAATATATATATATATATATATATATATATATATATATATATATATATATATATATATATATATATATATATATATATATATATATATATATATATATATATAAGTGGGGTGCAAACCTCACTTTACAAGTCGGTTTTCGGACCATCCAATTATACTATCATGCTCGAGATGTCTATACCTCGCGTGAAGGGGTATGTTGAAAGTCTTACATTAACTAGAGATAAGGTCAATTTATAATATATAAGTGGGGTGCAAACCTCACCTTACAAACCGGATTTGTGGAGTTGAGTTAGGTTTAAAACCACTTTCTAATAATTTTATTTTTGTAAATATGAGTAATGAAAATTTTAATGGAAACACTTTTTAAAAAAGTAAAGTAGTGAATAATGTCCTGTTCTAGTGGGAAAAATGCAACTACTAAAAAAAATCTAATATTGTGTTTGGATAGTTATATTTAGGAATTTATTAGAAAGTTAGAAAGAAACCCCGCCAAATTATAACATATAATTTACAGGCTGTGAGATTGAGTTAGACTTAAAACTCACTTTCTAATATAATCTATTTTGACAACGGTGAATAAAACTGAAAAAAAAATGTTTTTGTTGCTTTTATTTAGGAATTTAAATTGAAATGAATTTTACCAATTGAATTTGTCTAAACACGAAATTAATTATTCCCTTAACTAGTGACAAAGACTGTTCTCGTCTTATATTTACACCACCACTTGTCTCTCTGCATGTACATACCTTGAGTCAACCTATATATTTTGTACCCTTATGCTATTTTTCTCAACGAATGGTATTCGCAACAATAAAATAAACAAATATCGTTTTTTAATAATAATCAACAAGAATAAATTAACTATTATTCTCAAACATTTTTCATTTTTGCTTGTCTAAATAAATGAATCACAACTAATTTTCTTGAATTAATAAAAAATATATGAACGACATGACGTTGTATTGTGTTCTATTTTGAGGTTTTATTATCATGAAATAGAGGCCAAGGAGCACAACATATATTGCATGATGAGGAAAACACAGTCCAAAAAGCTTGCTGCTCGTCGGCAAGAAAAAAATATTAATGTCCATTAATACATATTCAAATTTTATGCTTAAATAACACTAATAATTATATATTTTATAAATAGATATCATATTACTTATATTAACGAATAAATCTTAATACTATCTGTTTCGGTTGAATTTGTCCGAGAGTTGGTCGTTCTTTTTTGCTCTGCTCTCTTTTGATCTTCAATCCTTCCCGAAAACGCGATCCACTCCAACGGTTTGTTGACCTGCAGAAGACACTCGGACGCTCAAGTCAAATATGTTTCACAAGGAGGTCTATATTTTATTAGGATAGAAAAATCATCATTGTACTTGAAAATCAGTTGTCTACTTAAGGCTTGTTACAGCCACATCCATTGATTAACCATTAGTGCAATCCATTGATTAACCATTAGTGCAATATATTTTAGGTAATCAAACCCAATAATTAATCATTAATGTCCTATATTTGTAGAGCGTAACCTATTAATACATGCTTAATGACAATCAATTCCGATCGGTATACTTCATATAATACACTATCCCTTAGCAAAAATAAACTTACCTAAAAAATAAAAATAAAAAGTACAAACCAATGTTATAGTAAAATTATTTGAAAGTAAGATAAAAAAAAATATGAATGACTATGATTTATAAACAAAAAAATTGATAACATAATTTATACCAATTTTTGAATTATTAATAAATATATATTTTAAATCAAATTTTAAAATTTAGAAAAAGGTACTTTTTTTTAATTACCTTTCCTGACCGGTTTGGGCCGAATTTTGTAGATTCCGGAAAAATCCAATTTATGTAATGATCGGATCGAATACTTTGCTGATTTCCGGTTCGACCGGTCAAATCCATCCAGCAAATCCGATTTTCAAAACCATAATTATAATTAAGTAATTTTAACACATAACTAATTTATTCAATATTGAGTACAATAAAATTTAAATTAATGGAGATTTATATTTTGAAACTCTTTTTTGTCAAATCATCTACATATTTATCATTGAAAATATTGTATATGTAATGAAATATGTAATAAATATACTGTTTTAATATAATTCGATATTTTCAATCAGATATTCTTTTGTTATGATTTTTAAATGCTTTCAGTTCGAAAAACAAAATACCAACATCATTGATATCAACACTAATGTCGATCACCACAAGTAAAAAGATTATAATATGCATAATTTTTTATTTATTTTTGGAATTAGCAAAATGAAAAAACCAGCTTAGTATTCCAATTATATATATATATATATATATATATATATATATATATATATATATATAATATTTTTTAATATCTAATCCCATCACTATCATTTATCTGCAACAAATAAATTTTGTGCATAATTTTCTTCTAGGCCTTAAATGATTGATGGTTAAGGCAACGACCTATTAATCAAAGGGTCTATGTTCCATAATTTCAAATCACTGTATAATATTTTAATTTCAAGGTTTACTTATGAATAAAAAAAGAAAAAAAATGAAATTTAATTAATTAGTTGAATAAAAATCAGATTAACATCTGAGCTTTCATACAGGAATAAGAAAATAATATTCAAAGTTATTTAACTTATTCACATGCAGTTTATGCATTTAACATTATAACGTTAAATATATATATATATATATATATATATATATATATAAATATTTTTATAATTTTTTTACAACGTGATAGTTTGTGATTAATCTGGTTGAAATATAGTGGCACATTATATAAAGTAGTTAAAAAATTATTAACTTATCATTATTTATATATATATATATATATATATATATATATATATATATATATATATATATATATATATATATATATATATATATATATATATATATATATATATATATATATATAATCTCTTAAAATTGATTATTCGAATATGAAATGTAAAACACATACTATTTTTTTAACTTGTTATTGCTTTATTTATCCAGTGACGAAGCAAAGCACAGTTTATAGTCGTAGTAGACATGAAAGAACTTAAGGGGGTGCAATGAAGTTTGATCTGAGAAGCTCCAAGAACAGTATGCAGTAACAGAGGTCGATGGAAGTAGAGAAAATAGTGATTAATTTATAGCAGAACATTTGTTGCGAATTTCACCGTCATCACCCTGTTTGACACCAATGTTGCTCATCTTAACCATAGAGTTGCCGAATTGGTAGTTGAAAAGAGCGGTGGCTAAGTATTTCTGAACAAAGGGTCTTGTGGAAGGATCAGTCCAAAGCGCTTGATCAGAACGGAGAATTCCACGCCCTCTCTTCAGGTGAGCAAAGTACGAAGTGTCGAATTTGAATTGGCTATCAGTGTCCAGTGCCACTCGTTTCGTTGGCTGGTTTTGTGGGCAAATCTGTCGCAGAAATGGAAGAAACGAAGGGTCGATTGAAGGATCAGTGGTGCCATTAGGGTTGTATATTCTGTCTGCAAAAGATTGGCAAGCTGATGTGCCTATTGTATGTCCACCTATACCATTTCACAAACAACAAAAATCATGTTTTCATCCGATACAGCGAGTGGAACAATATATTTAAGAAATAAAAAATATTGCAAACATAAATTCTAAACATGACTCTGATATCATTTAAAAGTGAACCTTAACTCAATCTATAGAATTGATTTATAGAGTGAAGTTTATATCTATTTATAAACTAAGAATTAGTCTTATTTTTTATTTTAGTTGGAAGTGGAAGTTCCTGTGAGAGAAAGCGATAAGAGTGTATTTAATTGATGAATGAAAGTACCAACAAGAACGACGAGGTCTAGGGTGTTGAGACCCTTATCAGAAAACTTAGTCTTCTGCACAGAGACAGTATCGTTAGGACCAGGCAAATTAAGGGCTTCGCTTCCAATTGAAACCCTTCCATCTTTGCGTCCTGTTGGCACTTTCCAACTTCTTCCACCACTCTGCATGCAACCAATATAAAAGTTTCCAACTTTAATTTTTTTTATAAAAGTTAATTATAAAAAATTAATCTTCTTCACAAGATGTTTCATGTTAGTTCATATTTTATTTCAATACCTTTTGTATAAAATTTAAGTTCAAATTAATCTTTTGTATTAATTAAATGATGTGACTGTTATTTTATTTCTATTTTCACTAAGAGTTATAGGAAGTGTATACATGTAAAATTGTCAAGTATATTAGGTAATTATAAAAGGATGGTTTATTTAATTTTATAAAAGTAGAGTTTAGCTAATTTAAATTTTACCAGAACAACAGAATCACGAGCAGCAAGAGCAAGGATATCAGCACAGGACACAACACCAGGGCAGCGAGCTTCGAGCTTTTCCTTTGCATCGTCAATAACCTCGTATCCTCTGAGATTAAGGTTTGGGCGTGCTGTTCTCTCGGTAGCAGAGCCAGCAATGAGAACAGAAGCATCACAACCTCGGACAAAGCAATCATGGAAGTGCAGCCTGAGTATGGCAGCAGCCAAAGTAGGGTCAGACCTAACGTGGGACTCAACTGTGGAGGTAACAATGGATTCAGCAGCTGGACATGTTCTGGAATAGAACCCTACACGCGTCAAATGCCCATGCACTGTGTTCACAACAGCAGCAGCAACCAAAATTACCAACTTTAGAAGCATAGCACCCTCCATTTTCATTAAGGAATATTTATATATATGTATACAATGGCTGTAGTAGTTTTGAGGATTGAGAGTGTGAAGGTTTATGCATGTATTTATGGAGATTTCGTTTCTTTGGGAGCCATTATTGAGAGAATGAGTAAGCAAAACCCAACTAATACATATATTAATTACGTACCATCCTCTACTGTACTACAAATTGAACAAGTCTCATACTTGCATCTTTTAGAATAGGTAAACCCTATTGTATTAAACAATTATATGTAATTTGTATTCAAATATTAAAAATATGTTCCTTTTAATTTTTTAATTTGCATAACATATAATTAATAAAAAGCTCTTTTAATATAGTAATTGGTGTTTTTAGAACATTAATTGAGAACACCTGTATCAGGTTGACGGAATACCTGAATTAAATTTATACGTCAATGAACTGAAAAACAGAGGTGAATTATTTCTAAACAAGACTATTTGAAGTATAAATTTTTTTAAACAGGATGTTTTCAAAGTTTGATTATACTTTAAAATGCTTCATGTTCAATTTATATATCTTTATTTAATTAATTCTAGCTTTACTCTCTTAAATATAACATTTTTGGACCATAAGCCTTCTTAATTTTTTTTCCGGCATAAAAGTGAAAATAATTAATTCCGTGGGTCTAGCATATGGAAAAGTTTTTGCATAATTAATTTAGGATCAATGATTATAATGTTTAGATAAATATCACTTTCCCAAAAAGAAAAAAAAAAGAAAAAAAAAAGAGTTTTGTTTTATAAAGTAATTGCTTCATTTTTTTTATTTTTTTTTGTTCTAGAGGTATTTATGAAAAATGTGTCCAAACTTACCTATATAGAAATTACTTTAACTTACAAATAAAGTCGTTTTAATTTTTTCCGTTTTATTTTCTTCACTCCTTGAAATAATTCAACTAAACATTTGATCAGACTTCATACACTATGTCATTTTATTAGCCTTTGTAAGTTAAAAAATGTATCTGATATATCTTTTATACTAAATATTATCTTAATATTAGATTTTATTTTAGAGTAATAGTAAATAATTTATATAATAATACAAATGTGTTTTCAGTGACAGATAATTATTTTTAAAAAAGTAAATACTAATTTATAAATAAATATTAAAAGATACATAGAAAGATGTATATATAATGAGATATAGTGATTGGAAAAATGAAAGATATTAGCTTTCTGAAATTAAATACTTATTGAAGAAGAAGGTTTTGGTCTGTTTGAGAATGAGCGGTAGAGATATTAAAGCAAGCAGAAGAAAAACAGTAAAACATGAGTGATGGTGATGAAGGAAATGATAAATGCAGTTCAAACCATAAGCTTTTATGCAAATCACTTATTTCCATTTCTAACAAAGCCTAGTTTTAATTACGTGTAGTGCAACAAATTTTTACACACATTTTATATCTAATATTTTATCTTTCAATCACTTTTTTTACAAATATAAATTTATACACAAATAATAATACTATTTTATATTTTTAAATGTAATTATTATTTTATAAAATAGGTAATTCATGTGTGAGTTGATTTAGGTACTACTAGATTGAAAAAAAAAATGATTTGATATAATATAAGTTATAAACTATTTTATTTAATCTAAATTATTTTTGTAGTATTTTCCAATTATTAATTGAATCAAATTTATTTTAACAATCGTCTTTGACACGTATTTGACTGGTTCAAACAGCATTTTTCTTTTAAGAAATTTATGTAGTTTCTCTCAAATAAGTACTTTATTACAACTATATTCTTTTTCATATTTAAGTTTTTTGGATAAAAAACACGGATTAAAAGAAAATTTTATTAAAAGTCATCACAAAATGTATTCAAATCAATACAAATTTCTCTTAAATTTTATTTTTATGTTTTAAAGAAGTTAACTTTTTTATGTTATTTTATTCTAGAAATTACGTTGAAGAAGCAGCAGGAAAAGGAAAATTTATAAGAAAATGAAATTGGTATTCTTATATAAAAGCATTTGATACATAAGTTAAATTATAAAAATCCTCTCTTATAATTTATAAATTATATTTTTAATTTATTTATAAATTAATTTTAACTACTAAAAAAGATTATTTCATTTGAGAAGTGGTTGGTCCAGCCAAGCTATTTCTCCCCAATGGACAGTGGAAGAAACCAAACCATAGTTTTCAGAAATTAATTAATTAAAAGGGACAAATCGTGAATGGATGAGCCATTTTTAATTTGATCTAATCTTTTTCACAATTTGTAATTAATTAATAATAGGGTGATGTTTACGGGACAACTACTTCAAAAATTCTAAACCAAAATAAAAATAATAACTATTTAATGATGTTTCACTCACTTTTTTCTTTGAAACAATACTTATATATAATAATTTATATGATATTTATTCTATTTAGCTTTTTTCTTTCTCATCTTCTCTCCTTAATTAGAGTCCACACTTGGCAAGCTGATAATGATTTTCTTTTTCTTTTTGCAAGATTTCATTTACTGTTAAGATTTTCTAAAATTTACACATTAGGCGTCATAAATGTTTACTTTAAAAGTTAAAATTTAAATTAGATATTATTTATTTTAAATATATAAATAAAATTTATTTATTTAGGTTGGATTTTTTAGTATATATATTTCTGATCCATGTGTTAAATTAAAAAGAACAAAAAAGTTTTAAATATGGATCACAAGATCATCCAAATAAAAAACTTGTAATACAATTGAACAAGACTTTTTGAAAAAAAAAAGAAAAAAATTTTCTTCATAAATTAAAAATAACTTATATATAACTAATTTATACATATAATTATTTCTAATTTTACTTTTAAGTTTTCCATATTTTAATTTTAACTCATACGGAAGTTTATTTAATTTTTTCTTCTTTAATTTTCCAAGATTTTTTATAAAAAAGTCCGTACTAAAATATGGTACAACTTCTTAACCAAAGCATTTGTCTTGGTACCACATAATTTCATTATTAATAATTATATTACTATTTAAATATTTTATCCGTTTGTCATAGAAATATTACAGTTTTTATTTAAAAATAAATAAATTGATTGGTATTTTAAAAGTAAATTTTAAATTTAACTCATTTCTATCAAATCGAATCGTAAAATAAGATGATTAAAACAATAATCCCAACAAATTATAAAATAGATGATTAGAACAATAATTTCAACAAATAATAAAATAGACGAGTTAAATAGATTTATAAAGTAAATTTTTTATTTATTAAATTAATTTTATTTATAGTAACGTAGACTTTTAATTTTTCTTTTTAATATAATATTATCTTAATTTATATATTTACTATCAATTCATTTAAATAATTTTATTTCTAAAATTTAGACAATTATCCATTCCTACTAACAAAAAAGTTTAATTTTTGTATTACTTTTGTTCAATTCATAAACTAAACTGGCAACAGCATCCAATCTTGCATTAATTTTCTTCAAGGAGGACAATAATGGCCGTCCTGAGATTGAGAGTTACAAGAAGAAGGAGCTTTTTATTAAGGCCATTCTCACATGCAACATTCCAATTTACTTGACAGCTCCAAGGTTACAAACTTCATTCCTACACTGCCTGATAACATCGATATACAAGAATTTTAGTATTCTCAGGAGAATATCAGTAGATACCCTTGTTATTGTCTGCACTGCAACTAGGTTGTTTATGTCCTTAACTTTAACGCTTCCTACTTCCATTCATTGGAGACATGGTTTCATCTACCAGTTCACCCCATTTTCACCCGTAAAACCTTCATACCAACAACCTTCACATCTCGTAAACCTTCATTAATGAATATTTCATTCGTTATCAATGTGGTTCTTCTGCTTGCAATCATACTGCTCTTGCTGCTTTACTACAACACATACACAAGGCTGAATAAAATAGTGAAGGGGCAGATTCACACAGTCATAGAAAAAGAGGATGACGTGGAGATCGGTGTTGAAAACAAGATAGAGATAGGAGAGGGGACAGTGATTATGACAGTGGAAGAGAGAAAGGGGCTGATATTCTTTAACGATAACCAGAAATTTCAAATGGGTGAACTTCTTAGAGCTTCTGCTGAGCCACTGGGTCATGGGATCTTGGGAAACAGTTATAAGGCTATGCTGAATAGTGGATCTACCATTGTCGTCAAAAGGCTAAGGAACTTGAAGCCATTTACAAAGGAGGAATTTGAGAAGATAGTCACTGCCATTGCTGATATGAAGCACCCCAATTTGTTGCCTTTGCTCGCTTACTACCATTCCAGAGATGAGAAGCTCATGCTTTACAGTTTTGCAGGGAATGGAAATCTTTTCTCCCGACTTCATGGTGATTTACATCAACTTGCTCCATTTTTTTAGTTTCATATATTGTGTACATTATAGTCATGTTTATGTGTATGTTTATGTGCCGATGACATTTCAGATAGAGGCGGAAACCGGGCACCGTTCAGTTGGAACTCAAGATTGTCAGTTGCAAGAGGAGTGGCTCGAGCATTGGTGTACCTGCACCTCAACCACAAGTTCCAAAACGTTGTCCCACACGGCAACTTGCGGTCTTCAAACGTACTATTCGATGAAAACGATGCGGTTCTTGTTTCTGACTTCGGTCTTGCCTCCTTGATAGCACAACCTATTGCAGCTCAGCACATGGTTGTTTACAAATCACCTGAATATGGGTACGCAAGAAAGGTGACAATGCAAGCCGATGTGTGGAGCTATGGTTCACTTCTGATAGAGCTTCTGACCGGAAAAGTGTCTATTAACTCGGCTCCACAAGGAACGAATGGCGTGGATCTATGCAGTTGGGTTCATAGAGCAGTGAGGGAAGAATGGACAGCTGAGATATTTGACAAAGAAATATCAGGGCAAAAAAGTGCACTTCCTGGGATGCTGAGGTTGTTGCAGCTTGCAATGCGTTGCATTGAGAGGTTCCCTGAGAAGCGCCCTGAGATGAGAGAGGTGATGAGAGAAGTGGAGAAAATACAGGTCCCGGTGATCACAGAAGATGATGACGATGTGTCTGGGGATAGGTCCCTAACTGATGATTCTCTTTCAACCAGTACCTCTATCATTGGAGATGAAAGATAGATTATGAGACCTGTAATCTTTGACTTTCAATCTTGTTTTAACATCAAGGTAGTGCATTGATCCTAATAAGTTACACATTATTATGCATCTTTGTTTCTCTTAAATAGTAAACTTTTAAGTCCACTTTTATCTCGTGATTTACTACAGAAGAAATTGCATTCATTTGGTCTGATTTCATCTCATGTATTTTCGTCTTCTCTTCGGTTGGTGCTTTATCACATGGGAAAAAGTGGGTTTACAGAAAAATTTGGTTTTTATTTGTTTAATAGAATCCTATAATCTTTGATACGTGTTAAAGGAATTTGTTCATGCCAGACTTAAAATGAGTAAGTATAAAAGCGTTTTCTGCTAGAGCCGAATAATGGAAATATTGGGAAAATGTTCCTACTGTGAAGTTTTTCTCTGTTTTTTCACTTCCAGACTCTAAAGTTGCTGTTTTCTCCACTGAGACGCAAACAAAAACACTTTTCTTTTGGTCACCCATCCCCATTGTCATGCTTGTTGTGAAGACCAAGTTCCCGGCAAGTATCTGTGTACACGTGATAAAAGGAACTAAATCCCCAGGAACAAGACCTGACCAAAGTATACATTAGTATTTCCTAAGGAAAATTTTTTTAAAAAATTTTTTTAATAATTTTTTACAATAACCTAATTGGTAGTCTGTGATTGGTACAGTTGTCAAAAAATTATTAAATTATCATGATCAATTTCCTAATCCCAAAAATTCTCCCAACACCTTTTGTGGAAATAAAATATACAGAAATACTTCATCATATGCCATGTTGCATGAACATGTGACTGAAAGATATACAACAAGACGAGTATAAAGAAAGTTATATACCAACTTTCTAGTTAAAATAAATTATTGCTTCTAAAAAACTCAAAATATTTTTTTTCAATATTTCTTAATATTTATAAAATACTAAGGAAATACTTAAAATATTAATATTTACTGGCGGTAAGATAGCCACAATAATCCCTGATTTTTATCATATTATTTTGTTGATTTAAAACGTATTGTTATTCCTTTTTAGCACCTCCCGTATTACTGTGTATATTGATTTTATATAAAACACAACAGTTACAGAAAAAAATGAGATGTGCAAGAAAAGAGAATATGGAAGGTATAAGAAAAAATTGAGAAGAGTTTTTGTAGTTATTTGAACAAGAAAATAGAAAAAAAAAATGAATAACATAATATTAAATATATTAAAGTAAAATATGCCCAATTCCTTCTATATATTATTATAAATAAAAAAATAATATTACCTTTTCATAGTCAAATTATTAGTACATATATGTACTAGAATTGGTTGATCTGGTTTATGAGTTGCAACCCAATTAGGTTCCAACTTTCAAGGGTGGAAGACATTTAAATCCAGTAAAATTCTGATAAAAAGTTGCCACTAGAGGGTCCAATAATTGGTAATCTGGAAACAAATAACGGTGATAGACAATACAAAAACGCACAAGAACTTTAAATAAGTAGACCTTACAAAAACAAAAAAGGTCAAGTTACTATTGAAGGTCTTCGCGTCCACTTCACGTCTCATAATTTTATTGAAAAAAGGTCAAAGAAGTGATTCATTCCAGAAAAATAAACGGTACATTCAACAGAGACTACTTTCAGATTAATCTAATGAGTTGGTGGGCTGCGCGATGATAGTGACATTTCGGATGAAAATAATTGCGAGCGTGGCACTGCTCTAAATCATCGTATATGCTACCTTATGACGACGATTAGCACAAATTTACATCAGTATTATGGCATTCGATGCAAAAATGAATTACAAAATTAACTAAGGGATCCGAGTAAGCCCGAAATAATTATACATCATCATGTACGACGATGATTGGAAAAGTAAAAATTGTACAACGAAACCTGTCAATGCTGGTTTCACCTTCATTTGGTGTTGTTTCCCCCGGAAAACTTGTTCTCCAATCCGGCTGAAGAATCTTCTTGACAGACTTGTTTCTCAGTCTTTACTGGTAGATTGACCACTAATCCATGATGTATCTGCCAATTAAACTAGAAAATGAGAGCAGGACTAAACTGTAATTTTTTACTAAAATGTCAAAATTTCATGAAAGCATACTGTGGCTCCGGATTTGAAAGGTAAAGTTTCGTTAGGAAGCAACATTGATGGATCTGAAGGCCTGTGAAACAATAAGTGTGCTACAGACCGATCGATGGGATTTGTGTTAGTTTCCATGTCCATTAATCCGGTACACCTGAATGAAGCTATGTGTTATCCAAAACATTAATTCATAAACATGGTATTTTGAGATAGATCCAAAAAATAAATAACGTCAGTACGTGAATAAAATAATACCATAATACATCTTTGGAAACATTACAAAGGCCAGATACGTAGCATACAAAACTACGAACATTCTAAGTCATGTCATACCTTGTAGTGAAGAAAAATATAAGTCTAAAGCGAAGAAAGTGAGCGATACCTGCTTGCATCCTGCACCATCATTGCTTTGCATGCTTCATTGTCTCCAATGCAACCATTAGCATTATTGTTGTGTCTTTGCTCCGCACTCTTAGCCAAGCGGTATAGACTGTCCCTTATGCAAAGTTTGGTTTTAATATCCAACTGCATCAAGCAAATTTTAGGTGTGATGTGATAGACAATTACAATCAATGAAGCCACAATTTCCAGTAACGAGTCACATGCAGGTAAACTTAGCATCACGACTTCGAATCTTCAGTTTTCTTTTTCTTTTTTCTTGAAAAGTGCTAACTACTAGTTTCGTAGCATCAGGTTTGTTTATTTAATATGCAACATCACCACTTAAAATAAATTACTAAACACAGCATACGCTAATATGTTACCAATCCAAAGCAGACTCAGGTCCAACGAAGTAAATCAAATAAGCACTATATAAGCCTACTCCCTGTATAGGTAGGGGCAAAAAAAGGCAACCTAGTGCTTGCTATATAGATTCAACCGTGACCCCTTAAAGATCTATTATCCGCAGCCTTACCTTGCATTTGCCAGAGGATGTCACCACAACTCAAACCTGTGAGCTAGCTGTTGGTCACATGACAGCAACTCCAACTAAAGAACATAACCAAAACTTGCCAATAAACAAAGATGGAAAATTGCTGAAAACTAATAGTTATGACAACTACAAATCTTTAGTTCTTCAGTTCAGGCTTTGCCTTAAATTCTTGAATAATACAGTAAAAATAATAAATTTGATATTCCTTTCCGCTGCTTAAACCCTGAGTAATTTTGATAAATTTGATAAAACATTGCCAACTGATAAACTATAAACTTAAATGCTATTTCTCTTACTAAGTATTAGTGGTCAAAATCAAAGCTAACCATTTCAATACATGTTTAGAGTTCAATGTTGAGCAAATAAATATAATATACTCATTCCTCTCAAGATAAAAAATATATAAAGAACAAACAGGACCAAACTTGAATAAGATTCAGATACCTGATCCATGATCTGTTGCAGGTGGCAAAAGCTAGTTGCTTCAAGTGAGGTTTGCTCCAGAACAGAGCCCATGGATGAGCTTTCCTGCACTGCTGAAGAATCTATTTCTGGTGAAAAGCCTAGGCTGACTCCCTGGACTTCACTATGACCTTCATTGTCATTTTCAAACTGGTGACCTATTTGCTGAGCTGAACCGGGACTATGAAGTGGTATTTGATTTGGCGTATTATCATTTTTGAAACTGCTGGTTAACGGAGGTCCATCACAGCATTGGTACAACTTTTCTCTGTTTTCAAACGTTTTCAAGGCAGCAGCGTCCAAAGAATGACCATGAGATTCAATGTTTGATGCATATGATGACTCTTTAACAGAAGGAGACAGATGACCGTCATGCTCAGATCTTGATCCAGATAAAGTTGGAAACAAGGAACTGTGATTTCGAGCATGACTATAGTCTGGGAGTCTTGTAGGAATTTGTGCCTGTATACAGCCTAAAGAATCAGAATCTAAGTTCAGCTTATGTTTCTGGATGCTATCAAGAGATGTAACTCCACTGGAAGACGTTCCAAACGGTTGCTTTGTATCTGCATAATTCTCTGGAGGTGCGTAAGGATGAACAGAACCTCCATTTTCTATGTAACAGTTTTTTCGCCTTCTCGCTGATGGCTTTGGCAGCTTCCTCTGCGGCTGTAAAACAAAAAAATAGGTGATGTAATAGTTAGGAGTCAACTTAGTTCAGTTTAAGGGCTCACCCTAATAAAATGGATTTGGAATAGTTCAGTTTACTATTACAACTTACAATGAAACCCAGTAAATCCAACAAATTACCCTTGAAAGTGAAATGAAACAATTGATGACTTTTTGAGTATAACATAAAGGTCTCGAGTCCAATTTTTAATCAGAAAATAAAAAGTAGTGTAACATGAAAAAACATAATCTATATCAAATAGAGGTACATTATTATCCTTGAAATGTCAAACATAATCAGTTCTGCGAAAGCTCATGATAGACTTGTATTACCATGTTCAATAGTTTAATTTAATGGCATCAATAATTTTTACCAGGTCAAAGGCATGTGTCAAAACTTACTATGTCACAATCCTTTGAAAAGACCACTACAGGAGATTGTTCAAATAATCCCGACCCCTCCCCCACTTCCCATATTTAGGTAAAAGAATTCGCATAACGTGTTTTTGCTCCATAATTAAAAAGTTGGGAATTCAGAACCTATATTAGAAGATAGAGAGAAAATATAATGAAAATAAAATGAATGGGTAACCAACCTTTTCTTTGGGTAGCAAGTCAATTATATCACCAGATTTCATATCAGACTCATTCTCACTGAACATTGATAATGGAACAGGTACACTATCGTCAATAACATCCATTTGAGAACTGTTTTTTTCATCAACAGGAGATGATCTTTCATTGGAATCTTTTGAAATACCAACCAAATTTTCCTTAGAATCCATTTTATAATCTGTTAAACTTTTCAATGGACTCATTTCTGCATATGAAAACTTAAAGTCAGACTTCAATGCATCATCAGAACCTTCAGCACCATGAGAAGATGAGAGCCAGCAGAACTCCTCTTCATTGTTGAGGCTTCCAGCTCCAAACGTTAAATCACAACTTCTGAAATTTAAAAAAGTGATATTTATATTTTGAAAGATGATTGCAATGAATTGATTAGCATTTGAAAACAAAGGAAAAGATAAGGAAATTTCTGCCAAATAGGAGAATTTCTTACAACATCCTGTCAACATCTTCAAAGTTTCCTATATCTAACCACCCATCATTATCAAGAAAACTGAGTTCATTGTCAGCTTGGGATATGTGATTGATTGGATATTGACAGACACTGTCATTTTCAACCACACACTTGTCTCCCAAGATAGTATCATCTTCACAGAGCTCACATCCACCAGAATCTAAATTGCTGCTCTTGAAGCCCTGATCAGACATGCCTGTGTCATCTAAAGTTGGCCTTTTGGCTTCTTTACTTGAGTCACCAACACGAGAAGAAAACACAGCTTCAGGTGTATGAGACCAAGAATCCTTTTCTAGCATTTTCTCTTTCTGAGTCATATTCTCTAAGTACAATTCCTCCTTATCCTGAGTACCATAGCTATTACGGCAATCACTACTTCCTATACCATGTAATTTATGAAGTGAATCCTTACAGATATCTCCCTGTACTGTTAACTGTTTATTATGCTTGTCACCAGCATGGGGCACTGTATGATCATCACATTCACCAAATCCATCCCACACGTTATCTTCAAGCTGTGAAACAAAGGCACAATATAGGAGAAATACTCAAATAAATACGCATCACATATTGTAACAAGTAGATAAACATAAGACATCAAACCTGATAAAGAGAGAAATAACAAGCACGAGACATATAAATTTGTTAAAGCACATACAAGTAAAACCCCCACAATTCTGTTAGAATTGGCAGGAAAGAGGAAACAATAAATAACAGTACAACCCATAACTTTTTTCATTATTCATAAAAAAGGATAAGTTCTGGAATAACTTTTATTAGAATGTTCGTCTTACAAAACAAGAACCTTGTCATCTAAGATTCAAACTGAAATTCAACAAAAGCCTAACTCGAGCTCGATATTGGGCTATTCAAATAAGGAAACACATGGTGCTGATTTAGGAAAAAAGTAGAAGAAATGTCGTACAGATTTAGGGTTCAAATTTATCATTAACAAGTACTGTGCACTTCAAATTAACTGTAACATCAGCTACCCCCATCACCAATGACCAATCAACATCTACCTTTTCAAGGCTAGTACTTCAGAAGTTTATCAATAATTATCAAGCCAGATCTTCATATCTAGCTGTTTTGAGATTGGATTGCACAACAGCCTGCTAATAAGATTATGCTACAGACAGAAAGTTCATTTCATATAACAGTGATATTCAATCAGAAATAGCAATACTACTTCAACAAAACATCTAAGGAAGTCCAAACAATGATATAATCAATAATATTACAGAATGGTTCACATTATACAATTAACAAAAGCACATTTTTCAGTTATCACATACATCTGCCACTGAGTATTAGCTATAGTACAGTCATGTTTCTTCCAGCTCACAACAAACTGTTCAATATTGAGTGCATAGCTTTAGGGTGATGTATAAAGAAATGAAAATCTTGGGAACATGGCCAAAGATGTGACATGACTAAGCAACCAATGACAGAAACTTATTTTAATCACTATGGCATAAGTAGAAGAAAAAGGAGGTAACCTTTTAGTTAATGCAGAAAAAGGCACTCGTGCTCAGTAAAGACATGTCAGCATATAACCATCATTTTTAAGTGTGAAATGAACAAACTTAAGCAGAGAAACACAGTAATAACATTGTAAATTATTTTAGTTAGTAGAGAAGTGAAGTTAGTTTCTATCTAATCCTGTGAAATTTAGAAAAAAACACTGTTTTAGAGTTAGAGACAGATCCTAACCATCTTAACAAGTTTGGGATAGATGTTTCCTTGCACCAACTTGATTGACAACTATATTCAATAGGTACCTCAAGAAGACATATGGTACCTTGATGTCTTATAAGGAAAGGAAGTAGGGGGGAATATATATTCTGCATAATGTAAAGATTGGAATTTGAACCAGAGAAAATTAATACAAGTCATTGCACTGTATCAGTTTAGTATGGCACAAGAATATTATACTTAAAATACTGGAGTTGAATTTAACTATAATAGTCTATACCTCGTACATGCAGATGTTTGATATTCCGCTGAGACTTTTTATCCACCATTAAAGATACATTCAACTGGTTGATCCAATGTCATGCTACTTTAATTATATCTGCCATCAAAGTCCAAAGGTGGCTTTTCAATTACAGAATATGCCAAATAGAAAACATAGCTTGACTTCTTAAACCATAAGTTTGAAAAATCATTGAAACAGAACCAATGCTAATCAGCGCTTGCATATGCATGGAGCTTAAAAATTATGAATAGAAATTACCATTAATACCTACAGGCTACAGCAGCCAACAGTGAATTCTTAATGTTAGGCTAACACACTAGCTACGGCATTGCGAGTCTTAGCAAGGCCAGCTAGCACTTGTATCACCACTACCACAACACAGGCAGATATCCCCTCATCTCTATATCCATTAGAAATTTCCAATACCAATCCCTTCATCTCTGTTTACTGTAAGTATGATAACACCAAATTTGGAAATTTTGAATATAATAGTAATTTTCCAATAATGTAAAATTTTTAATATTGTATTTTAGTTAAAAAAATACATAACTGGCATTACAGCTCACACTATACATACTAGGGCTCAAAATTATAAAAGGGAATCCAAATGGTTCCTGCTTCAAGTTTTAACAGCTTGACAAACATTCTTTTTTCTTTTTTATGGTAAAGTAGATCATGATGGCCAAAACATTAACCAGCCCAGTTTGACAAAAGAACTTATTATCTAAGGATATTCTTTATTGTATAATTATCATCTCCTATGTTGAACTTTCGCTATCCCAGAATCTCATTCCCTTTAGGCCCTCATGCCAACTTATCAATCAGCCACTCTTGTTCTCTTCTTAACTTTAAAATTCATACAACTTCATCTTATTTAGCAACTTACTACGAATTTAGACAGTAAAATACACCATAAATCCAGAATAAATCAGCTATACCAAACACAAAACGATTGAGTACACCCCAAAATTTGAAGATCCAGAAAACTGAAATATCATTTTCACCATTCCCATAATTGACAAACATTGCCCGTACCGAATTGCTAAGTTATACTAAAAAAACGCCAAAATACCAAAATTAAAATAAAAAACGAAAATCAAAGAAATTAGAAAATAAAAATCACATATACTAGAAGGCATGCGGAGGTGACAACAACCTGCTAGTTGCTGAAAAACAATAATTATCATAATATTATTGATAAGGAATTTTAAAACGACTTTGGTGTAGTTTACATCCTACAACTACAAAATAAACCTTTTAAGAGAAGAAGAGAAGCGCGAAGAAGTTCTGTTGAGGAGGTATTTTCCATTTGAGGGTTAGTTTCGGTATAGATGAAAGTAAAACACTACAGCATGCAGAGACTAAAGAAGAAAGAGGGAAAAAGTTAGCGAAACAAGAAATCAGCATGACGAAAGAACCTAAAGCAATTGAAACTGACCCGAGGATGAAGATTGGGTTGAAATCGCAGAATTTGGGAAAAAAGAGAGAGAAAACAGAGAGAAATTGAAGTAAGAAGGCTTCGTGCTCTGTTCACCTCACGCGTGGGGGATTCCTTTCCAGACCCTTCTTTACTGTCCAACTTGAACTTGCCCACAATTTCCTTCTCTCTAAAAATAATATTGTTTTTAATTAATTAATGTGGCCAAAAGGTATCACGCAAAAACCGACACGTGGCACCCAGATTGATATGAAATAAGGTTCGTGGATGGGAGGTGGGTGCTTGAGATCCGATCAGTTACTGCATCTCTATTGGTCCACGACGAGTTTGGCTTCCGCTACATCACACGTGTCGGGTACCCACTAACAATGGCACGTGCCGATACTTCAATCCAACCGTCATTGCCACTTGTCTTTGTTTTGCGCCTTTGGAACCTCCTCCCTGCACATATATATAAATATATATATTTGGAGGGATCAAATGATAAATTAATAAATATATAAACATATTTTTAGGCACACAATTTACTACTTACAGACTTCGATTCAACTTTTTTTCACTTTATGAAAGTAGCGTAAACACATGTATATGTACTCCCTTTTTTTAAAATATTTATATTATATTATAAATCAACAAAATATGTAAATTGATTAAATTAATATATGAAAATAATAAAAAGTAAAATATGTTATAATAAAAAAATATCAATTTAGGACAGTTTTATACAAAATATTTTAAAATATAGGTTAGTTCTAAAAAATAAATTATTTGTTTTGTATAATAAAATAATAAAAGACTATTGGATAAAAATTATTTGTTTTGTATTATTTGTGTACCTTTTGTTGTGTTGGGAGACATGTTGTCTTTCTCCTGGTTATTATTGCTTTAACTATTTTTGTTTGCATTTATAATCAAACATTTTCTTATAAATAATATATCATTTTCTCCATAATCCATTTAAGTGAACAAAGTGTAAATATTAAATTTAAGAGGTCCCTTCATGTTGGTATTTTTACTTTTATTGTAAAATTTCTAAATCAATTTCTAAATGTTTTTTAAGAACCATATAATATTTAATTTTAGAGTTAAATATATTTTTAATTCTTTAATTTTATAATTTTAAAAATGTATAGATTTAATTTTTTTAATTAAATTTTGTTAAATTTATTTATCATATTTTTGTTTCAATATTTACTTGTAATTTAAATATTTAGTTAAAAAAATAAATTCACGTAATTCTAAAACTAAAGAGTAAATTGATATAAAATTTCAAAAATTGACTAATTCTAATTTTTAAAATTTGTGATTCAAAACTTATTTAATAAATCGAATATTAAATACTTAACAACTTATTACCTGTTTATGAAGTTATAGATTCTTTTGTTGAAAGGAGAAAAACCGAGCTATAAAAAACTCTTCTATTATATTGTAATATATTTTCTCGGAACTCTTATTTTATTCATTTAACATTGAATTAAAAAGAGTCATTTCATTTGTTTACTTATATAAGACAAATTCATTTGTTATATAAACTATTAGCTTCTAATTTTAATTATTTAAATAGATTTTTAAATTGAATAATGTTCTCACATTTAATGAAGTTGACTTTTCAAAATTATTTTTAAATTAATTAATCTATATCTTTTTATCAGAATAATACATTTATTGAAGGTTTATAGCTATTTTGATAAAAAAAAATTGTTTCAAAAAATTATATCTAATCTAGGTAAAAGCCCTAAACTAATCCCAAGAAGCTAAAATGTCATTCATAAAAATAAAAAATTATTTTTAAATTCATTCTCACTTATATCTAAATCAAATAAAATAAACAATAAAAATATTTATCTTCAAATTCATTCGATCAGTCTTTCCAAGTTGATTCAAATGAATAAAAAATTAATATTTAAAGATTTTAACTTGAAAATTATTAGGTTACGCGGGAATAATTTATAATTCTAAGACTTGTTATATTTTCATTTTCCATATGAAGTACTAAACGCTATCTGACATCTCTGTACGAAATGAGAAATTCAAGTTTAGAAGTAAGAATCCCACGATAAATGACGATGAATGTGATTAAATATATATAAAAGAAAGTCCTACGAACTCATTATTTTAAAATTTTGGATTGAATATAGTATATGATTAATTATATATAATTAACTCATAACTTACTCCTTAAATAGATTTTGTTGTAAAAGTTTTCTCCCTCATTTCATTATTACTCACTTCAATAGAAATGCATATGGTCATTCAGACTAAAGGTTAAAATATTTGTTCTATACTTTTATTTAATGATGTCTCGGCATGTTATCCTTGCCTAGTGTATAACAAAAAAGAAACACTTTTATACTCCTTAAAATAAAAACATTCAATTGTAATAATATTATAATATATATTAGTATTTTAAATTAAAGAATATATATATATATATATATATATACAACTAAAATATTAATTTATTGAACTTTTAAGTAGATGATATCTACTTTTTCTAATATAAAAATATCGGCTCTCTAACAGCAAATGAGGTTCTAAAATTAAGAACAGGGAATTTATAATATAATAATATAATAATTGTAAATACAACTAGACCACAGCCATAGTTCATTCCCTTGCCCACAAGACAAGGGAAGTTATTCTGAGAGATTCTTCATAGTATTTTACAGTAACAACGAACATCCTAATACTATATATACACTGTACATTATCAGCCAGTGAGAATACCATAATTAACAGGATGATAATAATATCCAAAAAGTACAGACACAAGACAACATTGTACATTCAAAAGTCTAAAATTTAGACGGGAGCAAAATTGTCTGTTCTTTTTCTCCATTTTTTCACATATTATCTGAGCAGAAGGATAAGTTTTTCTAAACAGACTGACTCCTTTGTATGGTTATTAGCATCCCGACTTACAGTTAAATAACCATGAAATGCATTTGTTCAGTGGCAAACTCCAAAATGATTTTTATAGTAGAACAACAACAGTGCTTACTAAGGGGAGAAATATGAATCATTTCTTCAAAAGCTTCTGCGAGAAAATCTTCTTGGAATATGGGCTATTCCGTGAAATTGCTTTGTGGGTCTCAATTGCTTCAACTAGTGAATTATGCACATGGCCCTAGTTTAGAAGTAAAGGGAAAATGTGAGAAAAGAAATACCGAGCAAATATATGAAAAAGGAATACAAATGTTCGTTGACAAAAACCCCAAAAAGCTTAAGACACGACTGTGGAAATTTCATGCACTTAAGGATATAGGACGCAGCAATAGAAGAGAATGGAATATAAAGCAGTCATGTTACAAACCTCAGAATGTCGCAAAGCTGATTGAACAACATAATTTGCATGTGGATCTTGAAGCAACCGTTCGAAGTGAGGAGCACAGAGTAGTTCATGAATGACTCTTGATCGGTTCTCATCATTGAATACAGCAAGACATTTCTCAACGACATGGCTGCTGAACTTCTGCATTGACAGGTGCGCATATTTACCTTCAAATAGCAAACTTAAAGTTGTAGTCGCTGAAGGAATCCTCAAGTCCAGGATAAATTGAACAACATAGTTTCTGAGGAAGACAAAAAGAATGAATAGATCATACACTGGAGAATCATGAGGTAAACAAAAATTTATCTGTTTCAAAATGCCATATTATTTCTAAATATGACCAAATACCTGCCTGTAGATAAACCCTCCGTTAAAAATGTATTGGTTAATTGCCCGACCCAAGCACAGAAAAAAAGCAGAAAAACACGGAAAAGAAAACGTACAGGAACAAACAGAGAAAAACACCCTGGATTGTAGTGTGCCATCTGGTTTAAGGAGTCTCACAAATGGCTTAATTAAAAAAGAAAAAAACATTATCATAGCTGGATTTCTATTTCAATTCTAAATATAATATTTGTTAAAAAAAAATTACCCCCTTGGTCAAATTATTTGACATTCTCTCTTCCATAGTTGCACCATCTCCAATATAGACATGGAATGTTCATGTGCAAAAGGTGTAAACAAAATAATGTTCCATGACTACCCACCTTTCCACAAAGTCTGTCCATAGGCAAAGAATTTATTTACCAATCACTAGAGACAATTTGCTACAGCTAAGACTCTTTGTCCCAGGAAAAAAAATGTCTGTAGGCAAGGAGGTAGACAGGCTTAATGGAAAAAATATCCATGCAATGCAATATTTAATATGCTTAATACTTTAAGTAATACGCTTCAAATAATTACCCATATTGATTTTGAGCCAGCAGAAGTGCATTAGTAGATATTTCTGCAACCAGATGTTCTCTAAGCTCCCCACGAGAATGACCGATGCATCTTTGTAGAACACAACACCCATGTTGATGAGTGGCAATGTCAACACAATACTTGGCAGCAGCAACAAATATGAACTGACCAATGCAAAGAATGGAAACTGTAACTCTTCCGCAACAAAATATTTATATTTGCATACATTTTCAGCAATTTCATCGTACATCCATATGTTGAAGAAATTACATTTGTGACAGTGTGATCTGCCTGAATCAATTAGCAGATATTTGTTACTTAGTTGGCGCAACATTTTCATTGCACAAATATACGTAGCCTTACACTTACAATATGCTCCACGGCATAATCAACATCCACCACAGTTCATAAGCCGTTTTCCACTGTATAGACCAACAGACGAGTGCATTTGGATTAAATCTTGAAGTTTTTTTTAGCCCATAACGAACTATGTTTCAGATGGTAAACCGTTAGTATTTATTAGCATTTTCATGCAACCATTATTTTAAATAAGCTTTTGATAGTCTCAGGTATGTAAATATAAACCTAAATTCTAACAAGATTCTATAACCTACTGCTACATTGGATTTCCAGCGTTAAGAGCGATTAAAATTTCTATCTCTGAAAAATAGAACAGTATGTTAAAAAACAATGAAGAGCAAAAGCACGGAAAGAGCAATTACGTCACTACATTTGTATTTCTGGAAAGAAAAGAAAAATACAAACAGGCATGGTAATGTACAATGAATTATTTAAAATTGTCTTAGTCTCTTTTGTGTGTAAGAGGAGAGTGTCAAGTACATGATCATAAAAAATAGTTTCAAATGCTTTGATACCATGATGTATATTCTTAATATCAAGTATCAAAACTAGCCATCTGAGATACTGAACTTGGTATTACTAGTAGCTTGTAAAGTCATAGTCCTGTTAAAAACATAATCATTCTACATAGCGGACCATATCAGAAAGATGAGTACACAATTTTTCACTAAATAACTTACATACGTAGGAATAATAAAAACAAGTTCCTGATCAGGTTAACACAAGATAGTTTGAACAATTTGGCCAGGTTGTTCCATTTATCTATCATGCAGAACAGCACGCAACCATAATGCTTCCTGGGATCCCTCTCCTTTCAAAAAGGACTAAGAAGGTCACTAATATAACAAAAAGAAAAAAGCCTGCTCAAATTTTATTTATCATGCATACAAATTTAAGCATAAGGATGCAATAAAATTGAAATTTCAATTAATAGAACATCATTATACACTATTGCAAGTCCGGGAATAAGCTATATAAACTTTTGAGAACGAAATGAAATTGGCAGACAACCAAAGTGCTTTTTCACACAAGATGTACAGTTATCATGGATTGATCCAAAAGCTCAAAGAAAACATAGTAACAAGTGATTTACGCATATCAGTTTCTGTTAACCCATAACTATCAAATGTAGGATAAATCCAAATCCAACTCAATAGACAATTAAAGAAAAAAGTAAAAGTCATACTTTGTTATCTTCATTGCTTAGGCATTGTAAACAGTGTTGAACCACATGATTTCCATTAAGATCTTTGATGAGGACCAAGAATCCTGGTTGCAAAGCCGATACAACTAATGAAATTTGCTGCCTAGTTTTGAGAGTCTCAATCAGCTTCTGCACCACACGAGTGCTGGAAAAAGATAAAAGGTAAAGTCAAATTCAGTATCAGATAGTCAATATATCATTTCAATGCTATCATAAGTTGCATAAGTACCCGTGAGTGTTTAAAGAGATTCTGACAAGCTGCCCTGTCTCCTGTGTAACCGCAAGTATGATCTGCATCCTCTGTTCTTCATCACATTGATCCAACAACTTTTGCATAAGGTAATTTCCAAAAGGATTCATCATAAGTTCCACTACATGATCAATTATCTCACTAAATATCATTTGAACATCTTCCGGTGTACCCTCATCAAACACTCTTTGAAGGAATCTACAGCCATGTTGATCTTTGGCTATTAAATATAATGACCCTCGAGCTTCTGCAAGGGAGTTATACTTAGGTAGCACAGGGAGTGTGCACCCATTCCTGGGACTCCTAGGATTTTCATATCCTACAATCTGGTGTCGGATGTCTAGCTCTGACGGGTGTAGCTGCTTAGCAAAGCCACTTTCGAGCACAGCACGCTGACACCTTGAATGATCCGAAACCCTACTAGCAACATAATTTAAACCTTCCCCCTGTATAATGAAACTCCCCTCACTTCTAATAGCATCAAGATTTCCTCGGGGAATTCTAGATTTCAAAAGTGGCACAACTTTTGCATTAGGCTGAGAAAGGCCATACTGTAGCAACTCATGAACACTCATACAAGGCTTAACGTTAGGACAAACGGAATTGTTGGGCGGTCTTGACACACTCCTTTCTTCCAATAAGTTAATTCCATATTTCTGTGCATAAAGTGAAGCAGCATCAATAGTTGGATTTTGGCTCAAGGAACCTGAAATCCCCGGCACCACACTTTCAATTTCAAAGTAGTTACTCATCAGCGGCCTTCCACGCCTACGAGAATCCATCGAGCCACCACTGAATCCATTTAATTGAGAGAGCATTTCGTGCTCATGCAACCTAGGACAAGACTGCAATGATCCAAATAGATTACTCATTTTATCATCCTGAGTCAATCCTGACAATGCTGAAGCAACACCAGCTACAGAACTCCTTGCCCTGGTTACAGGGGATTGAAACCCCACAGAATCACTAAACCTTATTCCAAAATTATCACAGTCCCCACCACCACCACACGTGTTGGGAAGATTATTAACAAAATTAGGATTCTGGTGTGTATTATCAGCAATGCACATTTTACTGAAATTAGAGCAGAGACTTAGTTCATGAACCAACCTCTCGGTCTCATTGAGCCTCACAGTGCAATCAGGGATCATAGAATTGAGGTAGAGGTTGTCGTGATGGTTGTTGGGATAATAGGAACTTCTAGAAGCCACCCTGGATTTGAGGTCCTCCAAAGGAGGAGGAGACATTGAGAACAAACTGGAAGAAGAATCATCAGATTGTAGAGAGAACCCACTCATGGGGGATTTGAAGCCATCGTCATAATACACACTGTTACCATAATCGTGACGGTTACAGTTACCATTACCATATTGTGTCTGTTTCGTACCAAAAACGCAATCGCAATCGACATCAACACCATGTCTATGCCGATTGTGATGACGATGATGATGAAGATTGTGCGAAGTGGCGTGAGGGATCTCACCCAGCAGCATTTCTAACTCATCCTCCAGTTCCCCATCTCCTCTTACTTTTTCTATGGTCTCTCTCGCCATCTCGCCAAAAGAAAAAACAAAAAAAAAACAACAAAGTGGTTCACTCAGAGGATCCAGAACCACACAAGAACAGCACCAAAAAAGAAAAAGACGCCATTAATACGAGCTCCTTAGGGTAAGGCAGAATAATCAAAGGTGGCGTGTATATGATGGGATTCACAATCGCATTTGCATTTGAAAACAAAAGAAAGAAAAAATATCACATCTGGGTGATTAGGCTTTATCTGTGAGGAGTTGGTGAAGCATGCAAAGATTAAACATTCTCATGCGGTTACTGAGGGCGTACTGTGCCCACTCTCTCACACACCATTAAAACTTGCAGAACAAGAAGAGTCACTGTTCTACACTTTCTATTTCCCCTTTCATTTTTTCTTTCTCTCTCCTGTTATATACTATCACCCAGCACACACATCAAGAACAAACAAACACTCTGCTCTGCAATTCTTTTTCCCATTTACCCTTTTATTTTTTATTCTTATTAAATAAATACTATTAATATAAATATAATATGCTCTGATGTGTTTTTTTGAAGCGTGACATACACTCTCTTGTAAGAAAGTGGGTCCCAATTAAATATTGCTTGTGAAGTCTTTACCGTGGAGTTTGAACCCTGGTGCCGCGCGTGAAGCTATATTCATTGTTGCTAACGAAAATGAAAAAATTAAGAGTTTTCTGTTGCTCTGCTTACCCAAAACTGCAAGGATTGGAACAGAACAATCCTCGAAATTCCTTTGTACAATTAAGAATGGTTTGTTTTTAAAAATGTCTATGTTACCCTTTCTACATATTTTTTTTTCTTTTTATATCCTATCATACTCCACGTAAGAGTATATAGTTATCTATATATTCCTATTTTATGTAATATTATATATATATATATATAATATTTTTTAACATTTCAAAATTATTTTCAAAATTTTCAAAAAAATAAGAAAGATATCCAACATGTTTAATGATCACACATTTTTATTTTGAAAAATACATTGAGAAGTAAACAGTTCAAATTTATAACAGTCTCCTGATATCTTTTTTTTTTCAGAACTCTGAATACAAAAACAAAAATATAAACATATTTTAATGTCTTGAGTGGTACTAATTTCAGCTTTTTTTTAATACTTTTAAACCCTACGTTTTGACCTTAATACTTTCTATTGAATATAATATAAAATTAAAAATGAATCTTGTTAAATATAAACATGTAGTGAGTTCAAAATATAAATAAAAGATAATAATAAATTAACTAAAGATAAAAATAATACTTTTAAGCATACATATTATATCAAGCTTGTTATTGATATAATTCATAAAAACTTAGTAAAAATATTTATTTCTACGTGACATCAAATTATTAATAATTTATAAAGATCATATATAAGACAAAATATCAACCAATAAGACTTTTTTGAGCAACAAAGCTGAGACATTACTTCATATAAATCTCTTATTATAAATCGTCGTTAAGAAATGCATGGTTAACATCCAGTTGATAAAGAAATTATTGTTGATGAGTCACCATGACTATAAATAAATTAACAATTTTTACCGCAAAAAGAAAAAATATATATGAATGACTCAAATGTAATGGTGACAGGAGGTCATAAGAGATAGTAGCGAAATAATTTATTAATGAACAAGAGAGACAAATCTTAAAAATTTAAGATTTCAATCAAGGCACTTGAAAAGGAAATAAGAGTGACATCAACGTTCTAAATAGTTGTGAGAGAATATGGTACATGCAACCATGCATGACAAACCAACCATGCATGACAAACCTGAAAGAAAAAAAAAACGATTGCTAATTGAGAGAGATGATAACATAAAAGCTTCGATGAAGGTGTTGTTAACAATACTATGGTTACCTGACCGAAATGATCAAAATTGTGTGATTGTTAATCGAAACTGAAACTCCAACAGTAACAGTGATAACATTGTCGATTAAAGTAAACAACACAACTATGAATAGAAACACATATGACAAAGATAAAAAATAATAATAAACTAAATAAAAATAATATTCATAAATATTTTATTTAGTAAACTTATTTATTAATGTCTGCTATCATTATCATTCTCAATGTATTTAATTGAGTGTTTAATGTGTCATTCAAATTTAAAACATATATGTTATATATTTTATAATAAAAAAATTATAAAACAGTAGTCTTCGTAAATAACTTTTTACGAATACTTGTTACATATTTTTTTAACATTTTTCTATCGAAAATTATATATCCATTGAATTTAAAAGTATTATTTATATGATAGTTTATAGTAAATTATTTATTATTATTTTTTTTGTGATTAAATAAATCATTCATGAACTGATCTAAATTTCTAATATGTGAAATATTTTGTTATTGAAGAGAAACTTATTATCTTATATGTTTACATGTAAATAAATAAAATTATTATAAAACTTATCCTGGATATTACTGAAAACAATACCAATAGTAATGTAATAAATATAAACATAATATAGTTATTATATATATAACAGATTTACAAAATCTTAAGAATAAGTTTTCTGAAAACTATTGATAAAGTTTAATAGTATTTTTTTTTTCATTATTCTCAGTCAGTACCTACTGAAGTCTAACAAATTATTTTTAATAGACTTGAATTTGACATTTTACTGTAGAACTTTAAACTCAATTTTACTCCAACAATACCATATTAACTTTGTAGTTTTTAATTTGATATAACATCTAAAAGTTTTAAATTCAGAGTTTAGTGAATGGAAATATAAAAAATATTTTATCCTTTTTTAAAATGTAGTACTATTTAATTTTATCTTCATCAATTGTCTATCTCACTGGATTGAACAAAATAACAAGTATTGAACGAAATAAGTTATAACTTCTTTAATTTTAATCTGAAATAGTTTATACATAATAAACACCCTTATCATTTATATTTTATAATCCCAAGGCACTTAATTATACATATTTATTTGGTCAATTTTCACCCTTCTTGTCAAGTTTTGTGGAACAGAAAAGTGGATAATACAATTTTTCTTTTTACTTTTTTAAAATTACAGTCATGTTTATTTTGAAATTTATGCGATTTTATTTTTTAAATTTATATATATATATATATATATATATATATATATATATATAAGAAAATAATTATAATTTATTTTTATTTTAAATCTAGAGTAACGTGAGATTTTCCTAATGAATTGGAAGAAGTCAATTAAAAACTAAAAAGTAATAATTTGATCACTTTCAACTTTTCAGCAATTGACTTTAAGATAGTAATTGACTTTAAGGTCAATTTAACAAATTTTAGGTCTGGAACATTAGTAATGTTGTAAATATAATTTTTATGTATATTAAGTAAGTGAAACATAATACAACACGTATAATTAAATAATTTATTTAAATTTATAATTAGACAATTATCCTTAAATAATTTTCCATGAATAACATAATAATAATAAAATGAATCTTTTATTATTTTATAAAATAAACACATTTTGAAAATGATTAATTAGTTTAACTAAAATATAAATGAAGATTTTAAATAAAATTAACCAACAAACATATATGTTATTAAATGTATTATTTATGTACATGCAAATACTTTTTTTTATGAGTGAGCATTGGTTGTGAAGTGGCATGATGTTAACAGGATAAATTTATTACATTTAAAATTTAATTTCTAGTGATGGGAATAAGACTTAGAGAGTAATACATATTATAATAGTTTTTGTTGAGTTGAGTGGAGGGTTCCTCATGTAGAGTTTTCACCATACTCAACCTCTTAGTTGCTTTTGCCATAAACAAAAGTGATTAGTGACCAAAAAGAAAGAGAGAAACCCTAAATGGAACAATGGTGTGGACATCATATCATACCATCCACTGAGGTGGCTTGGTCTCAAAGAAAAGGACAGAGTTGTCATTTAGGAATTTCCAAAGACCAAAATCTTAGGAAATTTAAGATTAATGTGTTTGATGACCGTTGGCTTCGGTTTCTTAATGGGAAAGCGAGAAACCGTTTGGACCCACTGTTCCTCCTTTCACACCTTTTCTTTTCAAACCAATCAAATGTTTTCATTTTAAGGTCTAATCCAGTAGATCTCCTTTTGCTTAACTTTTTACGTTTTAAAAAGCACTTATTTGTAACTGCATAAACTATTATATTTTATTTTTTAAATTTTACAAACATGCTCTTTCTCGGAACTTGTTATATATATATATATATATATATATAGGTTTCATCACTTTTTCCTAATCCTTCTATTTATCATATAGATTGATTAAATAAAAGAAAAAACTCTTTTTAACAATTCTTTTGATAATTTTATTTTTTCAAAATTGTCTATGTGGTAATTAGTTAGTGATTAATCCATTTTAAATATATGCATTAATAAAAAAGTGACATGTATTGTTAAAAAAAATTATTAATATATCATAATCCTAAATAAAAATTAGATACATAGTTAGAGTCTCAATTCATTTTTTAAAACTTTTATATAACTAATTCAATTTTTTTTCAATTTTTCTTAAATTTGATAATTTTTTTTAATATGATTAAACCAGTTTAGTGATATTTTGCACAAGCTAAAATTTTATTTTGAAGTATATGGTTTGAAAAGTTTTCAGAGCAAGTTTTTGAATTTTTTAAAATAATTTTTTCAAAACGTATATATCTTTCAAAATAAGTTTTCGAGAACACTTTGCATGAAATGCGTTTCACAAATAACTTTCAAAATATATAAAATACATTAAAAAAATGAGTTTTTTCTTTCTTTTTGTTATTATTTTTTCTTGTTTCTATCGTTGTTCTTCCTCTATTCTAATATCGACGATGCAAGCTGAGGTGGTAGGAGAGGTAGTGACAACAGTGGTGATAAAAAGGAATAGCTAAATTCTTTTCTATTAATGTGGGGTGCAATGAGTAGTTATAGAGGTGGAGCAAGAAATAATCTAACAGAATCTACAAGAAGCCCATTAAATACCTCAACCTTGAAGACCTACAAAAACTGTTTGCTATGGTGTTTGAAGGTTTATTGTCAGGACCATTAAATTCAACAGAGAGTGGAAGCCATGTATAGGTGTAAGGATTTAGAAATTCAGAAAGTGGAAGACAAGTGTGTGTAACTGAGTGACCCGGTTTTTTATGGTAGTATATAAGTAAATTTTTCAAAACTTTAAGCCACTTTCTACATGCACATCTTCTCTCTAAATTTCCTGAAGATATTTTCTCCTCATTCTCTTTACAAATTCTCACTTTCTTCTTCTTCTGATCATCAATCATATAGTGTTGAGTAATCAGAGTGTCAAAATCTTCCATCTTCACCGATCAAATTCAAGATTGGAGCCGGTAAAGTCCATTCTCTTCCTAAGAAACTTGTTTTCGGGCACATGCAAGTCAAATTTCTGGTTGCATGTGTTCATCTGTTTCCTCTTCACAAATTTTGATCATGTTTTGGTATGTTGGTTGATTATTCTTTCTTGACCAGTGGGTTATAGGTATTCTAAAAAGTTTTGGTTTTGGGAAACGAATTCTGGGTAAGGAAAGTTTGTGATTTAATTATGATTCTTCTGTGTATGGATTGTTGCATGTCAGTATGGTTGCATGTTTTAAACGGTGGTATGTTGGGATGTTTGGTTGATATTGGAAATGTTGAAGTTTTCTACATGTTGATCTGAATGTGTTGATGTTGTTAAATGGTGTGAATGGGTAAGAATAAGGTTTGATCATAATTCTGCAATATTCTGCAGAATTAATACTTGTAGCCGAGAGTCATTCGTGACCGTTCGGTCTTTTCATTGTGTTCGGTATTAATTGAATTCTACTTCTGTAGAGTTTTTCAGTTAATGACCGATTGGTCTTATATTGTGTATAATTGAATACAACGCTCGGTCTAAGTATAATTTTCTATTTCTAATCATAAGTCAACCTAGATAAAAGTATTCAGTCTAGTTAAGCCCTCAGTATTATAATTGGACTTAGTTTGTAATTTGTGTTCAGTAACTCCAATGATCGGTCCTACTTATACATTCTGTATAAGTTTAGAGTGTTTGGTCTTGTACTAACGCTCGTTCTTGGTAGTGCTCGGTCTTGCACTAGCGCTCGTTTTTGGTAGTGTTCGGTCGTCACTAGCACTAGTTCTTGGTAGTACTCGGTATTGTACTAGCGTTCGTTCTTGATAGTGCTCGGTAATGTACTAGCGCTCGTTCTTGGTAGTGATCAGTCTCATACTAGCAGTTATGTTAGAGTTAGTGTTCGGCCTAAGCCAATAGTGTTCAACCTAAGTCTTTATTGTTCGGATTAAGTCAATAGTGATAGGTCTAAGACAATAGTGTTCGTTCTAAATAATAAGTGTTCGGTCTAAGATTCAAGTGTTCGGTTTTAGCTTTAGAATTTGGTTGTTCTGGCGTTCAACTTCAAAGACGTTATGCTCATGCTTGAGTTTTACTCTTTACATGACCATTCGGTCATGTTCACGTATAGGGAGTAGTCTCCCTTTTGGTCTTGTTCAGAGGTTATGCTACGCCTTTTCGTTCGATTGTACTCAATGGTGGTGATTGTTTTACTGTTCGGTGTAATTTTACTTAAATATATTATGGATGAAGAAGTATGTTGGTATTATATTTCAAGATGGTACGGAAGAGAATTCCAAGGAGGAATGTCTCGGTGTATGATTATTGAATTGGTAAAGTATGAATATGGAGAGTGAAATTCACGGCGTTCATCCTAAAATTCTAATGATTACAAATTCTCAAGTGGAGATGGGTAAGTCATAGTGTGAGAATGACAGGAGGTCCTAGTCTAGAGGGGATCTGGGTAAGGTATGACGGACTAACCTCGGGTGGCAGCTGGGGGGTTTCTAGTTACTACACCACTCGGGTGCAAGGACGGTCCCAAGCTACATATTCATACAATCCGGTTGGTCAAGTAAAGTGGTCGGTCATTGCATGTATATTATGTTCGGTTTTTGTCTGGAATGTATGTTGATGATTTTATAAATGCTCGATTGAATATATGAATGTGTATTTGTTTATGTTATTATGTTTTCCGTTCGGTCGTCTTTTATTTTGCAATGATCATCTTTGGATGTGAGCAGAAGGTGATGCTTGGTCGTTGGAGCAGGCTTTGGAAGGCGATAACCCTGCAGCCTAGTTAGGACCGTTCGGTCATCAAACTTAGTATATCTTTTGTAAACCATTCAGTTTATATAGGGTGTTGTATAATCGTTCGGTTTGTTCATATGTTTTGTATCGAAACTATTTATTAGAAGCTTTTAACTTTATAGTTATTTTGGATAACTGTACTGTTAAAATACTTTAACAACTCATGGATAACTGGTCTACTATATTATTATAAGTGATTGATCTATAATTAGGGATGACAATTTTACCCGCGGGCACGGGTATCTGCGGATAAATCTACGGCGGGTAGTTACTATCCGCGGATAACGGGTAGCGGGTATTTTAATACCCGCTTCTAAACGGGTCGGGTACGGGTAGTATACTACCCGCCCCGCGGGTACCCGTTACCCGCAAAAAATTAAAAAAATTTAATAATTTATATATCTTTTAATTAAATTTAATTAAAAGTAAAATAAAATAAAATTTTATTAGGTTAAATTTAATTAAAATTAAAATTTAATTTATATTATATTATATTATATATTTTTTGTTAATTTTATTTAAATTTTATTTTAAAAATGTAGTAAATATTTTTTTTGCGGGTATCCGCAGGTATGCTCGAGTTCTAAAATACCCGCGGATATTTTTTAAACGGGTACCCGCGCGGGTAGCGAGTACAGTTTTATCCGACGGGTCGGGTTGCGGGTAGGCACTACCCATGCGCGACCCGCCCCGTTGCCATCCCTATCTATAATATAGTTATACTATATTTTGGGATGTTACATTTATCATGCAATAGAGTTTTGTTTTTTAAATTTAAGTTAGAGCTGTCAAAATGGGTCACAACCCGTGAGCCAACCCGGCTCATGCGGGTTGAACCCGTGGTGGACCGGGTTGGCCCACCAAACCCACTTACATAATTTTATTTTATTAAAATTTAATTTCAATTTTATAAAAAAATATTTATTATTTTGTTTTTGTTTAAAAAAGTTATTTAAGTTCCTTATTTTCAAAGTGAAATTTGTTTAGATTTGTATTATAAAAAGTTTGTAATTTTTTTAATTTAAAACAAATTGTAATTAAGTGAGCCAGTGAGTCAACCCGTTTACCCACCAACCCGTGGCAGTCGAGCCGGATTCGAATTTTATTTTGTCATTTTTTTAAAAATAACTACAAATAAATTGACAATATAACCTTGAAAAAGTATTTATTAATTAAAGTAATTTGTCAAACATAACTATAAATATTAACAAGTGTATTTAATTATTTTTTCGTTTTATATTTAATAAAAATAGGTTAATGGAACTTATTTTTTAAATAAAATATTAAAAAATTGTTATCATTTTTATTTATATATATATATATATATATTACTAGGAAATTTATAATGTTATTTTAATTAATTAATTAATTGTTAATTATCTAAAATGAACAGAGAGAGACAAGAAAAGGTTTAATTTAGAGAGGGGAAAAGCATTGTCTTGTCGTGCCTATGTGCAGAAGCTCAAAGCATTGAACTCATTCTCCTTGGGCAGCATCAATGGCGGCAGAATCATCTCGCAGAAACCCCAAACGTCCATTTGTGGAAGAAGATGATGAATTAAGCAAAAAACCACCGTAATTTCTTTTCCTTTATTCTCGCAAGTAAACCCTAATTCCGTTTGTTGTTATTCAGATAATTGCAGTAATAGGTAGACTTGATTATGGGGATTAGGTTATTATACATTGAATTCTGTGTTATTTTGATTTGGGGATTACTGTCATGTTGGTCACCTCCTGTCTAGTTCAAATATCTGGCATTTCTTAAAGAGAGTTTAAATTAAATTCATTGTGCTTGAATATGAATACTATGTATTAAGTTTCCGTTTTCTGTTCATTCACACCCCATTCGTGGTAATATGTTGTGTGTGTATGAGTCCCCTTGTTGGGGCTTTAACTTTAGAGGCTGTAATGATTGGCTTGTGGAACTGAATTTTGAGATTTTCTGTTGAATTTATACAGAGCAAAAAGGGTTAGGTTTCCAAAGGGCAAGAAAGTGAAGCCAGGAGATGAAGTTGTGGACAAAGGAAATGTCGAGGAGGGTGAAGTTGACTTAACGAATCCCCAAGTAGCTGCCAAAGCTGCCAAAGAGCGGGCAAATCTAAGAAATCAATTTACTGCTGAACTCTTTAGTGAGGACACTGGAGGTATCGGAATAGACTTATCAGTTGGTGAAGTGACATATGAGGTTTGTTTTGAAGTTTTCTTTAAGTTTTCAACCTGGACGAACTTTTTTATCTAAACTAAATCTTTACTCTTTCTATCAAGTGCTTTTTCATGGACACTAGTAGAGTAAATATTTTGCTTGTAAAGCTTATTTCATGTGGGCTTCTGTTCAAATGTATTATTGTAGTGTGATTTATTCCTAATTTGACATAATTTTTATAGTAAGTTTATTGGTGCAATGAGCTGTTACTGGATACGTAAAAGATAGGCAGGCAGTGATGTGTGATATCTTGTGGCAGGATAGCGAGAATTTTGTCGATGACGGGATTCAAATTGAGCCTTTCAACCTAGATAAAGAAAGGGAAGAAGGTTATTTTGATGCAGCAGGCAATTTTGTTGAATATGTAAGAGAGAATGAGATTAAGGTGAGGGATTTATGTTGTTTTCTTTCTTTATTTGTGATATTTCATTTGAATTCTGTTAATAAATTAGGGATCCTTGCAGGATGCATGGCTTGATAATATTGAATTTGATCCAAAATATTCTGCATTAAAATCTGTACCAACTAATGATGTGGATGAGGGCATGCCTGACCTTTCTTCTAAAGATATTGCCGTCATGAAGAGGCGGATTGCAAATGTTCTTGAACCTGGGGAAACGGTATGTATGTATTTTATCATTCTTAATTTTCTGATTTTTTATTTCTTTGTTCTACTGAAGTATCATTGTAAAATATTTATTTTCCAATTCACTCCAGAGTAGTTGTAGATCATCCATTTGTTTAGGCAATCATTGGTTTTTTATGTGGCCAAGGAGTTGTGGAATTTCTTGCTAAGGGTAGTTCATATCCTTAAAAAATATTATCCAGTTAAAAATATTTTACTCTCAAATCTGAACGTGTAAGGAATGTGTAATTTTGACATTGTGCTTTTCAAGTTGGAACAAATAAATACAGAAAATAAGAGAACCCGAATCTGCGGTTGACTCCATAGTTGCGTATGCAAATTTACTTTTAACTTGAGTTGAGTATGGCAACCCTAAACCGTTATCAGAGAAAGCCTGTTAATTGCCATTTTTTCAAAATAAAGGATTAATGGTGTTCATAAAGATAAAAATATAAGAAACAATATTTAAAGTTATATTTGGCTTGTATCTAACTGCAATTATTAATTTTATATCATGTTCATTTACATGTTCTCTTTATATCTTGTAAATCTTTATACTTGACTAGGCTGGAATTATATATCATATATCTACTTCGTTAAGAGTTTTTTGAGGTTCATTAGTTGGGCAGTATTAACCGATATTCTTCCAATAGGTTTTGCAAGCCTTGAGAAGGCTAAAAGGTAACAGTGACAGAAAGGCAAAAATGTCTGCTGAGACTAAGGTTGTATTTGACCAGCTAACCGAGGATGCTATGAAGTTGATGGAGAATGGTGAATACAGTTGAGTTAATCCCTCCGGGCTTTGTAGATATTATGCATTGTGTAAACATGTAATCATTTAGATAGTCTGATGAGAGTCTATGTCATGCGACTTGTTTTGATTCACTGTTTCTTTAGTTGCTATACCTACATTATGCTTAACTTTGGCTCCTTGACCTTTTTCGCAGATGTTTATCATGAAAAGCGAGAGGTTTTTGATCGTGAAGCGGGTTAGTGTTATACACTATGCTTTATTCTACTTATATTATGTTTTGTTGTTTCATTATGTTTACATTGTTAACAACATGATGTAATATGCTGTTTGATTTTCTAATTTATTTGATTTAACTACTTGGTTTTACTATTATAATACTGTTCAACTTATGTTGTTATTATGGTCATGATGCAAGATAGAACTTATTGTTCTATTATCAATATCATACATGGTGTTTGTTTATTCTTAGTGTTTGGAGAAACTATCTTTGGGCCTCCATATTAGTTAAGTGTTGGATTTTGGGGCAGGTTATTAATTGTCAATTTTTCCTTGGCTCTTCTTTCTTCTTTCTATGATGTTGTCGATATTTAGGTTTATGAGAAGGAGTGAAGGGTGTCTGTTTCGTGGTATTAACTGCTTAATGCTTATGCCTTCTACATTCTCCCCTTTTCAGAAGGATATGAGAAGTTAGCCCGGGCAAAAGAAGGCCCATCAAATCAACATTTGGCTAGTGGAGAAGCCTCTAGCACTGGTGAAGGTGATTATGATATGTTTGCTGACGAGGATGATAACAGTAAGCCATCTACAGATGAAAATAATACAGTTAGTCAATCTTCATTGGACGCCATAAATTCTGGCACTGAGGGTAGGTAAATTGGCCTCCAAAGTCTTTGTTACTGATTTTTATTTGATTAGTATTTACTTAACATTGTTCTACTTTTCTTTCAGGTGGAGCATTGCAAAATGATTATGTGTATGATGAATCTTCTGGGTATGGCTCTTCTCTTCCATGTAAATTTTGGGAAATAGTCTGATATACATGACATTATTTATCTTTGTTGTAAATTTCAAAACCAAAAAAAAAATCATTATGGTATTAAGGAGGTGGCAAAAGTTGAGGGTTTGTACCCACTTCTTCGTCTAATGAATTCTGTTACCAAAAAGAGCTGTTATAAGCTTGTTTTGACATCAATATTTGATGGTCCAGGTACTATTATAGCAGCAGTTTGGGCTATTATTATGATCCAAATACCGGGCTTTATTGCTCTGCAGCATCAGGACAATGGTACAGCACATTCCTTTATCATCTTTTCGTGTGGTTTGTCAATTTTTATGCTGACATCTTTTAGCCTTTGTTTACAGTAAGTGGTGCCAAACATAGATGTGGATTTGGATGTGTCTTTAGTTGTTTGTTAAAATTTATTCTTGATTTGTGATATTTTTTGTTGGAAACTATATCAAGAGATGTGATATGTGTACGTCAATTTATAGATCTTTGGTGGCATAAAAACATGCAGGGTGATTAGTTGTATAATTAACACCTTTGGCTGAGAGGAGGGAAATAATATTGTATGTTTGTTGGGAGAGGCAAAGAGAAGAAATGGTTTCAAAAAACGGTTGAACTTATTTTACTATTTCTTATTTATTTCTACTCATCTCTTATCCCATCTCTTATCTATGGTGGGAGATGCAAATCATGTTTCTAGCTGACTGGGGCCGCTCCTTTTTTATTTGAATTCAGGTACTCATTTAATGAGGAGACTAGCACCTATGAAGAAGTTGAGAAGGCTGCATCCAACGTGAACTGAGGGACTTGTCTCAAGGAACAATAGGCTAGTTATAGCATAGCCACAATCATTGTCTGCGAGTGGCTCATGTACAGACCGAAACACTCTTGAACTTTTTGTACGTTATGAGGGACTGCTACCACTGCTCAGAGTTGTGCTTTTATCTCTTATAAGGTTGTTGTTTTATATTAGCTATACTTTTTTGCTTAAAATTAACTTAGAATGATCCCTTGAAGTTAGAATCAATACAAGTTATACAATGTTAACCCTTATCAATTTGCGAGACATTCACTCATGCCCTCAAATTGCAAATCACTTTGCTTGTGCAATTAGATAATTATTATTTTTGACATCATTTTTTTGAAGTGGCGTCACAATAGCCCCTTGCCAATGCATTCTGTAAGTACTGGCCATTCTTTATTCGTGAAATATTAGTTTTACAATACCAGTGGTGTTCTGCAATGTTATGTTGCACTTTTTGTATTCTGTTGATTGTATTTCTCTTTTTTCTGCTGTTAATTGTAACAAAAAATGCAGAATCCACGCATATGACATCAAATCTGTTTGAAACTAAATATCATGTTCATCCTCAACTCAATTTTGTTTACCATGCCACAACCATATCAAGAATGATTAAAAATACATGCGAAATTTTTTTATAAAACTTTAAGAACGAAATGCCAATAAGCTGGCTATATATGAGGAAAGTATTATTCATGGTTGAGTTATTATATCTTACAAATGAAATATAAACGTAATTCTCGACCTATCAATTATTACTAGCATGAACCAACCAATTATAGTCATCGAACCAAAATGATTTCACCAGAATGATTAAATATTCTAAATTATTATACATTTCTTTCAATCCCCGAGACTGATGACAAAAAGTAAGAACTGGTTTCTCAAGCTTTATCCCAGGGATGAATATCCGTTAAACATGTAAGACGTTCATCTTCTTTTCTTTTTTTCTCTAAAAGACAACAATTTTTTGTGTATTTTTATAATATATATTTCCAATATTGTGATAAGATAATTCGAATTTTGTCGATCTTACGAAGCCCATATCCGTTATCATCTGGCGCACAATTAGTTTTGTTGCTTCCGTCGCATTCTCTGTAACGCTTTAAGACGGCGAAATCCGGAAAATCTGGTCCTTCTTAATGTGAGAATATTACAGCTTATATATATTAAGTAAATTTTCAAGCTTTTTTTTTATTACATATTTTTCACATTAGAGTCGTTACATATTCGTCATTTGATATAATAACAATTGAAAAGTCAAGTTCCTCACTTTTGCCCTTTTATTTTTAAAAGGCATTTCATTGAGTTAAGAAAAAAATAATACATAAATTACCATTAATTTTGACGTGAATGCAGTAACTTTTGGATGTAAAAGAACAAACTTATCAAGGATGTTTAAGAATTGAAGTGTGCTAACGTTTCACATTATAAGTTTTTGTCCATTGTAAACTTTGATGCTTTTATAACGGGATATGGGTAGTGAAAAAAAAATTATATATATATATATATATATATATATATATAAAATTATAGTTATATTTTTATTAATTCAAATTAATATAATAAATATGTAATAATTTTTTTAATCTCGTGGGTTTCACGTGTGCAAATACTAGGAATTAAACAAACTAGTCTCCCAAATCTAACTCAACTTCTTTCGGATGAGTCAAATGTGATAGAAACTAATTCCTTATTATAATATATTCCTTATTATAATAATACCTATAGTTGGAGTCGATGATACCCTATAATTTATGTGCACTCTTATTTATAAATTCTTACCAAGGTCAAATTTGTTTTAAATCAAATATACTTAAACTGTAATAAAAGTTATCTATGTCTAAATTTATTTGGATAGTGACAAAAACAATTCATGTAATTTTCTAACATGCAATTTTCCAATAAATTTTAGAAAAAAAATTAAAGTAGTTATAATACCTATATCTGAAGGTGTTATTACCCTTTTAAGTGGATATTTCCATTGGAATTGTTTGTGTAAACCATTAATAAAAATTCCTACTAATTTAAACAAATGAAAGTAATTAAATATGAGTTGAGAAATCCAAGCTGGGTAGTGTGGGACCCCATAGAAAAAGTTCAGTCAGATGCCGTTTTGCATTGGTATCACACTCTCTCACTCACGCGTGATCAGCACCACCACCTTGTGTTGTTGCGGGAAAGAATGGAATGGAAGCACCGTCCCTTCATACCGTTATGCTATGTCCAATTCATGCCAAAACCCTCTTCCTGAGATTCTCCCATTTCTCCATGTGAAACCCTAACCTCCATTTTCCGCATCCCGCTAACCACATGGCTGACGAGATCAATCGCGGAACGTCCGTGGACTCCACTGAATCACGCTGGGTTTTCCAGGACGACGACGATGACTCCGATTTAGAGAACTTCGACGCGGATTTGAGATTTGGACGCCAAGCTGCGGTCGTTGATTCCGACGAGGAAGAGGACAACGCGGAGCAGAGACTCATCCGCACTGGTCCTCGCATCGATTCATTCGACGTGGAGGCTCTTGAAGTTCCCGGTGCTCACAGAAGTGACTATGAGGTCTCTTTCCCTTTTCTGCTTTTCATTATTATCTTATGATAATTCAAAGGAATTGCAAGTTTTAAGTGCACGGTTATGTCGCTTGAAGTGATCATGCCAAGTTGAAATTTATAATGGATATATATTTATATCGACCTTAAATTTTCTCTGTCTCCCTGTGGGACCTTGTGAATTGTGATAGTTAATTTAGTGTTATGGCCTGCTCCACATATGGAAAAAAAGTGGAAGGAAATTAGATGTGGAATACATGATTCAACCTGCAGTCTGCATTCACGGAACACAACTGAATGTTTAACGTGGATGTTGAAAATTAAACAAAGTAGCTCCTGGAATCCCGATACAACCAAATTCTTGTGTGCATTGCAACCTCAATGACGATCTTACTATTTATAGCATTTAGTGTCTAGGGGATGCTTATATTTGTTGTTGTCCTTCTTCTTTTATAGGTATGGGTGTTTGTTTTTCTTGTTATGTTTATGGATTCTGTAAATTTTGGCTTAAGCTTTGGGTGTTGTTCCTTTTGTTTACTTTCCGGATTCTCGGAACTTTAGTCTGTGATTGACTGATGTATTCTACTTGTACACCGGCATGCGGTTCCATCCCTTAAAATGTCTTAGTATTCATCATGAGATTTTATATATTAGTAATTTTTGCTTTTTGTCTTCATTATATATCATTGCAGGACATCAGTGTGGGTAAGAAAATTGTATTAGCTATTCAGACGCTTGGTGTTGTCTTTGGTGACGTTGGAACAAGTCCCTTGTATACCTTCAGTGTTATGTTTAGAAAGGCCCCTATTAATGGAAATGAAGACATTCTTGGAGCTTTATCACTTGTCTTGTACACATTAATCTTGATTCCTTTATTGAAGTATGTCCTGGTGGTTCTGTGGGCCAATGATGATGGTGAAGGTATGTTAAAAGTAAATGTTCTAAACTAAAGCTTGTGGTACGAACATCCTCAAAATAATATTTGTTCTGGAACCATTGCAGGTGGTACGTTTGCCTTGTACTCGTTGATCTGTCGTCATGCTAAGGTTAGTCTTCTCCCTAATCAGTTACCATCAGATGCCCGTATATCAAGCTTTAGGCTTAAGGTGCCATCCCCTGAGCTTGAAAGGTCATTAAAAATCAAGGAAAGACTTGAGAATTCTCTGACTCTGAAGAAGATTCTACTAATATTAGTTCTTACTGGTACTTCCATGGTGATTGCTAATGGTGTTGTTACACCGGCAATGTCAGGTTTTTTTACTGTTCTTACTTCATTTTCCTGTAATTTCTTCAGACTTGCTTTGGTCACAATGTGTTCAGAATGATGTCAATACCATATATGCATTGATATAATGATATGTTGTTGCTAGTATTCATGACCAACTATTGTTTTCATTAACCTATCTATTGTTTAATTTACAATAATTTTCTTTCTATCTTTTCTTTGTTGCAGTACTGTCATCTGTTGGCGGTTTAAAAGTTGGGGTAGATGCTATCGAGAAAGGTATTACGTAACCTATTAATGAACTCTATTATATGTAACAGTTATTAATTACTTGATTGATAGTTGATGCCCATAGACATGACCGAAGATTTTCAGTTTAGACCTTTTATCTTTTTCTTCTTTGGCTGATCATGTAAGCTTAACATAATATCAGTAGTGCTATCTATCCACTTTGTTTGAGAGATTAGAAAGCATTTTTTCAAGTATGTAATTTTTTGTGGGATGTTTTGTTGAGTTGGGCATAATTTTAAGCTAATTTATGTCCTTTTGTTTTAGTCATTTGTATAGTTGCTTGAAACTTTTTTTTCATTCTCGTCTATGCAGATGAAGTGGTGATGATTTCAGTTACCTGCCTTATCATTTTGTTCAGTGTGCAAAAGTATGGAACAAGTAAAGTGGGACTTGCAGTAGGACCTGCTTTGTTCTTATGGTTTTGTTCTCTTGCCAGCATTGGGATATACAATCTTGTGAAGTATGACAATAGTGTCTTAAGGGCATTTAATCCTATTCATATCTACTATTTCTTCAAAAGGAACTCAACCAAAGCATGGTATTCTCTTGGGGGTTGCCTACTGAGTGCAACTGGTAAATACATACGCTCAAGATCTTGATACTACAAATGCAATAATACTGTAATTTTGTCTTGTCATGTATGTAAATTTGGTTCTACTGGTCTGTTTTATTTGTTTTAAGGACAATTTGTTGCCAGAAATTTTGATGATCAGTGCATGGGTTTTAGTGTTTTCTGCTACTATCTGAGGAGAAATAGTTCGAATTTTGAGGTTATTAATTAACTCATTCTATCACTGTAATCCCTTCCCGCCCATGGCAACTTAATATTTTAATGTGGTAAAATTACAATACAGATGAATCTTTTGCTGGCATATGCACAACCTATTCGACTGCAAACATATTTAATGACTGTTATCATGTTGCAGGTTCTGAGGCCATGTTTGCAGATCTTTGCCACTTTTCTGTCCGATCAGTTCAGGTAATAACTTTATTTGCTAGTCATGCTTCTTTTATTTGCTCTGTGTGTCGGCGAACTATTATGCTGGTGAAGCTGATGGTTCCAATTTGCAGCTTTCATTTGTCTTCCTTGTTTTGCCGTGCCTGCTATTGGGTTATTTGGGTCAAGCTGCATACCTTATGGAAAACCATGCTGATGCTGGTCAAGTCTTTTTTTCTTCTGTTCCGAGTAAGTGTTGATAATATTACTCCTTACACTGTTGGCTTTGTGTTTTACGTAATATTCAAGTAATGATATTCTCTGTCTGCAGGTGGTGCGTTCTGGCCAGTTTTCCTTATTGCCAACGTGGCTGCACTTATTGCTAGTCGGGCTATGACAACAGCAACATTTTCATGTATAAAGCAATCAACTGCACTTGGTTGTTTCCCTCGTCTTAAAATTATACATACTTCTCGGAAATTTATGGGCCAGATCTATATCCCTGTCATAAACTGGTTCCTCTTGGGGCTTTCCCTGGTGCTTGTCTGCACTATATCTAGCATTGATGAGATTGGAAATGCCTACGGTAATGAACTTATGCATTTTGTTTTAATTTTTGGTAAAACATCAGCCATTTTCAAGTAACAGTCACATTGTAACTTGGTGATAATTTTAATATCACAATTTGTTGGTATGAACTATCTCAATAGAATTGTTTGTATCAAGAGCTTATTTTTCTGTTATTATTTTGAAAGGCGATAAACTGTTTACCTAGTATTTATTTATTTTATATATAGTCCTTAATATTTCTTTTGGATGTTCTCAACTACAGTTGAGAATTAATTCAATACACAACTGGAGCCTTGGATAGGTGGGGGCAATTTTCTTAGAAAATCCACGATCCTATCTCTTGTCATTTTATTGCTCTTTAAATGGTGGCTTTGTTCACATATATATATATTTTTTAATTTGAGAAAAATCATTCGAGTTTATAAAAGTTTTGATCCTAATTGATAATAATTTGATTTTTCAAGCTAGATAGAGGGGTGTAGACTGGTGGAGAGTTTAGCTTTAAAGCACTGAACTTAGTTCATTGTTATTATATTATAGTAATGTGTTTGCATTGAGCTTGTTCCTTGTCCCCTTTCAGGCATTGCTGAGCTCGGGGTGATGATGATGACCACTATTTTAGTAACCCTTGTTATGCTACTTATATGGCAGTTACACATCATCATAGTGCTTAGTTTCGTGGTAGTCTTCTTGGGATTGGAATTAACTTTTTTTTCATCTGTCCTGTGGAGTGTGACAGATGGAAGCTGGATTATATTGGTCTTTGCCATAATCATGTTTCTTATAATGTATATATGGAATTATGGAAGCAATCTCAAGTATGAAACTGAAGTCAAGCGAAAGCTGTCAACAGATTTGATGAGAGAATTAGGTTGTAATCTTGGGACAATACGAGCTCCTGGGATTGGTTTGCTTTATAATGAGTTGGTCAAAGGAATACCAGCAATTTTTGGCCATTTTCTAACCACACTTCCTGCAATACACTCTATGATCATATTTGTGAGTATCAAGTATGTTCCTGTTCCTATGGTACCGCAAAGTGAAAGGTTTCTTTTTCGGCGAGTCTGCCCCAAAAGCTACCATATATTTCGTTGTATTGCCAGGTAACTAGCTTTATTATTTTACATTGGTGATTTGGGAGGCATTTTGATCTGTGGCGGATAATGGAGATGCTAACCTTTATATTAATTCAAAAGTGGTGGTCTAGGGGAAAGTCGAATGGATAGTGAAAATGAGGCCCTAGATATTACTTTTAAAAACACTTTCACTGAGCATCTTATCAAGGATACTTTGGTGAAATAATGTATTTTATCCTATTAATAAGAAATGTCTATTTGTCTGAGTGTTTGTCGACAGGTATGGTTACAAAGATGTTCGGAAAGAAAATCACCAGACTTTTGAGCAGCTGCTGATTGAGAGCCTAGAGAAGTTTATTCGTCGTGAGGCTCAGGAGAGGTCATTGGAGAGTGACGGGGATGACGATTCTGATTCAGAGGATGAGTACCCTCGTTCTAGGGTTCTCATAGGTCCCAATGGGAGTGTTTACTCACTTGGTGTTCCTCTTCTCGCTGATTATAAGGATACAAGCAACCCCGTTTTAGAAGCAAGCACGTCAGAGGTGATAAGCTCCGTATTTCCTGACCCCAGTGTGTGTGACGCCGAGCAGAGCCTTGAGAGCGAGTTATCTTTTATTCACAAGGCTAAAGAATGTGGTGTTGTTTATCTTCTGGGTCACGGGGATATAAGAGCAAGGAAGGACTCGTGGTTTATCAAGAAGTTAGTTATAAACTATTTTTATGCTTTTTTGAGAAAGAATTGCAGAAGGGGAATCACGACTTTAAGTGTACCACACTCAAATCTTATGCAAGTTAGCATGACTTACATGGTGTGAAAATCAATTTTGCAGCAGAAATAAAACAAATGGCAATATTCTTGAAGACTGCAGTTTGGTATTAGTGTAAGTGGGCTTCGGAAAGGTCTAAACTGTTGGAATTCTCAGTCTAAAATGTTGGTCTGAGGTTTGTTTTGGTTGTGGGTTCGCCATCTGCATGAGATTGGAAAAAAGGCTGATACCAAAAAGAAAATGTTATAAACTACACATCCCTTACACTTTTGTGAATGTGTCAAATTCCGCCCTAAATGCAAGAACCATGGACACAGTATTGTACAGTGACATTTCGTTGCTCTTTTTTTTTTCCTTTCTACAGCCTTCCCAACTCTGATAAACACAAATGAGATCATATTTATTTTTTTATTTGAAAATTTTATCATTAAGTGTCGTACCCTTTTTGGTATTTAATATACTAAATTCGCAATATAGAAGATATAAGCTTTACGAGTAGGAACTAAGACACTTGTGCACTTTCATCGCTAAAAGAAAGTAGTTATGTTCCTAAGTTTATCCTGATATGAAGTGTTTTTTATTAATAGAATTAGTGTATGGAACTCTTATAATTGATTGTGCGGGTGTTTTTTCTTTATTTTTTCAAATACTCCATTCTCACTCAGCCTAAATTAATATCATTAAATATAAATATAATTCATATACCTATTTTCATCAATAATTTACTTTCTTAAAAATCAATATAGATAAAAATAATAAAACAGAATTTATTATTCACAGTTATATTATTTCTTGACAAACTATTTGATGACATATCCCTAAAAAAATTAACTCTTGTGTTGGAATGGATAATCTTTCAAAGATGTTCTTACTCTTCAAGACAAATAAAAGCTTCAAAGATGTTCTTACTCTTCAAGACCTTGATCACTCATTTGATTTAAGTGTATCATTGTTGGGAGTTATATTCTTCGTAACATTTGTTCTAACTTGTGTTATAAAATGGGTATTTAACCTTGGTGGGAAAGCACACAAAACTCCAAAGAAGATAAGGAAGTTTGCCTTGTTTCATGTTGAAGATTTAAGGGCAAATCCTTTTCAAGAGGGAGGGAATGATGGAAAATTCCTTAGCCATGATCAAGCACTTTCAAGAGAGTTAAAGTCATTCCTGAAGATGATGTCAACTCTACCTTGTGGACCACCTTTGGAGCCATCATGAAGCATGGATTGAAGAGTAATGTAGGAATTTAGGTCATTGTATTAGGCCATGTAGTGTAGGTTTTTTTAAGGCTTGTATTAAAGCCTAAGTAGCATAGGATTTTCCTTAAAAGTTAGACATCCAAACCAAGTGAAAAGTGTGTGCCATGTGTCATGCTTCCATTGGAGAGGATTTACTTTTTAAAAGGTAGCCACATGGCACCTTAGGAGTGGAGAGTTTTTTTCTTTTAGTAGTGGCCACACGACACTCTAGGAATGGAGATGATTGTGTTTTGTGAGTGGCCACATGTCCTCCCATAATTGGAGAGGATTTGTGGACACTTGTCCACACCTTAGAAGGCCTCATTTTTGGCCAATGAGAGCAAAGGTGGAAGATCGTGCTTTTAGGGTTAGAAGGAGACACCCTTGGCCTATAAATAGAGGTGTCTTTATCCTTGTATTTCATCTTTGATGTTGAGTAATGTTATGCTACCAATTTTTGGCTATACTACTCATCTTAGATCAATACTAGAGCAACCCATGAGACTCCTCTAGTCACCTTCCTCCTTGAGTTGGACTAACCTCTCTTGGAGCCACCAAACACTACACCACCACCACCATATCTCCTAGAGGCTTTGAGCTTCTACACCATTCATACATTAACTCTTCATCCTTGGACCATTTACCACCACATTTCCGCACCATTCATCCAAGAAACACCCCTCCATACACATCTTCTAACTTTGGTCCAACCTAGCCAAGGAGATCATCATCACTATTAGTCTATGTAATAGTAGAAAATACTCGTATTTATAACTACCAATATAAGTGTTAATACAAATGAAAATACTCTGAACCGTAACTTCCAACATAAATGTTAAATAACCGTCAATATTAATAATCCAGATAATGTAAAAACATTATTTACAACCTGCAACACAATCGTCAATATAACGATAGTATAGAAAATATAGATGAATATTTGTTTCATCTATCTTTATAAATAAAATAGATATCCTATTTGGTGCTGTTTATAGGTAGGTTTACTGCCCGAGTTAATTGAGAGTGTAGTATAGATTGAAAATAAGAACAATGACATGTCACGTGATAAATCGTCATTCACTACATTGGGTGAAACAAAATTTGAAGGAGCCAAAACCAAACTGGGTAAAATTCGAAAGAAAATAAAGGAAAGAGATTCAAATTCTAATTTTAGAAGCCAGTTTCGTCTTTTTCTCCTTTATGTCAATATATATATATAAGATCATATTATAAACAAGTATCTCAATTTTATATTAACACAATACTTTTAATTCATATAATTTTATAGAATATTATTAGCAAAAGAAACTTTTCAAAATTAAAAACTCCTTGATTTTGATAATTCATTATTGTCTACATCCATGTAATTTTATGGAATGTTATCAACAAAAGAAAATTTTCAAAATTAATAACTCATTGATTGTGATATTTATAATCTTTTTAACTTTCAATCTTTAAGACACCAATGAATCAATTAAGTTTATTGAAAAATTAAAATGATTGTGTTTACTACTTCTAACACGAAAAGTTTGGCGAGTTTTGTTTTTTTGGTACTTTCCACTCTTTTCAACATGTGGCCATAGATAGTATATGTGACCCACGAGAATAAATAGAAATTGTGTTTCATGACTCGAGACTGCAAAGTTGATTGTTCCTTCTATTATTCATCCAGTGTACCGATACTCTATGCTTTTAATCATCAACTGTGCTATGATATGAAAATCTTCCCATTGTGTTCTTTATTGTCAAGATGTAGATTAGCATTTGTCAAAAAAAGCTGCAAGTATCATACACAAATCCCAAACAACATAGCAAAAAGTGAAATTCTGGATAACTACAGGATTACTAATTATAGATTTGTGCATTGACAAATCTACCACATACCGGGCATCATCGCTATTGACAATAAGGCAACATACATTCTTATTATAAACCTGTCTTGTATATCTGAGAACCGAGGATATAAGATTTGATAAAAGCCTAGTTTGTTAAAAGAGACATCATTGAGTCCATGTACCACTCTTCTGCATTTGTATCTGAAGAAATAACTGCTTCAGTTGCTATCTTCTTTATCTGCCACTTAGTCCACCATGGATTTAGTAAATAAAATTATAGTAGTATAGTATTCAAAATGCATAATGATTGCCAAGCAAAGAACATGCACACTAAGGGGAGTAAATGCCCATCATCATATTTCAGATTTAAGTGCACATATATTACCATTAGAAGGTAGGTATAAGTATTTGCAGCAGCATAGCTATTAGTTAACAATACTAGATATGCAAAGTTAGTTTTAAGTCAAATATATAGAAACTCTTAATTCTAAAACTGTCTTCTAACAAGCACGCAAACCAACACTACATGAAAAATCAATATTTGGTTTCTTCAGTGAGTAAATTTAGTGACATTATTTCATGGAAGTCAATCCATCTAACGCATGAGTTAGCTCACCATGAATTGAGTTAAAAGTGACTTACCTCAACTCTACTCACTTTTTAATTAGTCAAAAATTTTGTAATACCGATCAACCAATTACACATTAGTCGGTTAGGTAGGATAACTCACTTAAGCATGCTTCGTTTTTCCATCTTGTTTTACATATTTAGTAAAGTATAATTAAAGTGAATTGTTAAGAAGTGGACTTTAAGACTAACTCAACCTCACAAATCAATTTGTAAGGTGATGTTTAAACTCACTTATACATTGTGAATTGACTTTCTCTCTAGTTGATATAGAACTTCCAACACACCTCGCATACAAAAATATATACATCTCGAGCATAGGATAAGACATTCATGGGTGGTATGATAGCGGGTGAAACAATAGACCCAAGAAACAACAAATTTTGTTAGGGTGCTCTAACTCAGGACTCTGATACCATGTTAAGAAGTGGACTTTAAGCCTAACTCAACCCCATAAAATCGGCTTGTAAGGTGAGGTTTGCACCCACTTATATATTATAAATTCACCTTATCTCGAGTCAATGTGGGATCTGTAACACCCCGCCGAGGTATATACATCTCAAACCTGGGACCAGACAATAATAGGTGGTCTAATAGCAGCCTGATAGTGGGTGACACGATAGGCCTAACAAATAACAAATTTTGCTAGAATAGGTTTTAACTCATGACTTTGATACTATGTATTAGAAATAGATTTTAAGCATAACTTAACTCCTACAAAATCAGCTCATAAGATGAGATTTACACCCATGAATTGACCTTATCTTTAGTCGATATGGAACTTCCTTATTAGATTGACTCTAACTCACATATTGATAGCAATACAATCAAAGTCTTAACCTATTTCACCAAACATTTTTATAAAGATAGTAAGTGAAAATCAAAATGTCAACCACTATAATTAGATAGACAAATAAATCAAGTACTCAAACTATCAAACATTATTGAATAGCATTATAGTATTCAAAAAGATCATATTATCAATCTATATAATTAGAAGTAGTAAACAACTATGACAAAAAAAAAGTGATAAAGGATTATTTTTGGTGGGTTACGGATCAACTCACCTTCAATCCAATTCTACCCAACTCAAAACTGATGAGTTCAGTTTGACCTACATTTAAAAAACTAGATTTTTTTTCCAACCCGAGCAGATAAATCAAACATTCAAATTATTCAAACATTATTTAATAGCATTATAATATTCAAAAAGATCATAATACCAACCTATATAATTAGAAGTAGTAAACAATTATAAAAAAAAATGTGACAAAAAATAATAAAAGATTATTGTTGGTGGGTTACGGATCAACTTACCTTCTACTCAGCTCGAAACTGACAGGTTCAGTTTGACCTACATTTGAAAAACTATATTTTTTTTCCAATCCAACCCTCAAACTTGTAAGTGAAGTTAGGTTGGCTCACTAATTTGAACCTACTTTGACACTTCTATCCATGAACTACTGTATAAGTATATTACCGAGAGATTAATCCATTGATAAATACGAGGAAAAACTTGAAAAATTATCTAAAAAATTCATATAATTGACTAGCAATACAAAAATATCCCTATGTAATATGCAATCAATTATATACCTGGTATATAAATCATATAACATGCATTAAATACAAATTCAATTCAACTCAAGAACACCTAAAGATAATATATTAAGTATTCAAACAATATCCTTGAAATTATAAAACTATCTACTAACATTAAGTTCAAGTGATATCCATAACAAAATAAAAATGCAAATAAGAACAATCTAATCTAATATAATCTCACCTTAAGGACTAATATTTCAATCTCGGAAACATGATGTATCCTTTTTACCGAAGCCTCAAAAAGTCCATTTAAGCATTTTCGATCAAAAAAATAATCACTTCATATAGGGTGGATTAGAAAGAAAAAAGAAAATCCACATGAAACATGTCATGTTAGTCCTTTTCTAGTCTTGCAATATATTTGTCATAGAATTGGCCTGCTTTCTCAAGCTCTCCAAGCTCAGTGTAACAATCAGCAATTGCCCCAAACGCCTCTGTATTGCCTGAGTCCTCCCCTTCTCGTTCAGAGATGGCCAAAACCATGGAATGATATTTTATAGCATCTCGATATTTTCCCTGTCTCTGCAATGAGGCTCCTGTAATGCAATATTTCAATTGTATTCATGGAGCACCTTGTAAAATCCTTCATCCATTTAACACACGCACACAGTAAACAAAGTGATAACGTGGAATCCCCCTGACTCACAAGCAAGATAGGAAAGATAACAAACCTAGACCTCTGGCAGCCTTTTTTTCTTCGATAGGATCCTTTAGGTTCTGGGCAAGCTCAAGTGCATTCTTAAACTCTATGAATGCTTTATCCAACTGTTGATTCCTTAGAAAGTTCTTTCCATTTTTCAACTTAGAAATTAGTTCTTGCTTCTTTGGGTCAACAATAATTTCATTATCAGGTATCCTACCACCACCAATGGGAGCATAACTCAAGCTAGGAGCATAAGACTCGATTTTGGCTTGCTTCCTTAATGCTGCATTGATTTGGATTAATTGCTCGTTTACCCGTTGTAATTCATTTCTTCTTTGCCGAGCAAGCAACCCTAAAGACAAGTAAAAATTGAGCTTTCATGATGTACTCATGCCTCACATAGCTAAGCCTCTTAACTTTCAAATGAGTCTCATGCATTTAAAGATTTGTAGTTGCATACAAAACTTATTTTAGTATGCAACAAACGAAAATCATTTCCGCAAACACCTTGCAACTAAATGAAGTTCCACTTTCGAAGTCCTTGGAATAGAAAACACATATCACAAGCTAGTATAATGTACAAACGAATCTTGCTACCTTACCTCCAACTGTGGCTCCAATGAGGGCTACCGCTAGCAATATAGGCATATTGAAAAAAGAGTTATCAGCCTCACAAGTTTCAGCCAAAGCTGTATTAGGCATAGAGAACATCAAAATATTGCTTGCTACAACTATTAGTGATGGGAACCTTTGGTGCATGTCTTCCTAGCAAGGCAAACGATTTTACTCAAAGGTCAATAGAGAACAATGCCACAAGAGAGTAGAAATTGGAAGCTGACAGGATGTAGAGAAACAATAAGCATAATCCTACAAAAGTGACCGAAAAAGAGAGACTCTGTACAAAACAATATCCATGGTTGTAAATTGTTCCAATAACGTCATTTTAAATAGAAGATCATAAATTTTAACCTTCACTATTTAACAATCCGACATTATTTTAAAACTAGGGTAAATAGTCAATTCAATACAAGCATTGACATATTTCGTTCTTAATAAAATAGAAAAGAATTATAATCTCAGTACAAAAACTTAATTTCGTTAATTTTGTTTGAACTTCATTAAAGGTTAAGGTAATTGAACATGTGCTTCGTCTTTAGCAATTGTTATGTGTGTTTATTAAAGCAAAAATTAATGTTGATATGCAACTAACTTTGAAAAAGAAGCACAAAGGATTTTAAATTTACAAAACAAAAAGCAAAGGTACCTTCAAGGTTAATTGCATATTAACGTTAACCTTTTCTTTTATAAACACTGGTGACAATTATTAAAGACCGACCATGTGTTCAATTACCTTAACCATTAAGGGAATTCAAACAAAATTAAAGTTTTGAACTAAAACTGTAATTTTTTACTTATTGTACTAAAAACGAAATAAGTCAATACTTATTATATTGAACTGACTATTTCCCCTTAAAACTTCTATATTTGACGATTAATGTCCATGGTATTGTGCAGAAACACAATTATAGTTAAAACTAACATTAAGAAAAACTTGGATAAAATGATTCAAATTACATAGCAACAAGAATATCATTAATCACCACCATACCTTATACTTTGAGTAGTGCAACAAAGTTGAAACCTTTGAAGACCCATCAAGTGTATATTCAAAGCGTGGAATAATCTTGTCCAATTTTAACGAAAGACAAGCCAATTTTCCTGAATCATTAAGAAAGGTTCAACTTTCCCACAAAATTCCCAAAAACAAACACAAAAAAAGGGTGTTTTCAAAGCTCAAACAAGACAAAATTTACAAATTTGAAATAATTTGAAGATTGAATGCAAAAAATAACTGACCCAAAAGTAAAAGTTTGGGGTTGTTAGCATAGAATTGTGGTTGTGAAAAGCAAGGGTGAGAAAAATGGCAAGAGCAACACCACAGTGGCTTCAATTCTCCTTCAATCTACCTTTCCAACCTACTCCCCTCTCGTCCTCAACCACCATGCTTTCGCTCTCTACAATGACATTGCAATTCCTTCACCCTAGTGGTTGTGCCTCAACCACCAGAAGTAGGGGGACATCTTCAACGTCTTCATGCACCCTATCTCTTACATAGCCACAATAATCAAAGTATAATGATCGATGGCCTCTAGTCCCTATTTGTTGCCAATGTGCCTTGCTCCATATCCTTGTCATCCATGTCAAGCTTGAGTTGGACAATGTTACACGCATGCCATTGAAGATGTTCCAAGTTTTGAGAATTGACAAAGTTCAAAGTCTTCATCGATGACACTAGAGTTTACCTCACTACCAAGAGGATTGAGAAGCTTGTGCTCTAGGATAGATGTACTACCAAAGGGGGTAAGTGGCAATGGATGGAGTTAGTTAGGGAACAAGAAGCTAAGGTCCCTGAATTAGGGATTTGATTTCTCAATTTAGGTGAGAGACCAGCAGATGAGGACATATTAAGAGATTTGATTTAGCGAATTAGGAGACGAAGAAGCTATTGAAGATGTATCAAGGGATTTGATTTAGGGATTTACCAGAGGAGAAGAGGTTGGAGGTACTGAAGAAAAAACATACAAATTTTTGGTACCAAATAGCGTTGGACGGCAAATAGGGATTGTTGGTCAATGGAGTAAAAAGAGGTCAAATACGTGAGTGTTCTGAAGAGGGCAATAAATGGATTTTCAAATTTTGGTCAATTTAATTTTTTTGTCTTAATATTACTAACAAATAGGATAATGTTACCCACAAATTTCTTTTCCATGACTTCCATCTTGAGTAACATTCCCTCCTAAGCACATTTTTAATGCATTGCTTTTTTCTATAGAATTAACATTACTGACAAACATATCCATTAGTAATATGAATTTACATACAAATCCCATACCATGGGTAACTATATGTAGGAAAATCAGCTTATCAAAGTACACAATTTTAGGAAGAATAGGCAAGGAGGTAAAAGCAACTAACATGGAAGGATTATCAAATTCTCAATTATTCATTTTATAAATATCAATAAAGGAAATGTATTGAGTGATAAACTCAGGAGTAAAGAATGTGTACGCATTGTACATGAAAAGGAAAATATGCATGCATCTCTCTTGCACCTTCCCAACATTCTTCATTTGGTTGTTGGTGGGCGGTAGGGTGTTGAGTTTAACACCACTATGTTGAATTGAATGTGCTTTCATGGGAGAATTTTAGTATAATTCTAATATTAGGTATGGTTTCTGTTGGAAGTCCCACATTGACTAGAGATAAGGTCAATTTATAATATATAAGTGAGTGCAAATCTCACCTTACAAGTCGGTTTAATGGGGTTGAGTTAGGCGTAAAGTGCACTACTTAATATGGTATGAGAGACAGTTAGAGTCTATCCTATCGATATTTGTTGTTTATTGAGCATATTGTTCCACCCGATATCGGGCTGTTATCAGACCACCCATTAATGTCTAGTCTCATGCTCGAGATGTATATACCTCAACGTGACATGAGTGCAAATCTCACCTTACAAACCAGTTTTGTGGGATTGAGTTAGGCTTTAAGTTCACTTCTTAACCTGGTATCAAAGTCAAGTTAGAGCATATCCTAAAACCAACTTATAATATATAAGTGGGTGCAAACCTCACCTTATAAGCCGGTTTTGGAGATTGAGTTAGGCTTAAAGTCCACTACTTAACCGTTTCAAAAAATTTCATTGGTATACATGCATGTGATGTCTATAAGGGTTATTATACTTGTATACCGAATGGATTTCTCATTTTTCATTTCATTTTCTATCACATTTTTGTCCATATGTGGATCTGTTATCTCTCTTACTTGATTTTCTTTTTTCGCTCTCTCGTTTCTGCTTAAAGATTAGGATGTACCTTTCCTCTCTATAGACTCTAGCATCACCACGTTAGATATTACCTTTTTTCTGTATTGTATAAAAATTCATAAAAACAATACAGTGATGTTTGCAACATTGAGCCCCATAATGAAAACAAATAGAAACAACAACATAATAAACCACACCTTGAAGGGTAGATGTAAAACCACAGGTAGTTAAATGCTGTGCAAGTTCCTCCCCTAATCGCTTTAGATAATTTGGTGCCGGTTTTTCTTCAGGTGCAGGCGAAACAATTGCTATCTCTGATGCCAAATTTACCCGAGCAGACAACACATGAGGCTGTCCACTCCATTAATCATTAAACACAAACAAAAGCATGATAAGAACATAAACTTGTTACATTCCAAGCTATAACATAGCACGTTGTTTAGTTATTGAAACACATGGAAAAATTGAACTGGAACAACATAAGTACTGCTATTACTATCACTCACTCGGCTTTCTAAAAGCTTTTTGACGCTATTAGCGCATCCTTCGCACATCATTCCCTGGAAAGAGAGAGAAGTGGATTTGAAATTCTACATTTGATTCCGTTTGAGAAAATTTAAAAAAAAAAATGAAGCAAGGAGGTCGAAGTCGAACAAACCCCAACGTGAAGGGTGATGACAGCGTCGTCCGCGGCGGAAGAGCACCGGAACAGCGTAGCGGAGTTGAGGCGGCGATTTACCGGTCTAACTCTGACTCGACCTCTGACCAAAGGACGGTGGTGCTTCGGAGGTTTGGAAAATGCCATATGCGGCACCGTCACACACGACGGGGATTCCATTGCGAACGGAATGAGGATCGGAAATGAAAGAGACGAAGCCATAGGCACCTCACAACTGTAGAGCCAAATTACTCATCTCTTTCTGATAGCTTGTTTTAAAGTATGATTTTTATCCCTTCTCATAATAAAGATAAAAATTGCTACTTTCCTGAGAATAATAGCAGAATTTTACAACCTAATAAAAGACACATTCCTACCTAGTTTTTTATTTTTGAAAATACAAAAAATTAAAGTCTACTTGTGTTATTGCTATTATTTACATTGAAAAAAATAATAATATCTGCTACAATTTTAAAAATATATGTTATTGTTTTACAACTCAAAAAATATTTAGCGTTTAATTGAATTTTCATAGCTTGAGCTTTTATAATTTTATAAGAAATATGATTTAAACTTAAAGTCACAACTTATACCATGAATGTAATCACTTGAATAATCAATTAAATACTTAAATGAAAGTTTGAGCATCATTCGGTATATTAATATGAAGTTCAAGCACATATATTAAAAAAAGGAAAGAAAATTACTCAAAAAAATCTCCAACTAAAAATTCAACAAATATTATCAATTTAAAAAAATGTTAATTTCTAATTGCAACATTTCTTTTACCAGCAAATCAATTCTTTTGTCAATTAAATAATATAAAAATTACAAACATTTAATCCAAACCAAAATAACTTCATTCACCTGTTTCAAATGAAAAAGAAAAGTCTTAAACGAGACATTTGATTGGTTAATGACTACGTATTTCACAATTTTGTATACACAAAAATTCAATTTCAACAAAGGTTTAAAATGACGCAATTGTTCCTTTTAAAAGTTTATGCTCTCAATAACCACACTCAATATTTTTTAGTGAATTCAATATAATTGGTAAAAAAAGTTTTATTACATAGATTTAATATATTAAACTACAATAAAATATAACAATGTATTAATTTTATTAAAAAATACACCATTTATCTTGACGAGTCTTCATAATTTTATATAGAACACGTCATTCATAATTTATTATATTTTGGAAAACTTAAAATAAATAATATTAACGTTTGTGTAGCACATTAATAATATATATTATAATAAGTAAAAGACTGAATAAATAATTATTACCTTATTACATATATAAGTAGATCAACGATAAATTATACTTTATTATTCTTAAAAATACACATATGCGATAAGATTTGCGCTATTAATTATATAATTGTCTATTTATTTTCTTTTAGTTTTATTATGACATGGCTATTTTCTTAATACCAAATTCTTTTACCATAAATAGTGACAGCTGGCATTCTTCTTTTATCCTATGTCATATCGTCGCCCAATAGTTATCCATCACTGAACAAAATTATTTCAATATGTTTAGTTTCGAATATATCTCTTTTATTTCTGTTTTAATAATTTTAATACACTTGCTTAATGAAAAATTATTTGGTCTAGTAATTGCACTGCATTAGACCCTCCAATGCACGTGCTCTGTAAATAATAAACAAAAGTTATACCATTAGATGTCAGAGCCAGTACCTTACTCTGTATAATATAAATACCAAATATACAGTTTCACTTTATCACGTCACTGGAGAGTTGAGGGGGAAAGAAAAAAAAAAAGAAAAAGAAAAGAAAAGAAAAAAAGTCTCTGTCTCTTTCGTCGTTCGCGTTGATCTCAGATTCAGTCTTCGCCATGGCGGAGGGAGCTGCTTATGGGTTGCGTCGTCCATTAGGTCATTTTCTGATTTCCTTTTTCAGTTTGTTTGTTAATTTCTCGTGCAATACTTCGATCCTGTAAATTCAATTGTTTTTTCGACGCGATTTCTTGTTACGGAGTTCAGCTATCGAACTATGTTTACTTCATTGAGTGCATTCTTGTTGTTGGGTCTAAGTGTCAGGTACTGTTAAGGGCTTGGCTAATGAATGGACCTAAGGGTTGGCCCTTACTGAGGTTGGCTAAAACTGTGCCCAATTGATTTGGGGAAATGACCATTTTGGTACTTTTTTTTAGTCTAATTACGCATTTTTAGGTGTTACAGCGTCTTCGGAACTAGGGCTGTGTGATATGAATGATTGATAGGTATTTTTTTCACTGCATCGATTTTCCACTTTTTCGGATCCCGAGTGGTGAAACTAACTAATATGCAGCTTCAATCCCCCCAAATTAGCTAACCTAGTAGTATTGCCAAATTTATAACTATTTCAAAATCGTTTTGTTGGAAAAAGCACATGCATTAGAGCGATTTTCCTTGCCAAAAAAGAAAACTAAAGACAACTAAAAAGAGCATTATGATTATGTCATGATTGTGTTTTCCTATAAAATTTTACGATTAAGAAAGTGTGCGTTCTAAAGAGTAGGTTGGTAGCACTCCTCTATGGGTCAATACAAGCATAACGAAAATTACCCATATAAATCTACGGATATAAATTGAGTTCAAGTTTAGTTCTACGTTATTACTTATAAAATATTTTCCTAATCACATGGACATGTTTGTGTATAATCTTCCTTCATTTGGTTGCATCTTTCAATTTAGATCTTTAATCCCCCTCCCGAACTCAAGTAAAATATTGATTCTGACAACATTGCTCAAAGCAGTTATTTTGGTCAAAATCTCGTATTTTTTTTATTTTAAACTTTTTTGAACACAAAATATTCTGTTCCAAATGATCACATAAAAAAACAGATCTGAAGATAGGAATATATTTGGTAGATTAATTGATTTTGTTTGGGGGTTGGCTTATAGGATACTAAATTTATGTACTGGAAACTTTGACCTCGAAATTGCACTAGTGAATGGCATTGGCTGTTATTTTCATATGTCAGTTTATCTTTCATTTTTATTCTATTATTACAAAATTATTCTTATTGATGCATGTGACTTTTACGGCCATGATTTGATTTTATAAGCTTGCTTGAAAATTGTATTCTGTATGTGTTATAATTCATAATGAAACAGTTGACCAAATGCCTTGATATCAATTTGCAGATATTCAGCAATTACAATTTGAAGCCCAGCATCGGTGGTTGCGACCTGCAGAAATTTGTGAAATTCTTCGTAATTATCAGATGTTTCAAATCACTTCAGAACCTCATAACAGGCCACCAAGTATGGTTACTGCATGTTACTTATATATTAATTTGAACCAGCATATACTTTTGATATATTGATTAGATGAATTGCCCAAGAAGCTTTCACAAACTGATTTTCCTTGACCTGTTTGGTTCAACTTGGTGTTCATGAACATTTTGGCCTGAATTAATCATATCTTTCCAGGTGCTGAACAATGTGTTTCAAAATGGAAGCATTCTCCTTCTTGAGTTCATTTAACTGAATTTAATTATTTTTAAAACTGTATGAAGTTTTTTAATTTTTCATTATCTGAACTTAACGTATTCATGTTCCAATAGATCCTTTATTTCAGTTCAAGGAATAAGGGCACGTTATCCAGTAAAAAGAAAAAATTCGTGAAGCTGGGTAGCAAAGAAACACCTTATGTACTTATTGCAGGATTTAGGATGTTATTATTAGTATTTTGTTGTTTTCTTATGCCTTGCTTTGTTGTTATTTTCACTCTATCTTTTAGTTTCTAATCATATTCCTATCATTACTTTGATTTTACGAAGACATCACTTTCACTTTTACTTCATAATTTCAGGTGGTTCACTTTTTCTATTTGATAGAAAGATTTTGAGGTACTTTAGAAAGGATGGACATAATTGGAGAAAGAAAAAGGATGGAAAGACGGTGAAAGAAGCTCATGAAAAGTTGAAGGTAATAATTTGGTTAAGTTTTGTGTTTATAGTTAATCAAATCTATATAAGATTAGCTTATGCATAAGATGATTGGAATTTTTCAACTAGTCTTCCCTAACTGCAAAGGAAGTCTCTACCATTATATAATTATTCACTGGGGTTGTAACATCATTTAAGCAAATTTAGGTTGGAAGTGTCGATGTGTTGCATTGCTACTATGCCCATGGAGAAGATAATGAACATTTTCAAAGGCGAAGCTACTGGATGCTAGAACCGTGAGTATGAATTAATTTACATACAATATTTTGTGTAATTTGTCTTGGACATTAAATTGTAGTCATATTTCATGTGTTTGTTACTTGTAAGCTTCTTTGCAAGTACTGCATTAGTACATTTGGTATCATATCTCATGTCAATTTATAGATAAAAGTGTTTAAGGTTGTTTTATTACCCTCAAGCTTAGTGAGTAGAGCATTAGAGTTACATTTTTTTTTCCTTTTCTGGTGTTTCTATACTTCAAAGGAGTTTCTAGCTTAGACAAGTTGGTTGAGAAGCTTTACTGCATCTTTCTTCCCTGTTCTTGTGTTTAATGTTTTTGAAGGATTTCTTATCCTACCTCTAGTTGTGATCATCTAATTCAGCCATTTGTTCCTAATGTAATTTCTTCTTTATCTACTAATTGCAGATGGCATTTTTTAATCTTATTGTGTTTTAAATAATTTGCTGCATCTTTACTAATATGCGCTTTCAATGTACATCTACTGTGATATTTATGTCGTATAATTAATCAAGACATGTTTTTCTTGTTAATTTTCTTTCATTCCAGGGATATGATGCACATAGTATTTGTCCATTACTTGGAAGTTAAGGTATTTTTTTTTCATTTCTTTATATTTTTTGCTGTTATTACCTTCCAATGATTTTTTTATCATTTATAGCTCTTTCATTTCTAGCTTTTGGACTCTATCTATTTTTTTACTTTTGTTAGAGCACTTTTCCTCTATAGCTTGAGTTTTGATGTTTTACAAAATATGATGATGTAGTTGAAAGGGAAAGAATGAATCAGCTGCGGTTCTTGTAGTATATGTTGAGCCATCATGGATGATTAATGATATTATTGCCACCCATTTTTTTTTATTATCTAATAACCATGGCTCTAACTAGTGTTGCTAGAGGAGTTATTGAAAGTATATGAAGGATGAGTTTTTCATACTGTGAAAACTTGAGTAGTAAACAGCCACTGAAAGAGGTCAATTTGATCAATTGTGGATGTCAATTTTATAATACTTTTAGTCACCTACTGGCATGCCAATGTGCCATTAGAATAGTTTTAGTTTGAAGTTGTGATAGATAGTCACACTATTTCAATTATCAAATTAAATGCATTCAGATTATGTTCAAGTTTTTAAATTAGGACATTGTTTGTATTTGTGTTTGGGTTCTGTTTGCATAACCCTTTTGTAAGCACTTGTAGGAGAAGAAAATAAGAAGAAAAAGTGGAATAAGTTTCTTCTATAAGTTCAAATAATCTTTTATTGAAGTTACAATGCGAGAGTTTCTACATATTATTTACAATCTAATTTTATTGAATGAGAGAAACTTATTTCGTCTTTCATTATTTTATACCCAAATAGGGTATAGTTACATTTTTTGTGGGATTGGTTTTTTTGTACATGGTGAGATGTGGGAATAACGTTTCAGTCATACCCATGAAAGGATATGGTTGTGTCAATTTACAATAAGTAAACAACACATTGTTATACTCAATTTAGGATTTGATTATTTTTTAAAAAAATCATTTTTATAGGCCTCTCAAGCAGGGTTTTATTAGTGTGCCATAGTGGTGTCTAGTGCAAAGTGGCCCTGCCCACTACGTGAGTTGCTGTAGCACGATGGTTTGGTACAGTGGCTGTTGCAGAGCAAATAGCAGGCTGAATGGTGGCCTTATCAGGCGCTATAATGGCACTGTTGATTCCAAAATCCTTCTGAACAGAGAAACTAAGGCTATTTATGTTATTTAATTTCTGTAGAGGGAGGGGATGCTATTCCCCAAGGGTCATGAGATGTATGTATATATGTTGGGTTTATGGGTTGGACTCAAGCCAGTGGCCTGTGCCCAGTTGCTTGAATGGGAAAGTGCTTCTGTTTGACCTAGTCTTATGAGTCAAAAATTGCATCTCGGCCGTATGGTGATAAAAACACTCTTGGTTATATCATACCATCCTTTTTTAAAAGATTTCATAATATTTTCTTCATATTCTTCTTGAATTCAAGCAGTAAAGCTGTTTAATATAGAAGAATCGGTGTTTTGTAGTCCTGATCTAAATTGCCTTGAGTGCATGAGTGACTTTTTCATAGATCTATTCTGGTTTATTTCTCAGGGTAACAAAAATATTGTAGTAAATACTGAAGGTGATGAGGTCCCGCTAGATTCCCAAAAGGTTACTTCACTTAGCACAGATTCCATCAGCGCATCATCCAGTTTGATGTCTTTACGTGAAGATGCTGATTCTGGTAATTCTGCAAAAATTTATTTCATGAGGTTTGAAAATTTTATTTGGTCTGTGAAGTGAATTAACATGTTAAGAATGTGTTGGAATAAACTTCTCCATAAAAAAGCGCAAAAGAAGAAAAACAGGAAGGAAAAAGGAAATGAGTTTTTCCGTAAGTTAATAATAGCTTATATTTAAATTAAACTGTAGAAATTAGTTTTAACTTAAAGAGAACCTTATTGTATTTTTCCCTTTTTTTTTCTTCTCCTATACTTTAATTATCTTGGTGCACTGATACAACAAATATTTGTGCAATACTTTGGACCATTTATTTCATCACAGTTAAATTTTTTAATCACAATTCTTTCCAGAGGATGTCTACCAAGCTAGTTCTGGGTTGCGGCCACTACATGAGTCACAACATATGGGGAATGGTCCATTGCCAGAAAAGATTGATGCTGGTTTGAATAGTTCATATCATACAAGTCCCTTTTCAGGTTTCTTCTTTTTCTCCATTTTGGTTGTCTCAGGTATTTTGTAACTTATATTAGGCAATCTTTGACACATGTTTACCCCCATATATCTTCAATCAATTTTAGGTGATCATGGACAGTCATCAATTTCTGGAACAGATTATATCCCAGTTGTTCACGGGGATAAATTTAGAGGAAATGACACTCCTTATTTTGATGGTGAGAAAACACATGGCATGGCACCATGGGACACTGTATTGCAAAGCACTGCCAAATTGCACAATGATCCTTCTCTTGCATCGTTTCCTTCCATCCCTCCTAGTTCAATGGGTAATGTCCTGGAACAAGAACATACCATTTATGGGGACCTTTTAACAGGAAAAAGAGATCTCACTGAGGAAGAAGAGAGCTCTCGGTCTTTGCAACCGAGTTGGCAGGTACATACTGTTATCTTCACAGTATATCTACCGGTACCATCTGCAACTATTAGGCCCTGTTTATTTTCATCATTTCGGTTTGATAATTTCAATTTGAGAAAACTAATTCTGTATCTTCAAAAATACTGATGCAATGACATTTTTGAGATTTTCATGTCTTTATATTCATTACTTTCTCTCTCTTGGAAACTTGGGACCATGCATTTCAACAAGACAAAACCTAGATCTTTCCATTCAAGTTGTGCATTCTCTCCAAACCATCTCATGAACGGATTGTGACCTATAACACTGCCTTATAATCAAATTAGTCAGACGGATTTTGTTTTGGTGTGCATGTAAGTTAGGATGTATGGTCTACTTCAATATGAATGTTTCAGTCTCAGAACTCAAGCTGCAGGTTTAAGAGGTCATTCAATAAATAAAGATTACAAATTACAGCGAGGAAAAAAATTGTTGAAGAAAACCAGAAAATCATAAGCAAATCTAAACAAACACATTTTCAAATTAGTGAAAACTTGAAAATAAAGGAAATTCTTAGAAAATGAAAAAGATAACATTTTCTGGAACCAAACACCTTTTTTTTTGGTATGGAAAAGACATAATGTGACAGCTATATGGGCTGCATGTGTCTGGTATTGGGACTGTCTGAACTTCAGAACTGCTTTAATATAACTCTAGATTACAGTTTCTTCAGATGTAATCCATACTCAACCTTTTGTTGAGATATGTACTTATTGGGTGGCTATTACTGGGTATTGGCTTGGTGTCTGTTTTATCTTTTGATTGCTTAATTTAAAGCTGATATTCTTAACTTCGGTTTCTCTTTTATGCAATTTCAAACTACTAATTACTTCATAGATTTAGCCAAAAAATATAACTACTCATTTTGCTATTTGATTTGATGCAGATTCCTTTTGAAGACAATTCAGGAGACATGCCAATGTCAAGCCAGAATCAACCATTTGGTCTGCATTATGGATCTGATTATGGCACCAGTTTACTAGGGTATGGAGCTCGTAATGCAAGCTCTGAAATTGCTCCAATCCTGTACAGTTTTAATGGTGATCCAAAAGAGCAGCTTTTGCAGAAAAACTATCCACAAGAGCATGCAGATGGACAATCTCAACATACTCTAAAATCCAATTCTGCAAATAAAGTTCCTGATGAAGAATCTATCAACTATGGCTTAACTGTGAAGCGTACGTTATTGGACAGAGATGAGAGCCTGAAGAAGGTTGATAGTTTCTCTCGTTGGGTTACTAAAGAACTTGGAGAGGTAGCTGATTTGAATATGCAGTCCACACCTGGTATTTCATGGAGTACAGATGAATGCCAGCATGTGATAGATGATAGCTCATTGAGCCCATCTCTCTCTCAGGACCAACTGTTTAGTATAAATGATTTTTCACCTAAATGGGCTTATGCGGAGTTAGATATTGAGGTACCAATCTTTTTGAAAATCTATATAATTGATTATTCTCCCTCCAATTCTTTTTCAACCCTACTTTTCCTTCTAATATAATCACATCATATATTATGTATTATTATCACTATTATATGATCATTATCTTATATTATACATTATTGTATTAATATAATTTTCTATATTTAAAATAGCTTATTAGAAAGATATAATACTAAAATAATATAATTATCCATATTATAATAGAATAAAGTAATATATTATAATATAATATGTATGATTTTCTTTTTCCGGTCTATTTTCTGCCAATTTAAATTAATCTTGTCTTGCTTATTTTCGATTTTTTTTGCCTATTTGGAAGACATTTTTCCTCTTGTTTGAATGATTTTTTCTTCCTCATTGAAATGATTATTTTCTTCTATTTTCCCACTCATTTGCATGGTGTTTATCTTATTCCTTTAAATGAATCCACCAGATTTGTTTCACTGTTTGCAATTTGCATGGTTTTTCACTCGTATGCTTGCTCAATTTTATATTTTGTATCCCATTTATTTAAATAATATTTTGCCCATTTTTATTTCTTTCTGTTATTTGATTTATTTTGCTGGTTTTTTGGATCATTATCATAATTTCCCTATATATTTTTCTCACATTTTTCTGTAATAATTCTAATACAATTTATGTTTTGATAATAATTTTGTATGCACATGAAATGTAGGTAACTGGATTAGGATTATACGTATATTTAGTTAATCTTGTTTGTTAAAAATTATAAATATCATCTATGTTCTGTACTAAGCATTTTATGAAGTAAAAGAATTATAAAACTGTGTATATATAGCTGTTAATTTTATCATTTCTGCTATTAATTTTCAGTGTTCTCGATTTGTATTTCTTCTACATTTTGGTTAACGCATCTGACAATCTTCCTTCTTTTCCCCCTCCCCTTTGGTATGTTATATATGATTATTGGGTTTGCTGCTTCTTTTATTCAAGATTGAGTCAATGTTGCTTGATAAAATGAACAAAAACCGGATATAGTTTGATTGCCATCTTATCCTGTTTAAAAAAATACAGGTGTTGATTATTGGATCATTTTTGAAGAGTCAACCAGAGGTGACAACATGTAACTGGTCCTGTATGTTTGGGGAAGTTGAGGTTCCAGCTGAGGTTTTAGCTGATGGAATTTTGTGCTGCCAAGCTCCCCGTCATAAAGTTGGACGGGTCCCATTCTATGTAACATGTTCCAATAGGCTAGCTTGTAGTGAAGTGCGGGAATTCGATTTCAGAGAAGGCTTTGCTAGAAATGTAGATTTTGCAGAATTTTTTGGCAGTTCAACTGAAATGCGCATTCATTTGCGACTGGAGAAATTTCTTACTTTAAAGCCAGTGAACCCTTCAAACCATTCTTTTGAGGGTGATATGGAGAAAAGGAACATAATTTTCAAGCTTATTTCACTGAGAGAGGAAGAGGAATATTCTATTAAGGACGAGCCAACTAAAGAATTGGATATATCCCAACACACGGTGAGGGAGCATCTTGTTCACAGGCAGGTTAAAGAGAAGTTGTACTCATGGCTTCTTCACAAAGTAACTGAGAATGGTAAAGGACCAAATGTATTAGATGAGGATGGGCAAGGTGTGCTACACTTAGCAGCTTTTCTTGGTTATGACTGGGCCATAAATCCAATTATAGCTGCCGGAGTTAATATCAACTTCCGAGATGTGAATGGATGGACAGCTCTTCACTGGGCTGCATTCTGTGGCAGGTAAAGTTCCTTGAGATTTTATCCCTCTCTATTGAGTCCAGTCATTGAGAATAAGTTACGTCTTGTAATCTGGTTGAACCTTCTTTAACTGTTCTGATATTCTTCATATTTTAGACATTTTATCAATGGTGAAATTGTTCACAAAAAATGGTTTTCCTAGCATATGAAGCAAATTTAAATTTCTGTTTATTAGCTAAATTAAGTTACACCTAGAGCAATTGCTTTGGTCAGTTAAAGGCAAATAGCAGAACGTTTCTATTTTTTGTTCTGCTTTTATCACTTTTTCTCAAATATTCTATGTTCTGCATAACATAATTTTTTTCTTGTTATTCTGTCCTTTTCTCAGAGAGCGGACAGTTGCTTTCCTGGTCTCCATGAGAGCAGATTGTGGAGCAGTGACAGATCCATCTCCTGCATTTCCATCAGGTAGACCAGCTGCAGATCTTGCCTCTGCAAACGGGCACAAAGGAATCTCTGGTTTTCTTGCTGAGTGTTCATTAACTCAAAATCTTGAATCCCTCAAAGTGGATGACCAAAAAGGTAGTCGGCAAGAAATTTCAGGAATGAAAGTGGTGCAGACAGTTTTAGAACGAACTGCGACACCTATGCTCTATGGTGATATGCCAGATGCCCTCAGCATGAAGGATTCGCTCACTGCTGTTCGAAATGCAACACAAGCTGCTGATCGTATACATCAAGTATTCAGAATGCAGTCATTTCAGAGGAAGCTGTTAACTCAGTATGAAGATGACGATGAGCTTGGATTGTCAGATCAGCAAGCTCTATCTCTTCTAGCTTCTAGGGCTTGTAAATCTGGACAAGGACATGGTTTAGCCAATGCTGCTGCAATACACATACAGAAAAAGTTTCGTGGTTGGAAGAAGAGAAAAGAATTCTTGATGATTCGGCAAAGAGTTGTTAAAATCCAGGTTCGTGATCTGCTCTTTTTATTGATTTTTCATTTTTAATACTGCACATGTTTCTTTTTAAGTAAATCAGAATATTGTTGGATGTTCGTAAGTTCTCATCAAATCACTGTATCAATTATTCTGCTATTTTGGAAACTGAAGGCGGAATATTGATTACATTGGAGAGATTTTGATTGATACAATCTCAGGAAAAGAATGGAAAGATGCTCCTGTAAACTGTTGCATCTCTTTTCTCCTTCTTTAACCGTTGTATACATGTGGGTCACATTGGGATTGTCAAAAAGTGGAGAAAACATGCATTTACTTGGCGGGTTAGTGTTTTAACAGTCATAAGATCATGAACTTGAAGCTTTATCTCCTAATTGGTCTTTAAGGCAATTATACATAGCACTATAGCTTACAAGTCTTTCCTTACCCGCCCGTCGCAACCTGCAAAGGAAATTGATATTCGCATTCTTTAGTTTAGAAAGCTACCAAAAAAGATATTCAGAGGACTGCCCAAAGCTCTTAGTTCAATTATCTATGGCCTGAGTCTTATAGGTGTGAACTTGATGTTTGCCAATCAACTTTACCCTTCCCTACTGTGCTACTATTACCTCCAATGTATCCTCCCCCCCTATCCTGAGAAGAAATGTGACTAATTAATAGACTCTCATGTTCTTTTCGTTTTTCTTTGCTATATTTTTTCCACGACACATGCTACTCCCACTGACTATTGAATTGTGTGGTGTCAAAGGCCCATGTAAGAGGTCACCAGGTACGGAAACAGTATAAACCAATCATCTGGTCTGTGGGGATCCTAGAAAAGGTCATATTACGTTGGAGGCGCAAGGGTAGTGGTTTACGTGGATTTCGACCAGATGCGCTTAACAAAGTCCCCAGTCAACAAAATGATTCTCAGAAAGAGGATGATTATGATTTCCTCAAGGAAGGACGGAAACAAAAGGAAGAAAAGATCCAAAAGGCCTTATCAAGAGTGAAGTCCATGGTTCAGTATCCAGAGGCACGTGCCCAATACCGACGTCTGTTAAATGTTGTCGAGGACTTCCGTCAAACCAAGGTATCTGTTAACTTCTGGTAGGGTATAGAGTCATTAATATTTGACTTCATGATATGCTCATAGTCATTAAATATCATGCAGGGAACTAACGAGGGTTTGACCAGTTCTGAAGGGACATTTGATGGTGTGGAGGATTTAATTGATATTGATATGCTTTTAGACGACGATAATTTCATTCCTATAGCATTTAACTGATCCTGCACTGGCTACTCCCATCTTCACCTCTGTAAATACATGTGGCCAGTTTGGCTATATTTGGCATTGGGGAGTCCTAACATCGTCTTCATGTATATATTTGTGGTCAAAATTACTTATATCCAACTCTGCATATAAATAGATTATGATACCTAGCTCGCATTTTGGTTTGACAGTTTCAGATGTTGTAGTCTAATGAAGCATGGTTTTTATTTTATTTATGGTTTAATTAGTATGACAGGATAATTCTGTTTATAGATGGTTGGGGGTCATGACATAATGATGTAACTTGCTAAAGTATTAAACTGCAATTTGTACAAAAGTCCACAATGGCCAGAAAAATTATGTAATTATATACTAAGTGCTAATTATGATATCTGGCCTGTTTTATTGCTGAATTATATAAATTCCGTTTTGATGGGTTAGTCCTATTTCTGCAACATGCCATCATATTTGTAAATGTATCTGTTTTTCATAGGTAAGGATTTTTATTTTTTTGTGAATATTTTTTGCAATGTGTTGGTTGAATATTGAAATTTATAGAGAAACTGATTTTTCATAAATGTATGAAATTGTTTTAATTACTTTTTTTTATAAACTCACAGTAGGCGTTATTATAAAATGTTACCATTTTAACTAGCTGACAAACGTGGAAAGTTCATAAAAAAGAAAAAAAATAAAATAAAAAGATATAGAAAGCATGAGGAGACAAAATTAAAACTCATGCAAAGTGGAAAATAAAAATATATAGGAAGCATGTGGAGACAAATTCAAAACTCATGCAAAAAGAATATAATATTCAAGTTACTAACAAAACCTAAACTTACTGAGGTTTAAACGGTTTTCTATACAAATCAGCATATTTATTTTCTCTTCTAAAAATATGGAAAACACATTAAAATTGATACTTTTGTAAGTAACAAGAGTTCTTTCCTGGTGAATCTTTTATTCATACCTTTATAGTAAGGGTCCTTACTTATTGAGTCTTTAATTTTTAAGGAATAACATTAGAGTTCTCAAATGCGTATATAATTTTTGTATTCAAAATTTATCAATATTGGAACTTGAGATATTTTTTTTTCTCACTCTTTACTCTCTTTGTCTAATTTTGTTCTCTTTCTCATCTCTTTACTCTCTCTTGTTCTCTTTTTTTTTTCTTCTCTAAAACAATTTTGAAATTTGAAAAATTTGAATTTAGTTCTTCTAACAAATTATTTAAAGAATTAAATAAGTTAAAATATCAAACATTTTAATTTTTCTCAAATTTTAATGTTCACTATGAAAGAACAGCATTAAAGTTTTGCTATTATTCCTGAATTAAAGATTTTGTTTGTGATTATAACACAAATGGGAGAGTTTAGAAGAGCAGGGTTATGGGGGGTATGTACTTCCATTTTTTTAGCTATAGATCTCTTATTTTATTTTTAATTTTGTACTATGTTTTTATAGATTTATTTATACAGAAAATAACATTCTCTTTTTAGTGTTTTCTAGACAAAAGTTTGTAAACATAAAATAAGTTATTTGAATACAACATGATAATTTTATAAATATAAAAATATAAAAATTTACAAGTAGTTCTGAGGAAAGTCATTTTTATTTGGATTAAATATGTCTTTTTTTTCTTCAAAATATTATGAAAACTTATATTTCATCCTTAAACTACATTACAATGCATTTAGTTCTTATATTTTCCAACCGATGACATATATAGTATTTCTCATGTAATAAAGGAGTTTCATAATAAATTAAAATATAACATTCACATGTTGTTTGTTAAGAAGATAATTTACATTAGCTATCCTATATAAGAATTAAATATTTTATAATTTATAAAAGAATTGGACTCACATTTATTCAAAATCGGTTTAATTTAGACTAATTGTTTTAATCTAATTTAAAAAATTAGATCTAGGAACAGTGAGTGCAGTTCTTGTGGTCAACTATATTCAGTGTGCATTCTTGATTTCATAACTTGGATTCAGTCTTGTCAAATCAAATCTTCTTTGCATTCTTATCTACTGCTCATAAGATTCCATAAATAAGTACTCATTACATTTTTTTAATTTCTTTATAGAGAAATGACTTTGAATTCAATCTACAAAGTTTTAATTTACTTTAAAAATCAATTTTTTATTCTTTCAAAATCTCGTGTTATTTTCAAGCATGATTGTCCTTGATCTAATTTTGACTAGCCAACATGATTTCAGCTTCACCTAACTTTAACTTGGAGGCAAGTTATCAATTTTGAAATGTAGTTTAATTCAATTTGTTGGACAATAACTGAAATTAAAACAGGCCACATTGATTCAACTTTAGGAAATTTCTTAATGCAAATTCAAATTTTAACACTTTAACGAGATTTAATAGGTATGAATGAGAGCAAAACTTTGTTCTGTTTATAAATTATAGTTAAAATTTTAAGTGTAAATTTAAATCTCACATTAATACTATAATCATTATAATCTTATATCATATTGGATTAATTACTAATGATTAAGTACATAATTATAGAGTCAAATCATAGCTGGACTTTTAGTAAACATGCATCAAAATGTTTGGAGATACTCTATCATTCAAAATAAAAGCATCGACAACACAGTAAAAATTAAAATTAAAATCTGTCCAGAACTTGTACTGATTTAGCCTATTTTTATAAGAACATATACAACTTAAAATAAATTAATCTCAGACATATTAATTAAAATATTATACTTTATTTAATTTTGTAATTGACTTATTCAAAAAAATGTTCATAGCTACACTTTTAACCATAATAATATAATGTTTTACAATTATATTTGATGAGAATTTTATCTTAGTAACATAATTGTGACTGTAGTTTAGAAGTGAGTGTAGTATGGTTTTGGCATGCCTGTTGCCATGTTCGTTTAAGATGATTGATAGCATAGCAGCACAGGAAAAGTTCATCTGTTCTTGTGTAACAGAGCAACAGAAACAGAAAAAGGAGGAGACATCAGCACGGGTTGTACACGTGGCAAAACCCCACCTCGTACACCTAGGTCACTGTTTGTTTCCACGCGTGTGAAGTTGTGACATGTTGGTTTTTCTGATGGCATAATGAGAGTGGGAATGTTAATAATTAAGTAAAAAGAGCTTTTCCTATTGTTTTGTTGATCCACCAAACACTGCACAGACCAATGCATGCAATTGACCTATTCATGGTTGTAATAATAAGCACATCCACTTACTTCTTTTTTTCTTATTCATTTTTTAATATTTTACACTTCAAATTCATTAACTGAATTTCAAATATTTATCATTATGTGATGAGACCTCTGAATATTTTCTTTTTTGAACAAATTTTGGCACTCGTGCTTGTTTGTAATGATTCTATTGTTGATTATCTCATGCAAAGACATTTTATTATGAATGTAGAACACCTTTTTTTCTCTCTTTAATTTTGATTAACTAAAAATAAGTAAGGTTGAAGCATAGTTTGTGCAACTTTGCTCCTTTTTTTTTTTGTAAAAAAACATTTGATATTTTTAAATTTGATTTTTTTAATTTTATATTTAAATATAGTTAGCACAGTGTTAAAATAGAACATACCGATTAATATAATTAAATTAAAAAAAGATATTTCGTATTAAAAAAAATTTTGGATACATAATATATCTTCTATTTTTAATACTGCACTAACTATATTTAAATATGAAGTTAAAAAACATCAAGAATTTAAAAATATCAAATGTCTTTTTAGGAATTACATAAAAAAGAAGAAGCAAAGTTACATAAATTATACTTAAACCTTGTAATTTATATTTTATAAATATAAAATTGTAATTCAATTTTTAAATTTGCTTATATATGTATATTTATTTATTTTCTTTTTGTTGTTGTTACGTTTCAATTAATTAAATCAGTTTGTGGTACTTAATAGATATATCAGTGGTAAGTTTCATCAAATCATAAAAACTGAATATAAAATTTAAAATTAGTTAAAAATTAAATATTTATAAAACAGGATAACTGGGTGGTTTTAAATTTTAATTAGAGGGTCGAAAATTGCAAATTGAATGAAATAAGGAGATTAAAATTTTATTTGAATATTATTTTTAGAAAAAGTCAGTTAACTGATGAAGGGTAAAAAGGACAGTTTAGTTTGAACTGGTTTGGATGGAGGTTTAGATTGAAACTGAAACAGGACAAATTTGGGAGAGATGCAATTATGGTTGGGAAGGAACCAAACAAGTTTGCTAGATTTTTAATTTGACCATTCAACTTTTACTATACAGAGCAGAGTGGTTTCTGACTTTCTCAGATGTTTGTCATCACTGTCTGTCTATTATCAATCTAACCCTAATTTTAACCTAACCCTAACCCTAATATATTTAACTTAATATGAAATTAAACCTGAGCCCCACCCAGCAGAATCCTTCCTTCAAAGTTGAGTTTTTTACTGTTACATTTGGCATTTAACGTTTTGTTTGAAAAAAATATCTTTAAGATTATGATGCTTCTAGTCAATTGCCAACTGTACTGTTTCTATGCTCACAGTTAATGTCCTGTCTAAAAAATCTAACATGCAGGGTTGACTTCTTTATTGCAGATAGTATTCTCCATTATTATATTCTACTTTTATACATATTTTTATTACATTATAATATATTAACTCCTTCAGTCTTATTTATACAAGAGACTCGTGTTGAAAATTTAAGTTTTAATACATTATTTCATTTTATTTTTAGCCGTTTGTTTCAAAGTAATTATATTTTTTAAAAGAATTTAGTAAGATCTCGTATTTTGTTAAAAAATATTCAATCTGATCATTTTTGTTCACGTCGTTAAAAACATAACAGTACAAATATCACTACATTATCACTATCTCCAGACAAATTCTAATTTTTCTCTAAGAAACCCTAGCCGCCACACCATCTAGCGCTGTCACCGTCGTCCTTGCCGGCAGTCGTCTTCTCCAACACATCACGCGTCACCACCAAAGCGTCTTCTCTCTTATGTTGTACCTCTATCACATTCGCATCTCACATTCGTTCTCGCGTCAACACCCAACGCAATCCTTTGCTATGCCGCAACCACCAATCTTCACCATTTTCACCCTCGCACCAGTCAAATCGTCGTCGTGCCTGCAGCACTGTCGTCCAATCTCAACAACAGAATCGTCTACCACTAACCACCTGCCAAATCACCAGTTGCTGCAGATCGCGAATCGTCACTCTTCTCCACCACTAATCGCACCACTGCTTGTCTCCACCTGCAACCACAATCAGACCTGCAAGCAAACTGTGGAGACCTAGGGTTTCTCGCGTTCTCGTCGCATAGCTTTGGTGGTAGCGTATGATGCATTGGAGAGGATGGCTGCCGGCGAGGATGGTAGTGACGGCGTTGGATGGTGCGACAGCTAGGGTTTATTGGAAAGAAAGGTGATGATGACGTGGTAGAGATTTTTTTTTAAAATTAAAAAATCATTTAAGTCCACTTATTAACGTGTGCCACGTACTTATGAGATGGCACGGTGGCATTTGCACTGTTATGTTTTTAACGGTGTGAGCGAAAAGGAACAGATTGAACATTTTTTAACAAAATATGGAGTCTTACTGAACTTTTTTTAAAAGACATGATTACTTTAAATCAAACTCATAAAATATGGACCAAATGATGTACCAAAATTTAATAAATATGTTATGTTATTAAATAATTTTACTAAAATTATTTCATTCTTTTAATGAATATAGTACTAATTTCGTATAAATAAAATAATTAATTTGAAAATAGATTAAAAAAGTTGTTACAGTGTTACTACATACTACTCATGTTAGAAAATAACAATAAATTTCAGTGATTCCTTTACTCCTATTAAATACCGTTTAACAGAAATTAAGAAAAACTATTAGCATCTATGAGAGACTAACCTGATTCAAATATTGATGCAGGTTTTTTAATATTTATAAATGCATATACAGAAGTATTATTTATTAAGAGGAGAAATGCTTAAGTTTAATATTTTGGTTGAACACAGTTAAATAATGTAAATTAATTGTTAAAATGAAAGAAAACATGAAATGAAAGAAGTGCTGTAAAAGCACAGTTTTATGTCAATTTTTTTTTTATATTTGAATTTGAGTAAAATATTTGTATTTTTAATTTACTCAATTACAAGAAGAGAAAAGTATATGAGAAAAATAAATATATATAAAATTTATCCACTTTTATCTTTAATGACGTCATTTCAATAATATATTTAAATAAATTATCTTTTTAACCATATTTATTTTCTATATCAAATTTGAAGTAAAACAACGTATTTTTAACTAGGATTATTGGAATCAAATGACAGTATTAATTAAATTTCTTAATCAAGACAAAAAAATGAGTTACCTTTTGCTCATTCATATTTAGAGTTGGATAGAAGTTTTGAACCAAAATTATCATGATTTTTAATTTACATATTAATTGTGAGAAAATACATTATTATTTAATAAAAAATAATCCTTTTATCTTTTGTCTATAATTAACTTAAAATTCATTCCTGTTAAAACTTTTGATTGGTTGATGATATTAAAACTCTTATCATTGCATAAAAATAATAACTTTATTACACTGTATGATTAGATAGTGTTGCTTGGTCAAACAAGTAAGAATATAAAAGGAAATTGCTTCATTGTAAAATAAGATTGTTTGTGTTATCCTTTGGAGACAAGAGCTATCTTAGGGAAAAATAAGAGAATGGTAAGGAGAGAGAAAGTGTTAAGAGGGTAGAAAGGGTTGCTGACTTTTGAAGTCTTTCACAAGTCCCCACCCAACCCAAGGAAGGCAGCCACCTATGGGAGAGAGTTGAGAGAAGAACTATGAAATGAAACCTCAAAACAGCTGTATGTAATAATCAAACAAAGTGTGTCAGCATAGCAATAGCAATTACAATAACACAAAACTGCAAAGTCAATAAGGGCAACCTCTGCCTTTTCGCACCCATTGCAGACCAGACTTTCTCAACAAAACCATAAGGTTACCTTACCACCCCTCCGTCTTCTTTTCTATTCTTTCTTTTAATAACCTCTTTTCATCACAAGGGCGTTTTCTTACAAGCTTTTCTTGTTCTTTCTCTCTTTTTCTTCATTTCTTACAGAGGAGACCACCCACTTCTCCTGCCCATCTCTAATATATTTTTCTGCCAAAAATTTCAAATTTTTGGACTGGTTGTGAATTTTTTTAGCCTGCTGATTATCTGGGTGTTGGAAAGATTTCCTTTTGCCCTCTCTTTTCTCGAGAGGATTGTTAGAATTGCTTGCGTCAGTGATCGGAATGTTTTGCTGATAATTCACAGTTGTTGGAGAGTTTTGGAGTTTCTTTGCCGTCAAATATTTGCTAAATTTTCTGTTCTGAAGATTTGAGAAGAGTTTGATGTTGAGCAATAGAAGGGGAAGGTGAGGCGGGGCAGAATTATTTCATGGATTGTTTCTGTTGCTTCCATCAGGTGAGAATCTGTGGCCTCTTTATTATTGTTCTAAAGTTTTGCCTTTAGAATAATCAATCTTCATGAATGTACAATTTCTTAACGTTTTAAAAGATTTTCTTTTTGTATCTTAGAGGGGCCTTATGCAGCCTTTATCTATGTGCGGATTGAGTTTTGCCTGGGGCAATGAATGGCTTTGGACTGTCCGAAATTTTATTTTCTAAGCATACTTGTCAATGAAAATTGAAACATAAGATTTTTTTTTTAAGCTTTGGACTTTCTGCAGTAAGCTACTTTCGAGACATAGGGTTCATTTCAAATGGTTGCTATTAACCAAACTGTCTATTTAATATAGTTTCGACTCTTGAATGTTTAGTCAGTGTTTTTCAGTCTACTATGAACAAGATTTTAAATTGTGATCATGGTCCCCTCACAGTTGTTGTTGCCACGATTCTTGATATTGTTGGAAATTACAAATGCGGTTGATGCTCCTCAATTGCAGTTGTGTTGTTGGGGTCACTGATCCAAAGAAGCTTTGCATACGAAATTTCACTCAGACCATTTTTTAAAACCATGCTTATGAGCTATGTTTTATTTATAACTCATTTGGTTGTTGGTGCTGATAAATACTCAGTATTCTGTGGCTGTGGCTGATAGAATTATCTAGTACGGGGTTTGTTTCTCTGATTTATTTCTGAATGTTGTTTGTTTGTATTGACAACTTCCTATTTCCTGGCTTCACATTTATGCTATGCTTCCCTCAATAATCAATCATTTTCCTTTGTCTTTTTTAATAACATCTTGAATGCTTCAATCACCTTCCTTGGATGGCATCTTATGTTAAACACAAGAATTTTTGTTAGTGTATTTTGACTTTAATAGTTGTAGGTGGTTGGAGGACGCTCTTCATGTAGCTCCGGCAAGGGGAGGAGCCATCTGTGGCCAGTTAAGTATGGTTTTAGCCTAGTTAAAGGGAAAGCAAACCACCCAATGGAGGACTATCATGTAGCAAAAATTGTGAAATGCGGAGGGCAAGAATTAGGACTTTTTGCTATATATGATGGACACTTGGGAGACAGTGTGCCAGCCTATTTACAAAAGCATCTCTTTTCTAATATCTTGAAGGAGGTCAGTTATTGAAACATACTAAAATGTATCATCATTGATTTATCACATTTGATTAGCTCCCCATACACTCTCTTTTCACGATCAATATTGACAGTAAGAAATGTAATTTTGTATAACCTCTTTCTTGTCAGAAAATCCTGAAGTTTGGCCTAATTTTCTTCTTTGAACTCTGTAATGCCGCTTGGCAAGATTTTAGTTTGGAATTACAAATTGTAGTCTTGACTATTCCAGGAGGACTTCTGTACCGATCCTAGAAATTCTATCATTAAAGCTTACGAGACAACAGATCAGGCCATTCTTTCTCACAGTTCTGATTTGGGGCGAGGAGGATCTACTGCAGTCACTGCAATTCTTATTAATAATCAGAACTTATGGGTCGCAAATGTTGGAGATTCACGAGCAGTTCTGTCAAGGAAGGGGGTGGCCATTCAGATGACCATTGATCATGAGCCAAATACTGAGAGGGGCTTCATCGAGAACAAAGGAGGCTTTGTCTCAAACATGCCAGGTTCTTTAATAAACCTTAGTTAGTTAATGTCTGTTAGATATTGCTTACATGTTCAAGGGGCAGATTTATGTTGTCATTCTTAGATTTCAATACTATGAAATGTTTGGGAATAGGATTTATGCATCATGAAATGATTTTTCATTAGTTATGGTGTTGGATTACTGCTTAAGTTCAGTAACTTTGTGGGATGCTTTGATTGCAACCTTAAAGCATGACTTGGACAATATTTACCTTACAAGTTACCCTTGTTGTATGGATTTACACTCTACACTCAGATATAAGGACTGATCTTGATATATATTAATTAAATATTAAATTAAGTGAGGTAGTAAATTACAAACAATGAAGCTCCACGAATATAAGCACAAGGTTGTCTGTTTTTATGCACATCTCATTTTTAAGCTTGTAATTGCAAGGATACAAATAAAGTCTCACATCAGATAAAACAAGAGATGAACATGAGTTTATATAAATTATAAGATGAAACCCGAGTTTTGGAATGTTAGTATAGAAGTATTTTGTGACATTAATACAATTGTTGTGTAATTTGGAGGAGTTTGTTAACTTGTTAGTGGTTTATATCAGGAGATGTTGCAAGAGTGAATGGGCAGCTTGCAGTTTCTCGAGCATTTGGTGACAAAAATCTGAAATCACACTTGCGATCTGATCCTGATGTACATCATTTTGATATTAACTCAGATGCTGAGCTTTTGATACTTGCTAGTGATGGTCTTTGGAAGGTTATCCATAATTCTAAAATATTTTTCTGTCCATTGTTTATGCAGAACTTAAAGAATTTCTACACCTTTGTGTTGTCTTTTTGCATTGCAGGTAATGGCAAACCAAGAAGCAGTTGATATTGCTAGAAGGATAAAAGATCCACAAAAGGCAGCAAAAAAGCTAATTGCGGAGGCATTGGACAAAGACAGCAAGGATGATATTTCGTGCATTGTAGTTCGTTTCAAGGGTTGACTGATAGATGAAAAAGGGAACACAACACAACAACAAACACCACACAACTATTCCCTATATTTTCTTGGTATATATTTCATAAATCTTAGACTTCCATTTGTTTTGAGATCTCGTCATATCCATTTTCTACAACACAGGTTTTGCTCATTCCTCTGTAAAATTGAACTTCTTCAAATTAGGTCCTCCTGCCATTTAGTTTCTCATCATTTGTTTTGTGTAGATTAATTATTATTACCATAATTTTTCTTTGTAATTTGCATTATTATTTCATGTAGCAGTGTGAAGTTGAACATTGTTTCTAAATTTGATCCAGGGATTTATGCGTTTGTTATGAACACAATTTACAATATTCTTTCAATACCCCTACATCTCCGATACATACTTTTTTAAAGTGTCGACAGCAATTGTTTCACTTTTTTTTTTAACATTATTTATATTTAAATCTTTTAACTATTTCAATTAGTGCGGTTAAAACGAATTCAACACAAGTTAAAATTTTGATATAGATTAATTTTAAGTTTGATCTATTCGAATTAAATATGATGAATTGAATTACTAATTTATTTCATTTTTTTAAATTATTTTTAATTGAATGTAATATTTTTAAATTATTTTCAACAAAGCCATGTTTGGAAATATCGGACAGTCAATCCATAAATTTTTCTTATGCTCCAAACTTTCACGTTTCATTTTTCAACTCGAAATTAATGTTAAATTTTCTTCAAAATTAGAAACTAGTTTTCCTCGACTACAAGTAAATTAGTTATTCAATCATCAACTAACTTCTACTTTTCATCCTCTGCGTATAGTTTTTATTTCCAATATTAGTTAAACAAATTCACTTAATATGTTTTTTAATTTTTTTTATTAGCTAAAAAAGGTTTCGTTATAAATAACTTGAATATGAATATTTTTTTATTGAAACTTGACACGTCTTTTTGTCGCAATTACAAATAAAAGTCTACGATCGAAGTTGTGATATGATTTTTATCATCAACGTATTCAAATTAAATTCATTTAATCAACATCAAAGCTTCTGACTAAATATTTAATAATCAACGCGCTAGATGCCGTGAAAGACACATTTGTTTGTTAAAAACAAGAAAAAGCCGAAAAATAAAATAAAATAAAATCCGTAGAGATATATATATATATATATATATATATATATATATATATATATATATATATATATATATATATATATATATATACGCTGGGAATGTTTTGTAATCTGACTCTTCAAAGAAAAAGAAAAAAGAAAAAAAAGTGGTAATGTAATAAAATAGAGTATGCTAGATTCGCGCGAATATACATTAGGTTGAAAATTTATTTGGGAGCGGCGCATGATAGCGGTGACATTCCCTCCTTTCTGTAAAACCCTTTCGTTGAGTGCCCTCTGTATCATCACGTCACGTTCACGATCATGTCTAAATCGTTGAAGCTCAACGCCTCCAACCCTAAAGTCTGGCTCCTCATTGGAATAGGACTCGCCGGCGCCGTTGTTCTGGTCGAGACCCGCCGGAGGCGACGGCGGAAGCTCCCCAATGAGGACTTCGGTGCATTCGTAGAGCGTTTCGAACTTCTCCCCATTCCTCAACCCGACCAAACGCAAACGCTCTCTTCCCTAAGCTTCGCCATCAAAGACATGTTCGTTTCGTCCTTCATTTCTTTATTTCCCTCTGCTTCAAATATTTTTGCGTACTAATTTTAAACGAGTTGTAGTGATTACTTGTTTACGGCAGATTCGATGTGAAGGGGTATGTGACGGGGTTTGGGAACCCTCATTGGAAGAGGACGCACAGTGAAGCTGGGAAGACTGCCATTGTCATCACTGCCCTCCTCTCCAACGGTGCTACTTGTCTTGGCAAGACTGTTATGGATGAATTCTCTTTTGGGTGTGTAATAAGTGATAGCGTGTAACCGCTTTTGATTCTGAAATCGTTTACTTTACTAATTTGTTGGTGGCTTTCGTCGTCGGCATTGCAGGATTTCCGGTGAGAACAAGTTTTATGGAACGCCAATTAATCCTTACTTGACCTCATCCATCCCTGGCGGTTCCTCCAGTGGTTCGGCTGTTGCTGTTGCTGCACGTCTCGTTGACTTTGCTATAGGTGAGTTTAGTTTACTTGCTTGTCAAGTAATCTTTCCTTTGAAAATGCTATTCTCTCAATTTGTGTATGTGTTCTTACTTATTAGCTTGCCTATTCAATGTAATAAACAACAACCAATTTTATTTTGTTTATGACATTGGAATTGTTCTTGTGCTCAAATGTATTCCTGAAAAGTGGAAAGTGTTTGTTTGTGTGTATTATTTGGTCTCATACAGCTGTGAAATAGTTTTTTCTATGCTGACACTCATTAAAAGTTAAGTTCCATGGTTGTAGGGATATACAAATTATATCTTGATAGTTGCATTCACAATTTCAGGATTCCAGCTCGTAGTTTATTATTGTAATCTCATTCATGTATTGTTGCAGCATGGCTTGCTGTGCATAGCCTGTCAGTGTCTTATCCATATATGAAAACATTGAAATTGCAATTTCTTTGTGATCATAAAATTCATTTGCTATTGTTTTCTCTCTCAAGTATCGTGCTTGCTTATGTAGGTACCGATACAACGGGATGTGTGAGAATTCCCGCAGCATTCTGTGGTATTCTTGGGTTTCGACCATCTCATGGGGTTGTATCCACCATTGGAGTTCTTCCAAATGCACAAAGCTTGGACACTGTTGGTATGATGCTTAATTGTGTGATTTGTTTTATATGTTTTTATTTATTTGTCAATATATTACTAGGTTTTATTTATCTGAAATATCCACATATACGTTTAATCTCTTTCAAATATTGAATTCTGTATCAATTTTCCACGTGACCAAGTATTACGTGGAGAAAATTGGGAAATTACATTCACGGTTTAATAAATTTTCAGAGGAGTCCTATATAACAAGATATGATTGTTGGTACTCGGTATTGCTTTCCATTTTTTTACAGTATAACATGTCTAGTTAGGTCTTGGTCTGACAGCCCAGTGTAATATATGCTTACCTTAATTAGAAATTACTGCTCATTGAGTTGAATTGGGATTTCACTGTTCTTTTAATTTGCACACAATATTTTTAATACTTTCTTCTTTAATTGTTTATTGCCTCATTGCATAACTACATTGTAGGATGGTTTGCTCGGGATGCTTCTGTCCTACGTCATGTTGGACTTGTTTTACTTCCAACGAATTTGGTCGAGGTCAAAAGGACAAGGCGTATTATTTTTGCAGATGATCTTTTTCAACTATCTAAAGTTCCTTCGCAGAAAACAGTATATGTTATTGACAAAGCAATTGAAAAATTGTCTGGTTGTAAGTTTCTTTACCTTTGAAGACTTATTCATGACTCCTATATATATATAATTTTTATGGTTGATTTACTTTGTTGTTATCACCTAGTGGAAAAAGGCTTTTGTTGTGTTGTTATTATTGTATGGTTGATTGTCGATACAGTGAGTGACAAAACTTTGAATGTCTTGACATGATAAGGGGAAGTTTGTGTGTATTATGAAGAATGAAGTCTTTTGGTCCAATTGTTTTTGCAGATCAGTCCCCGCAACATATGAATATTTGCCAGTATATTGCCTCTAATGTTCCCAGTTTAAAGGGATTTCATGATAAATTAACACACCAACAAAATGGAGTATCTATATTGAAGGATCTCACTTTGGTTATGTTTTCTTTACAAGGGTATGCTAATTTATCCTTTAGTATTTTACTATTAAATATATACTTTATGTTTCCGTATGGTTGATGAATCATTTCCCTCGTTTGCCTTTTTTAATAAACATTGCGTTTTAGATTTTTTTTAAGGGTCTTGTATAACCCTTTATTGCAATTTTGTATCTGCTCTTCAGATATGAATTCAAAACAAATCATGAAGAGTGGTTTAAATCAGTCAAACCCAGGTTAGGACGTGCTGTGTCTGAGCGTGTTATTGCAGCCATGAATAGTACGCATGATCATGTGAAAACCTTGTATAAAGTAAGAAATGAAATGCGGGTTGCTTTCCAACGTTTGTTAAAGGTACTGTAATATCTGCAGTCATTTGTCAGTAATGCTTTAGCTTAATGTTTTCAACTTTCAAATGATGTTAAAACTAGCATGGTGAAATGTGCAATGCGTGGAGTCGTATTACATATTTTTTTAAAAAAAATAGAAAACTGAGAAACTAAAATGACTTTTAATATATCATTAAATTATCTTATTTATAAGCAAAGCTTTTTAGTGTTAATAATACTATTCATTTTCAAATATTGAATTAAAAAGAAATTAAATAAATGAAATATTCATGAATGAATGGCAATATTATATATGATACTGAAGCCATCATGGTAGTAAATACTTATGGTTACATAAGAAAATAATCATGGTAGGATTGTGCCAATACTTGCCTAAGAATATAAAAATATAAGCATTTTGTATGAAATAGTTGTAAAAATGAAAATATTATAATTTAAATAGGATTAAAAAAAGAAAAAGGAGGAGATTATACAATGATAGAATAAAATATAGAATTAAATCCATAATATATACGAAAAATATATTTTAAATGTTTACCTATCAATATAATTTAAATACTAATATACTTTCTTGTAATGTTTTACTCTAGTATGATGCTGGGTGTATGCCTGTCTGTCATTGTAAGTAAACTTTCCAAGTTATAGCCTTGAGTTTTCTTAACTTGTTATGGCAAGTTTAGGGGAAATGGAGAGTAAATTAGTAGTCCAATGTAGCATTTGTTTTCATATCAATGTTTGAAAAAGTGATTTGTCCTAAAATTATTCCATCAAGATATTCCGATTTGTATTATGAAATCTCAAATAGGCTTTCTTAATGTTATTGTATTTGTTCGTGCTATGCCCTTATCTCCTCTGTTTTGATTGTCTTACAGGATGATGGAATACTAGTTATTCCCACTGTTCCAGATGATCCATTAAAGCGTAATACAGAGAAAGGATTTTCTTCTGAGTTTCATGACAGAGCTTTTGCATTATCTAGCATTGCTAGTATCTCTGGATGTTGTCAGGTATCTTTCTATCTTTAGGCTTTGGAGTGAATGTTTTCCCTCTTAACTTTTATTTATTTATCTGAAACTTCTGTTGATTTTTATATTTGCTTATGCATCATTTGCAGGTTGCAATTCCATTAGGATGTCACAAAGATTGTTGTGCTTCTGTCTCGTTCATCTCGGCTCATGGAGCTGATAAATTTCTTCTTAATACGGTTTTGGATATGTATACAACAATTCAGGAGCAAGTTAGTGTTGCTTATGCTTTGCCCCTGCCGGATACAAATGGTGGTATAGAAACTTCCGAGCTTTTGAAGGAGAAGGTTAATTCTACTTCAGCATTTCTTTTGTATTCTGATAAAATTCTTTTGTAAATAAGGTCATCTTGTAAAATCCATAAGATTTGATCACTTGATTAATAATGAATGTAAAATATAACTGTATTAAAGCTTCTCAAGAAGGGTCAATGGTTTTATATGGGGTAATGGTGTAGGAATGGTGGTAGGTTTTCAAGATGTGGCATGGATCACTAAAAAGGCATTTTTTCAGGGAAATGCAGCCTTTAAAGGAAGGCTGTGGAATAAGGCAGTCGATTACTACAGTGAGGCTATTAACTTGAATGGGGAAAATGCAACTTACTTCAGCAACCGGGCAGCTGCTTACCTGGAGTTAGGATGGTACAAGGTTTCTCCTGTTCTTACAATTAACTTTCACCATTTCTATGTAACTGGTGTATACTGTGAAAATATGCAGCTTTCAGGAAGCTGAAGAGGACTGCAATAAGGCTATATTACATGATAAGAAGGTGAGAAGCTGAGCATGTAACAACAGTGCCAAAATCGTGAAAAACAACCATAACTAATGAACTCTACTAACTATAACTTGTATTCTAATATTGTGGTAAATGTATTTCTTTGAATACCTTAAAATGTCTTACATTATGGGTATCCATCTTAGGAGAAGCTTAATAGTGTTCCAGTTATCATTTATTTTTGCAATTTACATTTAGTAGATCCATGTATTTCGCAGTACTTTTGATTTTGACATCTCAATCTAAAAGAATATCTACAGCACATATGGATGTAATTGGGGATCGTTGTGTATTTTTATTTTACTGCAGAATGTAAAGGCATATCTGAGGCGTGGAACTGCTAGAGAACAACTACTTCGTTATAAGGAAGCTCTGAAAGGTGCGTCAATTTAAAAAAAAAAAGTGCTTGCATGTCATTTGAATCTGATTTGAAATGGTGTAGGATAGTTCTTGACAAGGACATATATCATAGAATAGAATAGTCGTTACTAGTCAACTTTGATATTGCGTAAGCAGTCCAATAATGTTTGGACTTTTTTTTAAACTTTGTTTTCTTGATTCTGATGCGGATCCTATGGAGCATGATGACGTTTAGAAACAGGTGGAACAAATCTGTTGAATACAAAAGAGGCAGAAATGAGGATAATCATATTTAAATGTGCCTGGTGTGTACCTTTTTTGGTGTCATTAGATCTTTTAATCTTCAAAGAACTGACATACTTGACCATGTAATATAGGTAGGTGAAAAAGGGTTTTGTTTGAGGTAGAGATCGTAATTGTTAGATATTCGGATGTCTTAGTTGTACTCGAATCTTGCACTGTTGTGGGATGAGCTATTCGTTGTATCCCGTAATAGAGAATTTTGCTGTACTTTGACAGCCGATTGTTGGCCTCATTGTCTGACCATTACCATAGACTATTATCAGGATAACTGGATCTATTTGATAGCTTTTTGTGGATCACCTACCTCTTATTCTTAATGGTGTTCCCTTTCCTCTTTCATTTTCTCACGTTTTATCCAGATTTCCAGCATGCTCTCGTTCTTGAACCACAGAACAAGACTGCTAGTCTTGCAGAGAAAAGACTCAGAAAATCCTGGAGTTGATACGAGCTGTTCTTTCGACACTGACCTTCATACGTCTCAAGAATGTTAATGGCTGTCGATTTGGCTCCTTTCTTGCACTTTATACGAGCAACACAGGGAAGATCAGTCTGTGTTGGTGGGATGCTCCATTTTTGATCTCATCTGGGAATTTTGTTGTAAAAAAATATTATAGAAAAAAGGCATAGAAATTTGGAGCCAAGAAGTATACGCTGTCTCACCTCCTTTTCTTTCTCCCCTCTTTGTTTGTGCGCCTGTTCAAAAGGCAAATAAGTTCTGCGTAATAGTTTGGCCTAACAGGTTCCTGTAAATTTTAGATGTGACTAAACGTTTTGCATTTCTGATTGTGCGGAAAAGAAAACTTTTTTGTTTCAGACATATTTTGAGAGTCAATCTGTATACGATGTTATATTGATCCAAATGCTAAATTGATCCAAATTATATAAATTTTAGATTATATGAAATTATACCAAGTTTAACTCATTTTCAATTTTAAAACTGAGTTTTAAATAATAATTATATTTTTTATGTATATAAATTTATTCCTTTTATTAAATATATATTTATTTAAGTAACCTTAATATTGAAGAAAAAAATGTTGGTTTTATACTCTAATTTTATAGACATGAAATAATTTCTTATTTTCAAATTCATGTTAAACTCTACACTATAATTAATTATCGTGTATACTTAATTACTTTTTAGTAAATTATTAAATGACTAATTAATTATAAAAGAAAAAAATAAAAAATAAAAAAATAGCATAGATAAATTAGTTTTAAAAATAAAATAAATGAATAAAAAAGTAAAATAAATTTGATGTACATATAACAAAATAAATATAAATAAAAAATAAGAAAATAAAATAACCATGATAGTAAATTAAATATAAAATAAAATGAATAATAAAACAAATTTGTTAGTATTTTTTTTTATATTGTAATATATTTATCTTTCAATTTTGTAATGTATAAAATCATTTGTTAAATTATTTAATATATAAATAAAAACACTTTTTAACTTTCAGGCTTTAAAATGATTACTTCAGATCTTAAAATTAGATTTTGAATAACCGAGAAGAATAAAGCAGTAACGTAGAAAAGAATTGGAAGAAAGTAACAGATGGTGGGCATAACTCGTAACTTATTATGCATTTAAACACATTAATGGTAAGTTTAAGAGTAAAATTAATTTTAAGAGTTGTTAAGCAAGGGTTTTTATGGCCTAACCACAGTGAATTGACCACTCAGCATATGTGAAGTGAGGCATTGTTGTAAAATAAAGAATAGAGAAAAAAGGAGAAGGAAGAAAATAGTAGAATTGCATGTGTCACATGAAACGGCAGTCCGCGTTTGTTGCATTGGAGTTCGAACTGATGTCGTGTTGGGATATCCCCTGACCTCGTATTCTCACTAAATTTTTTATTTCATAAAAATAACAAGCATCTAATCATATCCTACGTTATTCTCTGTAACCCGTTTTCTTCTCATAACTTTCATCGTCTCCCTCTCCTCCCTCATCGTCTCATTCCCTTCATCGAATTCATCAACCCTTCAACAAACGCTTTCCATGTTGCCAAAACTATCCAAATGCTTCAGCTTTACCGCCTCGCGGGACTGGGTCTACCGCCACCTCTTCGCCTCCGCGGGGCTCCGCTCCGTGGCGACGGAGCTCGGCGAGGGGACCACCATGCACTGCTGGGTGCCCAAGCTGCAGAAGCCATGCAAGCCCAGCCTCGTTCTGGTGCACGGCTTCGGCGCCAACGCCATGTGGCAATACGGGGAACACGTGCGGCAGTTCATGGGCCACTTCAACGTGTACGTGCCGGACCTAGTGTTCTTCGGGGAGTCCTTCACGTCGCGGAGTGACAGGAGCGAGTCGTTCCAGGCGGAGTGCTTGGTGAAGATGATGGAGGCCCATGGGGTGCAGCGAATGAGCCTGGTGGGGATCAGCTACGGTGGGTTTGTAGGGTACAGTGTGGGTGTTCAGTTCCCTGAGGTTGTGGAGAAGCTTGTGCTGTGCTGTGCTGGGGTGTGTTTGGAGGAGGTTGATATGCAGAATGGCTTGTTTAGGGTTTCCACTTTGGACGAAGCTTCAAACATATTGTTGCCACAGACACCAGATAAGCTCAGGGAGTTGATGAAGCTCTCCTTTGTTAGACCCGCCAGGGGAGTCCCTACTTGGTTCCTTCAAGATTTCATTCAAGTATGCATCTCTTTCTTTCCTATTTTCCTTCCAAAATTTTATGTATATTAGTTTAATTCTCCAACAAATACCCCGTGAAAATGTGAATCCTGCTGCATTAGCATTCAACTCTGGATGGTTTCTGTAGAATCTTTTTCGATTTCTTTTATGTATGTCAAAATTTTATTGAAAAATGATCTCAGCTGTGGAATTTGATTGTTTTGTGGTAACCCTTTTGTCCTGTGTCTGAATTTACAAAATTTGTTCATTTGTCATGTCAAGCAGTTTTAATCAAGGCTCATGCATGCTGGTATAAAGATCAAATGATTTAACCAATTCTGTGTTTATTACTTTTGCAGGTGATGTGTACAGACTACATTGAAGAAAAGAGAGAATTGCTTGAGGCCATACTGAAAGGCAGGAAACTTTCCGATCTTCCTAAGATCCAACTGGTATTTATTCTTTCTTTAAATTCTTATGCCTTTAGTTTTCTGAACTTTTTTATCAGGTAGTAACTTTTGTTGATACTTTTAGATTTTATCAAAAGAAACCTCACTGTTTTTTTAATAGTTGTCATCCTCTATTTGTGATGCATTGATCTGTGTTATCTCATAAAAAAACTCCAAGCAGCTAGATTATTTGCTTCACCTTCTTTAGAATATGTAGTTACTTTAATATTCACCATTTTGTATGTTTACATTGGAGCAGCCTACTCTAATTTTATGGGGAGAGCAAGATCAGGTATTCCCTCTGGAGTTAGGCCACAGATTAAAAAGGTGAGATTTGAATTCAGTGGAAGCTCATGAGTTGCATTGAAACATGATCGTAGACTGTTAAGTGTGGATTTGTGTTTGGAGCAGGCATATAGGGGAAAATGCTCAAATGGCAATCATCAAGAACGCAGGGCATGCAGTGAACCTAGAAAAGCCAAAAGAGTTTGCCAAGCACTTAAAAGCATTCCTTATTGATACAGGTACTACAAAGTCCTGTCCCACATCGCCGCTTTCTTCTCGGGAGAATATCCATTTTTAACTTTGTATCAATTAGCAGCTAGATCAAACTTCCTTGCCTGAGATTTCTGCTTCCTAAAGATCTAATTTTCCATACATTCCGGCAGGATTACTCTCTTTTTTTCGTTTTTTTTTGGGAGGGGGAAAGGGAGATCATTTATTTTTAATTTGTTGATTTAATTAAAAAAAAAAAGGCTTAGCATACTAGTTTCTTCCATTTTTTGTGGTCGGGCACGAGGTTCTCCGTTATTTAATTGTTTTTCAGAAAATATATGTACAAACGACCATATATCTCAAGACATACATTACTTTATTTCGCTCTTTCTGGGTTGCATTGCCATTGGTTTTGTGGTCTATTATTAGCATTGCTCATCAAAACGCTGCTGCACAATAGCCACAACTAACATTTCCTTAATTTAGTAAACAAAACAGAGTACCAAGTAACCACATGAAAGTTTCCATTATAAGCCAGAGAGAGAGGTAACATTTTTTTCTTATTTTTATGAGTATGAATGACAGTACTAGCAGTCTGCTTCCGCTGTTTATAAAGCCAAACCTCTTGGCAATCAGCCTTCCTTTATTTGTCTCTTTCCAACTTGGTGTTATTCCTTCCTCGTACAAGACTAACCTTGTGTCGAACATGTTAATATACTAAAGAAAAAAGAAAGTCCTTAACTAATTTTTTTACCTTTTTCCAGTAATATACCAGTTATGTCAAATAACAATTGACTTTGAATAAATATCAAACTTCTCAGACGACGTCAATTGAGGCTCCTGCAAACAAAACCCAATTAAAATAAACATGGCATCAGCTATAGTGTTTTATCTATATATATATATAGGAGAAGGGAATGAATGAACCATATAGAGTGATTGATATAATACATGAGCATACTGCATGCGACTGTTCATGTCAAGCTGTCGATCGTTTTTGCCAAACTTTTTTTCTTTAGCCCCACGGATTGTAGAGCGAATGGAATTAAGCAAGTTGCCATAAGTCAAATTAGGTTCATCTTGCATGGCTTGGATGAAACTGAAAGTCAAAGCACCAGCACTTTCCTCACCGCTAAAGGCCTAACAAAACAAACACAAAGTATGTTCTATGAATAGTTCTATTCTAATTTACACACACCCCATTGCAAAGGGAAAAAGATGCATAACTAACCGATGTATCTGCTGCATTTCCATCATCATCACAAGCTGAAATGCAAACTGTTAACCCTCCTCTCGTGCCTTTGTAAGCTCTGGGGTTTCTATGATCCTCCCATCCATAATAACCTTTTCTGTTTGTAGTCAACAAAAATAAATCATTTAGGACAACATATACAGCATCAGTGGACTTAAATCTAACTCAATTTTTAATTCCACAAAATCGATTTGTAAGGAAAAATTTGTAACTAGTTATATACTCTAATTTGATTTTATCTTTAATTAATGTAGAATTTTCAACATATTCTTTCACATCGAGATATATATTTCTTGAACGTGAAATTATGAACTTAAGCTTAATTCAATCCACATGGTGTTTGTAAAATGAAGATTGGATCTACTTGTGTACTGCAAATTACTAACCTATTCATTCAGCACATAAAAGGTAAATCAAGAACCGTGCCACTAAAGCAAGTATCAACAAGGGCATGAAGTTTGGCACCGCGAGGGAGAGGCCTGACGATTGTGGCGTTGATTTCATCGTCAACTATCTTTCCCCCATGCTCGTAATCAACGGGGCATATTGCTTCATCATATCCATCAACCTCATCCATGTCGATGTCTACTTCCCTCGATCCGTGCCCAGAGATATGAAACAACAACGAGTCCCCTGATCTGCATCCCTCAACCAACCACCTCATTGCCATTCTCATGTTATACTTTGTTGGAATTCTCAGAGGGTTTTTCTCCTCTGGGTCATCTGCACAACGTGGTTTCTCACTCTTATAAACGTATTAAGAAAACAATAATCATTAAAAATCACAACTTTCGTTTTTAAACTAAAATTAGAACACTTAATATTGCATTTAGTTAAAAGTACCTGTGAGGATGCGAATGGAATCAGCAGGGAAATCCAAGTTGTTAACGAGAAAGTATTTCATGCTCTGAGCGTCATTCACAGAACCTTTGATACTGTTACTCCGATTGCCATAGCTAATGCCAACTAACACAGCCCTCTTGTTGCCAAAGGAAGAAGGAGGGGTCAATGGAGGTGGTGGTGGTGGAGCCACCAGTTGCAAAGGCTGAGGATAATAGTATTGGTTATATGACCTACGTGCATAGCCAGGACGAGGAAGGTAACTAGGTGCGTTATTGATATTGTTGTTGGGAAAATAGTAATTTTGTGGAAGCGAAGTTCGAGCTTGAGCTTGACCTTGGCATGCATAACACATAATGGACACGCTATAGGCAGCTTACATTGGCACTACAATCGGCCTTCCACACTGCATGCATCGTGCTCTTAGGCTCGCCATCTGTTTGTTGAATTGAACCTTCCAACCCTGGATTCACTTTTCAACCAACATCCAACTTTATAATGATTTAGAAATTGAATGAATGATTTTATCTTGATTTTGATGTGAGATACGGTGCATAGTTTTGGGAGGTGACAATGAGTGTGTTGGGAATCACATTCTATTTGCCTTTTTCTGATATGGGACGGCGAATCTATTTATCTATTTATCAATAACCCACTAATGATTAAAATAAAATATAGGATCTATACGATTGTTTCAGAGAATGAAAATGAATTCAGCTCCTACGCTCACTTCTTCATCATGATCTTTGTTCATGAATGGAGCTTCACAGCATTTGAAAAAGGATGTAACGGGTGATCCAATGGATGCTCTCCATGTTGTTCGTTGGAATCTGAACATGTTCTGTGAAAAAATTAATTTAAAATTTCACTGGTTTAGAGCTTAAAAAATAATATGTTGATTGGTGTGTCATTATAGTTTCGTCCGCAAATTCAATTTAGCTTAGGTTATAGTCAAAATAAATTATTCTCATAAATAGTGTTCAAAATAAATCCATTTTAATAAATAAATTAATGTTAAAAGAATATTAACGTCATAAGTTTTTCTTTTTGTCTTGTGTCTAAATCTTTAGATTTTTCATCTTCAAGTAGAAGAACATAATATATAGTCTTTGTGATCTTCATTTCAGATGAGAGATGATTTTGATGAGGTACAATTGTTTGCACTTGATGTAGATAGAGTAGAAGTTTTGCCTGGTTTTATCCATTATCTTATTCTCACTTCATTATTCTCACGTTCATCATAATTGAATTTGAGTCCACAGTATTTTAATTGAGATTGAGCTAAAAAGATTTTTTTTTACATAAAATATAAAATTCTTTAATTTTAAATAATCAAATTAATCTTATAAATGTTATTTTTTAAAATTCTATATACACAAAATTTATTTAAGATTCTTTATTTAAAAATAAAGTTTTTAATAATGATTTTTTAAACTTGTTACAATCCCATGATTGGCATCCAAGTCTACGGTGAGCTGCAAGCTTGGTTTTAGGATGATGCTAATTATATTCATTGCTTCCTTATTGTTCTTTACACGGTTTCCAGTTTATGTATATAAAACAAACATAGGAAAAGAACAAAATAAAAGAATAAGAAAAGTGAAACATTGAAGAAAATTATATATTTTTTAAAAACTATTTTAATCATACCATGTAGAGACACTTAGAATATTTAAAATATTCAATTAAATATACAAGAGTGATTTATATTGCTCAATAAATTTAGATCAACAAAAAAGTGTAAAAAAGTATCTATTAAAAATACTTGAGTGAGAAATAAAAATCATGAAAACTTGATAATATTATTTCTTTTAGAAGTAAAGCTCTGTTATTGGAAGTCACTGTTACACTTTAGGTATAAATTGATAGAGTGAAACAAACCTAAAGTCCTAGGTTTTATCTTCTTTTTCTGTTCTAGATGCGAACAATTCCATCTCTGTAACACGGTCAGTACAGATTTTATTGTATCAGTAGAATCATATTTCACCATGAATGATATCTTCTGTCATGAGACAGCTATGATGAATAGCCCTTAATATCTTGTCCTGACCTCAACAACCAATTAACAAATGAGAGAACTGTCTTCCAACATAAGTGCTCACAAAGTAAATGTTGTACCAATATCAAAACTTTTAGATGATGATAAGATAGGATCCTGCAATGCACCAAAGAAAAGAATCCAATTCCTTGTTAAATTTCATTCAGGAATTGTCAACTATGATGTGTAACAATTAGATACGAAATAAATGATACAATAATTTTGTTTTAAGTTCTTGAGATTATTATACATTCGACACAGATTGATAACACATCATATTTAAGTCTAAATCCTTGGTGCTGCTTCAAGTAGATAGCATTCAGCTCTCTCATATATCATAGAAGATGTAATTTTGAGCATAAAACAAATCATGAGTGATAAAGTAAGGTTGTGTGCAATAGAAATTGAAACTGAAAGAGAACAAATCATACTTCATACTGGTATATGCCCTGCTGTAATGTGCAGACAACAGTGCTCGGATGAACGAAAACCAGATACTAAATTTCTAGAATGGTTTGAGTTTATGCTATACATTGCAAGGATAAAATCCGCTAAAACATGATTTTTGAGGATTATGTCTGCCATTTCACTCTCTTAGATTGCATTTGAGGTAAACAAAATCTTGGATTGTTAAAACCTGAAAAGCAATGAGAACTAATGAAGATGGAGCACTACCTGGTCTATTTTCCGATGAAAAATTCGTTGTAAGAATCTGTTAGAGAATCTGCTTTGGTGGATCTGTCCAAGTTCCTCATGTATCTTTTCCAGTAAACTGCCATATGTTATTTGAGGATGAGCTCTGATTATTTTAGAGAAGAAATAGGTCATAATACCATTATACTTGTCTTCAAAGGCCTGCAAATGTAGGCGACGATTCAGAATTGCATTGCATTTCATAAAAGGGGGCAGATGAAAACACAAAAGAAAGATTCTTACTGCGGTATCAGCAGCCACCTGAGCATCGTCACAAGCACTGAGGCAAATAGCAACTCCACCATTTGTTTGTTTTTCTTTGCTATGAGATGATCTGTTTTCCTTACATTGCCAAATGCCTCTGCAAGCATGCAAAAGAGACCAAACATTGAGATTTGAATAGAAACATAAACATTAAAAGAAAGAAAGCATTGGACATGCACTTACTTTTCCTTTTTCCACATGTACACAAGATCAAGAGCTGTTCCACTATGACAAGCATCAATAATAGCATGAAGTTTTACACCTTCCTTGAGTGGTCGAACAATGATAGAATTTATTTCATTGTCAGTGATCATTCCCTCTCTCAGAAAATCAACAGGACAAATAGTTTCATCAAGCCCATCAGTTTCATCTCCTTTCTGTTGTTCCGGTTGTTGCAGACCATGTCCGGAGAAGTAGAACACCAATGACCCCTCTGACTTGCAGTCACTCACTAGCCAGTTTAAGGAATCCAGTATGTTCTTTTTTGTTGGCATTAAATTCGGGTCGTTCTTTTCTTCTGAAATTTACAAGTTCTGGAATTAAACTAAAGGGAAAGTTCAAGTTCTTGTGAAAATGGATATGGCTGAGAGATTACTTGTTAGGAGAACAAGAACCTGCCTATTCATTGGAAAATTTGGTTTAACAAAAGTTCAGGCAATAGCAAAAACACTCAGGCTTTCAATACAGATATTGTTCATATTCTTCATCTATTCAACATATTCGCATAAATAATGTATATAATTATTGTTCTACTTTAATTTAGTATCCATTGAAGCAAAAAGGAAGCATAATTGAAATGGATGTGGATGATATAAAATTCACATACTAATCAGAAAAGGACTGAAGGAGATACCTGAGAGGACACGTATGCACTCATTTGGGAATTTAAATATATCCAGCAATAGACTTTTCATGTTCTTGACATCGTTGATGGTTCCTTGGAGCTTGAATTTCCTTTTCCCGTATGAAACTCCACATATAACTGCTCGTTTGTGAGTTGGCGAGGAGAAGGAGAAGGAAACACTAGGTGAAGGAGATAATCTTCTCTGTAAAGTTCCGTTTGTGTTACTGTTATAACTATTCGGTTGATGATCACGTTTGAAAGATCCAAGGTCTTTGGTTGATTGCTCAGAAACCGAAGAAGATGAACTGCTTACTCTTTCACAATTGTAGCAGCGGTATGCATTTGGAATTTTAGCTAATATAAATTCGCGTCTGCAACCACTGCAGATAAATGTGTGTTCCCCGACACGCTTTGAACTATTAATCCTTGTGGAAACAAGGCAACGAGTTGCAGTAATGTTTGAAGGAAAAGGAACACCCTTTCTCCTTGCTCTGGTTTTATTTCTGCCATCCATGGTTTGAAAACTTGTTTTCTTCACCAACCATGCAACCAATAAGAACGATATATACACACAGACACAAAAGACAGCACAGTTTTGACCTTTGTTCGTGCTTTTCCCTTGTTTTGATAATTAGCTAGCAATCTTAGCAGCAACATAAATACTTTTTAATTGATAAAAAAGAAGCCAAACGGGGAATCAAATCCCACTGTCTGTCGAAAATGCCTAGTGCTGACCTTTTTTCACGGTTCTTAGTTGAAGATGAGATAACTCTATTGCCAAAACACAAGTTCAATACGAGATAATACCAATAACCAAAAAGAAGAAAGACAGCAAAGTTAGTATTTTTTATGAAATATAACTCTTTTGCGTGCTTTATCCATTATTCTCGGCACACATAGTCAAGAACCAGATTCTGATAATTTCTTTACCCGCCTAACTACGTCCTCTTTCCATATTCCTTTTCTACTTGCATTATGGTTTAGTAGCGCACAAGACTTCTCATGAGATAACACCATAAATTAGAAAAAGTGATGAACATTGAAAAGATATTTACATGATCGTTTCAAAAGTATTTAACTGAATCAAAATAAAGTATAAATTCTCGACAAATTTTGAAAAAATCTCTTTTCACATATGTTCTCCATCACTCAAAGAAGAAAAATAGAACAAATATTCAAGAAAAATATTTTTTTGACAACTCTTTGTTGAATAGAATATTTGTATACAACAAGTTTATGTGGTACCTCTTGATTAACTCCTTTCAAACATACGAGCCAATTAAATAATAACACATAATTTATTGTCAAAAAAATTGTTAATATATAATCAAATATTTTTTTAACGAACTTTTTTTGATAATATTTTTATTAAACAATTGAGTTATTAACAGCAATTCATTTAATATTACACTATTATTTATATCATTTGTTATATACACAGAAAAGGTGATCGGGAAAACAAAATTCATTAAAAGTGATACTAACAAAAAAAAGCTGTCGACATACGAATAGATATTTCACATCAATGATCAGGTGATCTAACAAAAAACATCACTTCGATAAATACTATACATTTTTTTACATCATTTAATTGTAATTACTTTCATGAAGTAGAGTAGATTATAACTTCTTTTATCCATTTTTTAGTGACAAATTTTGTAAGAACTCTGATTCAGCTTTTACTTTTAGAAAGGTCGTCTTTTTCAATCACAATTTCTCTTTCAAAATTCGAACAGGAATTTTGATTAAAAGAATTAAATTCAATCCGCTCAAACCAAGATAATTGTACTAATTTCACCTTTTAAACTACGATAAACAAATATATTGATTTGGGGTAATTTAGGAATACAGTCTCTAGTTATGTAGAAAATCCAAACTCGAGACATGTGCACTATTGCAGCAGGGGTGTGGATTAGAGATAACAACACTACAAGATAATAATTGGCTCTCATACGAACAGGGCTATGTACGACAATACAACATACGAGAAGAATAAAAACCATAATACAATAAATCAAGTATTCCATACGAGAAGAATAAAAACCATAATACAATAAATCAAGTATTCCATCCCAAATGCTGTCTTCCAGTTCATCATCACCTCCTTCTACTGTCTCTCGAAGATCATTCAGCACCCAAAGTTAGAAGCTCTATTTGAAGCCGACACGAATTATGATACAAGGTTGCCTGTCACTACAGGTGTGACAAGTACAACGGACAACAATAGTAAATTCGTTACAGATTCCTTCTGAAAAAGAATAAAGCATATTGAAGTCCCTTCCCTCCCCCCTAATAGCTGCAATTTTTATGTTATTTTGGTCTGTTCAATGAGATTTTTATGTTTTAGTTTGAGTAACTATAAAATCAAATCAGCAAGTTTAAAATTCTAAAATGGTGCCCTCACCTCAGAATTAAGTGACTACAGTATCTCTCAGTTAGACGATCATAATTAAGAGATAGGACAGGAAGCCGGAAACAATTCTAATCAAACTATTAATCTGCAGAGAAACAGAAATTACCAGTCTATAGACAGCCAGCATTTGGCGATTCACAGTCCAACACGTTGATTTGACCAGAGATTTTTGCTTTACAAGCTGGACACATGAATCCAACAGAATCTGGTTGTATTTCAGAATTGACAGCGTCATGGTTAAACTCTATTCCACACCATACACATACAGTTGTAAGCTGTGATTCAAACTGAACTGAGGATAAAAACGTCTCTCCCATCACTGCGTCATTGGCCAATTCAGCTGATACAGCAGGCGGAGAAGGAGAATCCTGAATCCTTGCAAAATCATAATCAACACTATCTATTTCATCAAACCTCAATTCCTCGAGACCCTTCACGTTATCATGTTCATTTTCAAGACGGCAAAACTGTTTTCCTCCCTGTCAATGAGCAACAACAACAATTTTTCAAGGTTAAAGTTCAGCACTACCTACCAGTTGAGACTTATCATGGCTGGGTAGTAGCTAATTGCTCATAAGAGATTTACAGTTAATCGTTCTAGATTATAATAATCACCATAACTAGGTTTTAGCATGAGTTCAACCGAAGAAAGAAAAAAACATTGACAAATGTACAGTGCACGGGCACATGGTTAACAGCTAGCAGTTTCAACTTCCTCATATTTCCAGCACAAGCCAACTTTAAGAAAAGCATAACACATGGCATGCTAAGACAGGGCAAATAAACTTTTAATCTGAGGACCAAAGGTAGGTCAGACCTTCGATTTGTATTTTTCTCCCCAAAAAACAAACTAATTCAAATAAACAGATTTGTATTTTTCTCCATGTAAAATACACGGAAGGCCAGAATGATAAGAAAGAACAATAAATTAAAAACTACATAACATGGAAAGTCAGCATTGGGTTCAGAAAGAATGGACCTGTTATTCAATCAACAATTAATAAAAAAAAGTGGAAAAAGGCTTCTATAAATCATGTAATCCTTAGAGGAAATACGAATGAGCATATGACTGACTATTTGCTCAGTGCGGCAGTATAGCAGGTTAAAGTCAAATGGCTACGGATGGAAAATAAATATTTATACTGCGAGTGTTGCAGAGCATTAACAATTGTGTGAAAACCACACGAAATGATCACTATGGAACAATAATTGACCAGACGACAAAACTGGTTCTTAAAACCACGTGTTGTTGAAAAATTAGAAATGTGTGCCGAGGGCATTGTAAATAGTAAAGAATTACAACAATGGTTCAATACAAGTAAAACCAGAATACATTCAGAGACACAAATGAGGATAAGCACATTAGTCCACATGCCATGTCATGCATTTGCATGCACATACAGGTGACCTCATATCAATCACTTTCTAAGAGGAGCTTGGTATAATATATGTAGGACTATTCCCTCAATTTTTCAACATATATGGAATCCTTAAAATAAAGGCATCCATAGTTATGCCTTATACCTTATCAGAGCTGAATGCAGGCAAACAATCCATAGGTTGTTCTGTGGATATAGAGGAGTTAAAAGCCCTAGAATGTACCACATTTTCTTCAGAACCTGCCATTACCATCTCTTGGACATCAGTGCTAACGGTAACAGGTACATCCTTCAAGCAATTTAAACCAAATTCCAAATCACTCTTGTTACTAATGCCTTCATCAGGTTTAAACTGAACTTTAGCATTAGAAGATTCAGAATTTTCACCCTTTTCAGATTCTGGTATCATGTTAAGTTCAGATAAATGAACTTCAGAAACACCATCCAAATCAATCCCAGATTGATCCAGTTCCTCAATAGTCAATTCCACATCATCTTTTACTTCAGAAGTCTCGGATGCTTTAACATCTTGCTTATTTACAGATAACAAACCCATGTTATCAAGAAAAGTAACCATTTTTACATCTATCACACGGTTATCATTATCAACTTCCTCTACCTTTCCATCCATTCCATGATGATCCACATTTTTCTTAGTCAAGCTATCTTCCATCTGCTTTTCACTGATTGGAGCCTCAGAGTTTCCATCTTGGTCCAAGTAACCAACAGCAACATCCGAAGCAGGAATCCCATTCAGTTTAGCTAAATGATGGGGTTCCGTGACACAACCCTCCATAATAGAGTTTTGAGCAATTTCAATGAGGGCATCCATCTTAGATATCCTTAATGGCACGTCCTCCCTTACTGGAGACTTGTCATCTGTCCTCTGGACATTAATCTGACCTGGTGAATCTTCTACCCTCCTCACATAATTCCTAACATGAATCCCCACATGACCATTGTAACGACGCCTTTCCAGAAACACCTTATGGCAGAACTGGCACTCAAACTTCCCATCTTTAATTATAACTCCATCTCCAACAGAGGAACCAAGCCGGTACCGCCTTGTCGTCCTCTGGTGAACTGACAACAGGTGCTGCAAGTACGAATCCTTCTCGTCAAAACTCATATTGCACTTGCGACACTCAAACAGATCTTGAATCTGCACATCTGCAAGATTTTCAATTCCCAACAAGGCAACCTCCTTGACTCTTTCCCGAGCACCCGCAAATAACCCAGGCACCTCCGCGTTCACGGCAACAATCTGTCTCTGATCTTGACGTTCAGGAGTGACACCAGCAGACTACAGCACAAACACACAGCCCATAAATCTCACAATAACATTTAACAAACAGGTTCACCTCCTCTAATGTGAGGATGAGCACTTCAGAGAATAAAGTGCAATAATAATAATAATCTTTAATGAGAAAATCAACTGTTAAGATTGCAATCAATTCTAAGGTTTTAATAGCACGTATTTAGTTTCATCACAATTCTTAACCACTGATTCTCTAGTTAATTGTGAGAGCACTTTGTACTCTCTATAAATGCTCCAAGAGCCAAATCCTTAACAAAATCAACCACGACAACAAAATGTGTACTTACATTTTCAGCAGGCACGATCTGTTCCTGCACTACATTTTCACTCCTGCGACTACTTTGCGATTGCCCATCACCATTACCCAGAAGAGACTGTAAATATGAAGAAACCTCTTTGCAAGACACAAACTGCTGTCCACTAGGGCTGCACGGCGGAATATCAAATATAGGATAAGCCCTAAGGAACAGTAGAGTTATAACGAAAAACAAAGTTACCAAGTGATGAAGGAAGAAGAAACAAAACCTAATGTATCTGCGGCAATAGATCCACGCACGACCGTCCTTCCTCTTCAAACCGAGAAGAATCTTCCAACTGAGCGGCAACACATCGCCGAAATCCGAGGCATCAACAATCCTGCGTTTCTTCCTACGGCTCCCCCATTGGCCAGGCAAATCCCTCAAAAACCCTAACAGCTCTTCTTCGCTGCTCAAACCCTCTGTGCGCCTCTTGAGCTCATCGGCGAAGGGGTCTTGGGAGGTGGCCAACTGCGAGAGATCAACGGCGACGCCGTTCCGGTTAAGAATGTCGATTCCGCGGTAGCAGTGTTCCAGGTGGAGTTTGAGCTTGGGTTTGCGGCCTCGCTTGCGCTTGACATTGGGTGGGGGAAGGGAAGGGGAAGCGAGGTGGACCTGGTCGAACTTGGGGTCCTCTCGGATGAGTTGTTTGAGGTAGTCGATGATGAGGCGGTTTTCGGCGTTCTCGGGGTCGTGAGCGGGGAGGGGAGGGGGCTTGGGGGCGGGCAGTAGGCCGGCGAGGCGGCGGCGGCGGCCCGTCGGGGAGGACTGGGGGCGGGAGTAGGTCTGGCGGCGGGAGCCGGCGCTCTCGTTGAAGAGCGCGGGGTCGATCTTGGGTGTGACGAGGTCATTGGTGGCGCGAAGGTCGAAGGCGCAGAGAGAGGAGAGAGAAAGGGCGAGAAGCTCGGAGTGAGAGAGAGTGGTTGAGTCTATGCACGCAAGTGACTCCACTTTCAACGCTGCGGCTTCCATTTCTGAACGATGAAGTTCAGCTTAAGCTTCCACGATTTCAAAATACTGATTAGCGACTCCTGCTATCTTCGTTTTTTCTTCTCCTTTTCTTTCTCCAACTTCATTTTTTCACACTTCTTTCATGACTTTAATGGATATTACTGTTTTTTCATTATCAACAACACACTTCTTTAAAGCTTGATAAATTGTACCCTCTGCATATGTTTTTTTTTTTTTTTAATACATCATTTGGTCCCTACTTTTGGGGTTTTGTTCAAAATGGTCTCACCTTTTGAAAAAGTTCAGTAAAGTCTCATATTTTGGTTTAAAATGTTCAATTCGGTCCTTTTCGTGGACGGCGTTAAAAACTTAACAGTGGTGGTGCTACTGTGACGAAATTT